>NC_039358.1:170515618-170884041 GCF_003573695.1 Papaver somniferum
ATTATCCCAGTTTAAAACAGAATGAGCAAAGTTCAGATGAACTTTATGACCAGCAGCTGAAGACCAAGCCAGAACAAGAGACTTTTGGCTTCAATACCTAAGTCTACATCTGTTTGATAGGTGTAATTCTCTCTGAAAGTTCTATTGTTCCTCTCATTCCAGAGCACCCAAGTTGTTGCAGCAGGACTGATGTTCAAGGTACCATTGCCATGAAAAGCAGAAGACCAGCATTTTGCTAGGTCATTCATAGTCTCCGGAAAGCACCAAGCCCAACTAGAAGGAGTGAGAATAGACCAAACCCTGAAGGCCACCTTACAATGCAGAAGAAGATGGTCAGCACAGCAGTTTCCTCTTTTATCTAAGATACTTTCAACGGTGTTCCTTAAAAGCTCGAAGGTCCATAAATCTTTAATGACGCATTTGTTAAGAGTAAAGATTTGTACCTCTTATCAGAAGGAGAAGTAACAAAGTCGAGGTAAGATAATACGAGTTTGTCATCCAGTCCCATCAGAAGAAGGAAAAAATTCCAGAACTCTTTTCTCTGGGGCAAGTGATGCAAGGCATCGTAATTATAATTAGTTACTTGGAAGCAAGGGAAGACCTAAACCTAAAATTATGATGACACACTGTTTTATTCTTGTATGGAGTTACGCCAACCATAGGAGAAGTTCCCATATTATATATTAATCATCCACAAATTAGGCACTCATTCGCTTATTATACACATATCATATCATGTAACTTCACGTTCATAATCGAAAGAACCCCAAATATGACATTCCCGATCACCTACCTTTACAATAACCTCGCGTTCATACCATTAAATAAGTTAAAAAAAATACGAAAAAGTGATTATAAGGCGTACAAAGTACAGACGCCTTTCTTTCTTCTTGAAATGGAAAGGATGAACAGTGTTCTCTCCAGCACTGCATAGATCATATTCTCAACTCTCAAAGAATTTTAATGGTTTGGGACTTCTAATCCCTGGTTCAAAATAGGTCATTCACCTCAAAATAAGTAAACCCAAAGAACATGTATGCCATCTAATTTTCGACCACAATCCAGCATTAGTGTGTCTGCACAAAACTGCCCAGATGGTCATTGCTATGCTTTATTGCAGTTTGTTCTGATGACATCAGTTCATTTCTCTTGGTTGCTAATCCAAAAGTTCACCTAAAAAAATAAAATATATTCTTTTCTTCTCTTGGCCAAATGAAACAGAGCAATGGTGACAAAATCACGTGTAAAAGTAGAGATTACACGAGTTTGGAAGAATGTTCCTCAATCATGAATTTATAAAGAAGCTTTAGTAACATGTGTAACGGAAACTTTTAAACAGAAACAATTTTATTTCAAAATAAAAAAAGAAACTGTGGGGGAGTTTAGGTAAATAACTAAAGACAGAGATATTTATCCATTGCTTATTTGTAAATTGGAGTACAAGCAACCCATCCCAACCCATGACTTGCAAGCTGTGTTTGTATGTTGCCACAAGCATCAGTCACAATAAACCCCTAGATTTAGATGAGACAAAACCTAAAGCTTCTTTTTCCAAAATAAAGTTAAAACAACCTTGAATCTTCTCTGTGACACTGTAACTCATATAAGCCTAAGAAGTCTATTGAGGTTATCTCTATCAATGTAGTTTTTAACTACAATAATCAATCATAAAGAAAAATGGTTTTGCAGAAGGAATACCTGGATGTGATCTTGGTCCCTACTGGTTTGTTTCTCATGATTGGTTACCATCTTTTCCTTCTCTATAGAATCAGAAAATTTCCGCATACAACCGTCATCGGCTACGAAAATCACAACAAAAGAGCATGGGTTGAAGGATTGATGCAGGTTTGAATTCTCACCTTTACACTTCAATAACCGTGGAACTTGCAAAATTCTTCAATACTTGTCATGATTTTAAATTTAACTTTTTCTGTTTTTGAAGGGCGATTCTGACATGAAGGACACCAGTATAGCGCTGACTGTAATTGCAAGCAATATTGGAGCAGCAACTTACCTAGCCTCTCTTTCAATTGGTTTGAGTTCACTAATTGGAGCATGGGTCGGGAGTTCTTCAAATAACATTTTCATGAGCGATCTGATATATGGAGACAGGAGATCATCCACCATTTCGATCAAATATATTAGCTTGCTTGCTTTCTTCCTTTTCGCATTTGCATCGTTTATTCAATCAACAAGGTACTTCGTTCATGCAAATTTCCTAATGAGCACTCCACATACTGACATACCTGTGAAATATGTGGAGATGGCAGTGATAAGAGGAAGCAATTTCTGGTCTCTTGGACTTCGAGCACTGTACTTTGCCACCACCCTGTTGTTCTGGATTTTTGGTCCCATTCCGATGCTCGCTTCCTCAATTTTTATGGTAATCCTCCTCCACTTTCTTGATACCAATTCAACTCCGCTGCATCAGTATCCACCTCCAAATAGAAGCTTGATGAAGAGGGTAGACAGGCAAATAAGAGCAGAAGCACGAACTCAACATTGGGAAGCTTGCTGACCTAATAACAATGGCTGTAAATTTATCCGGAAAAGCACAACATGAGTAATTGCAACTGCGGTGTTGAGTCATGTCTAAACCCGGTATTAATGAACAATAAGCTGCAAGCTTGTAGTGTACACCCAATCCTTGTAATTTTCTCTCTGAATCCCAAGTAACTAAGACTTCACTTGGTGTCTGGCTTCAAATAGCTTGATATCAACCCCCGTCTGCTACTTTCACTCAGGTAAGCTAAAATCTTAGAACAAAAGTGCAGTCCAATTAAAAACTCAGAAACTATAAGCTTATTGAAAACTTTCCAATTTAAAAAATCACCTTATTCAAATCATTACATGACCTCACCCAGTTTATGTTTGATATGTCGCCAAAAACTTGAACATATTTGGTAAGAATACAAGATAGAAGTCCTTAGACAAAGTAAATCTCGCTTCATTATTATTATTACTATTATTATATAGAGGACAACAGTCAAGGATTACAAATTCAGAACTATTTGATTTGGTACCCAATCCTCGCTTAGAACTACAAACAAAGATAAACTTAACGCCGGATGGGAACTATAATTTGTGCAAAGAAGTAACGGATTACCTAAGCTGCGGAGGAAGACGACGTACATAACCATGACCTGCAAATTTTAGTGAGTGAGTGCAGAGGATAGCCTAGTCAAATGATCGACTTTCGCGGCAGCCCTTTGTCTACGACCCACTGTCTGAAGATTCTGAGCTTTGATCTTTATCACTACTAATAGAGTCCTGATTAGCTTCCGTGCTTTTGGTTGATATATTTGTTGAGCTTCGTGATCCATCATCCCCTAGGAAAGCTTCCTCCATAGACCCGTCCATAAAAGAACTGAGAGCAAGCTGGCCTGAATAAAGAATCAAACCAACAGCATTGATACCGAAAACAAATGTTGCGAGGTAGCAAATCCCATTAATAATGGTCCTGCAAGAAGAAGATAATTTAGTTCCACGAAAGATATACTTTAGGCTACCTAAAGCTTAATAAAAAGCACAGATTACAGCAGCATACCTTACGGTTATGGTTATCTGACGAACCTGCACAGTTGATGAAGATTATTAACATATGGAAAAGAAACTCTATAATTTGATAAATTAGGACTACAGAATAAAGACAACAATTTACAAGTTTTGCTGAAAAAAGAAGCATCAACACTTTTTTTTTCAGAGAAACGACGTATAAGCAGATAGACATAAAAGAAAACTACAAGAATAGAGACACTTAGTAAAATGATAAAAGCAGTCTTATGAAGTTTTCTGAGTGGTTGAAAAGTAAGCATTTCTTGATTTTGAATTTGCAAGTAACAACTCACATCATGTCCAGTGTCAAAACTTTCCCAATTGCGGGATTAACAAACATTTCTTAATTTTTTAAGTACTTTATCACACCTTGAGTAATCCCAACATTTCGACTACCACTTCAATATAATCCCAACATTAATCAGTGATTCACATATCACAAACATGTCATACAAATGTGGCCCACTTCCTATTAGACATGTAACTATGTGATGTATGTACATTGTGAAACCTCGGGTCTGTCAGCTCAACCTTTTAGACAATGTGGTTCGAACACATAATACTACTACTCACAATCGATACTAATACTCAACCACGGCCTGTTTATAATGAGCCGAAACTCGCACTTTTGTGTTTGAAACTCTAAACTAACAATTGAAGCTACTAAAAACAAATTGAAGAATATAAAGATCAAGGGTAGAAAACAATAACCGAGAAATTATCCGCAATGGTTTGTCGATTAAGGGAAGCCTCAATAGTGGTAGTGAATTTATATAGAATTAAAGCAATAACACCAGCAGCAAGTCCACCCAACAAAGCTTGAACAGGTGAAGGAGGAGAATCTTTCTCAACTGACGTCAATTTAATCGCTTTCAAACTATCCAAAGCTTCATCCTTTAATGTTTTCGTTGCACCAGTAGACCTAAATCTCTAAACCAACGAAAACCCATTTCATAAATTATAAAAACAGACATTAAAAAACATGAAATTTAGATAAACGGGCGATGAAAAAGTGTAAGTTTTATGTAAATACCAGTTCTTTAGCTCGTTTAGCTCTGCGTCTGAGAGAACGAAAGAGGAAAATAGCGATAGCACCAGTGAGAAGAACACTAGTTGCTACTTGAAGAGAAGATGGGTCATCCGTAGTAGCAAAGACATCTGAAATTGGTGATGGTAGTTCGATGGGTCCTGATTCTGATGGGGGGATTATCATATTGGTGGTGGGTTCTATTGACTGAGCTAACCATGTTTGAAAGTTAGTTCCAAGGTTTGCTTGAATTGGACGTGTAATGGTAACTCTGGAAAAAGAAGAAGAAGGGAAGAATGGAATGGGACGAAAAAGAGGGAGGGAGAGTGGAAGATTGGTGGAGAGAAGGCGATAGTGAGAGCGGATCATTTCCTTGTGAGAAAATTCAAACAACTAAAGATGGAAGAGGGAGAGGGTGAGGTTCTCTGTGTCTGAGACTCTTGAATGTCTCTGGCGAGTCGAGGGGATACCATATTTTGGTATTCCTTCTCTTCGGCCCCATATCTTCTTCTTCCTCCTCCAAATATCTGTAACCGGATATTTACACCCCTATCCTTAGGTGCAGACCAATGTAGTCAATATCGGCCGTATCGGCCGATATATCATCGAAATATCGGATATCGCTATGGAACGATACGATAAACAGTATATCGGCGATAAGATATCTTCCCGATAATATCTACCGATATGAGCCGATACGATATTTTTACGAAAATTCGGTATGGGTTAAATCAATCGTTTACGTAAAGATTAAAGGTATTTTAGGTTTTTCGAAGACGGGAAGGGATAAATCCTTGTTTAATTACCATTTTTGGTAGTAAATTTTAAAGTTATTGAAGTTACTCTCATGTCTCTAGTTTGAACTTGTTTAATTATCATTTTAGGCAGTGAACTTTAAAGTTATTGAAGTTACTCTTTTGTGTTTTTGATAAAATTGATGGTATCTATTACATCTTAACAGAAAATGTATGAAAAAAATGTTTGCTATAAAATTATGGTCTCTAAATTTGGAACCGATATTATACCGATATTTCAATGATAACATCCCCGATATAAAATCGTACCAGTGTATCGATCCCGACCGAGATGAACCGATATCCGATATTAACTACATTGGTGCAGACGCATTCCACTGATTTCTTTTTCTTTTTACATACCCACCCAGGCAGCACCATTATTAAGTTCTATTTGGACTGGGAGCACATCTTATACAAAATTATTTACGGTATGTGTTTGGAGTGGGAGCACATTATTAACGTTACACCATGTCGATATGTCAGTCCAATTAGAGAAATTAAACAAAAGGATCCTCTTTCCTTATATGTATTGATCATCTGTGCGGAAATTTTTTCAACTAATTTGGGAAATCTATAGGCCCAAAAAAATGTGGAGGGACTGCGCATTTCACAAAAAGCACCGCTAATTCTCTATCTCATGTATGCAGATCATCTACTCATAACGTATAAGGTATCAACGGAAGACCCAGATCAACTAAAACACCTACTCCAAATTTACAGTATGTCAGCAGGTCACCACATCAGTACTTCAAAATCCACCATCATCCAAAGCTTAACCAACAACAATTACTCTACCTTAATCAAGCAATTGTATGATCATAGTATTAGGGAATTAGACTACGAAGTATAATGCTTATATTTTGAACTTTGTAGATATGACATCGACATAATCTTGTATATAATGTTATGTGAATGGGTTATGGTGAAGATTTCATCCTAGGAAACATTCGTTTAAAGGAAGTACATTCACGAACTCGTTTCGTAAATCGAAAGGGAAATCATTAGGCTTATTGGTCCGGTTATTCATTGCAAATCTTTGGATGACCAATATGTGTGAGATGGGATCGTAACTATGTTATGTATCTCGGTATAACTAATCACAATGCCTGACTTATGATTTGGTATGAATGATTTTATTAATTGGTGTAACCGATCCTAAATAATCACCATGAGATGGTATGATCGATATTTGTAATGGTGTGACCGATCCTAGTAATTGGTGTAACCGGTCCTGGTAACTGGTGTGACCGATCACAAGCAATATCATGGAAATATGGAACCGATCCTAGTAACTGATGTAACAGGTCCTAGTAACTTGTGTGACCGATCACAAGTAATTCCATATTAAGGTATTACTGATCCTAGTGATTGGTAGAACCTATTGAACCCATGTATGTGATTTGATATTTGATCAATCACATAGTTATCTTAGAATACAGGTCAACCAATTCTAAAATTGTTTCGAACTGTGGTATAACCGACTCCAAGAATGTAAATCCATGTAAATATAAATAAGGATTTACATTGAAAAGATGTCAACATACTTTGAACACGTACATTAACTCTTATCATTTATTGTTCAAAGATATTCCTTAGTACTCAAGGAGATCATGTGCCGAAATAAATTGAGAATCTTTTAATTAAGAATTTTGGTTTTATATATATGCTTTAATTACCAGCAGTTAAATGCGTACCTCTAGAGAATAAAAATTAGTAATGTGCATTTACTAATTGGAGATTTTCTATTGAGAGATTTCGGAAATATTGGACCAGCATTTATTGGAATAGGAAAACCGAATTTTGCCATTCATTGCAAATCTTGAGAATATTTTCGGGTTTGGAAATTCCTTGATGTCCAAACATCCTTGGTCTATAAATACCTAAGTTTGCATTTCTAGCAAACTATCCTAAGAGCCATGCAAACTTCATTTCTTGTTGTTTCTGATGGAGCCGTCTATTCGGAGAGAAACGTATCCTAATTAGGTAAAATTTCTTACGACCGCTCATTTAAAGACTTTTGTGGGATCAAAAGCTCTACGAGTACCGTTTGTGGGAAACTAGATAATTGTAGTGTTATTAGTTTTCGATTGATTTGATTGACTAACGGTTGTTGAAACTTTGATTGCACCTAGTTTGTTTATTCTTGAGAATCTTTTGTTTTGATATAAGATTCACTCAAACTAGATCGGAGTATCGATGGGATCTTTAGTACTTTTGTTAGATCTAAAGACATCTTGTGATAATCCATTGTTCACAGACTTCGTTATGTGTGTGATTGACCACAAGAGATTCAAGTGGTGTTGTGCAGGTTATTATTGAAGATTAAAGAAGATTTCTTATTAGTTCTCATATCTTTGTATGCGCACAAACCTTGATCGGATGGATCCAACTAGAATCGTATTTATTCGATTCATTAGTTGCGTGAGATCGGCATCACTTTATAGTTTCTCGTTGAGATCTATACTTGAAAAAGAGGGGGTCTAACAACCACACCCGATATTTCGTTTAGGCAATCTGTATGGACTAACTCCAATATATCTCCAAGAGAATCAACTAGACAGTCAGACTCAATCGAGTAAAATACATCCAAGAGTATATCTCAATTTCTCAAACCAATCTGCAATCGAACAGATAGAAATCTGTGAGCCGGATTAATATGAGAAATAACTTGGATGGTACCAAAGACCAATATCCAACGTCAATCAATTTCAATCAACAACCAAAGGTTGGATTCACCAATTGATTGAATTACGCACAAGCTGTGATATTTCAATTATATAGAAAATATAATGCTGAAAAGAAATAACACAGACACCACAAATTTTGTTAACGAGGAAACCGCAAATGCAGAAAAACCCTGAGACCAAGTCTAAATTTGAATATCACACTGTATTAAGCCGATACAGACTCTAGCCTACTACAAGTTAATTTCGGACTACAATGTAGTTGATCTCTAACCAATCTCACACTGATTAAGGTACAGTCGTGTTCCTTACACCTCTGAATCCCAGCAGGACTCTACACACTTGATTCCCTTAGATGATCTCACCCACACCTAAGAGTTGCTACGACCCAAAGTCGAAGATTTGATAAACAAATCGGTCTCACACAAAAAGTATATTGAATAGATAAATCTGTTTCCCACGGAAATACCTACGAGTTTTTGTTCCGTCTTTTGATAAATCAAGGTGAACAGGAACCAATTGATACAACGGACTTATATTCCCAAAGAAAAACCTAGTAATATCAATCACCTCACAATGATCTTAACCGTATGGTAGCGGAACAAGATATTGTGGAATCACAAACGATGAGACGAAGATGTTTGTGACTACTTTTTTTCTTACCTATTGGAGATTATATCTCGAGCAAATCTTAGAGAAGATAGTACTTAATACGACATAACAAAGCAAGATCAGAACACACAACTATAAAGAAAATAGTTGGGTCTGGCTTCAGAATCCCAATGAAGTCTTTAAGTCGTTAACCTATAATGGTTTTAGAAAAAACTAGGTTAAAGGAGAATCGACTTTAGTCGCAACTAGTATCACACAGGAGGTGTGGGTATTAGGTTTCCTAGTTGCTAGAGTTTTCCCTTATATAGTCTTCAAATCAGGGTTTGCAATCAATGCTACCTTGGTAACAAAGCATTCAATATTCACTGTTGGATGAAAACCTGATTAGATTCAAGCTAATATCTTTCAACTGTTAGATTGACTTAGCTTGTTATACACAAATGAAATGTGCCTTCCTTTAGATACGAGTAACCGTACCTAAACGCGTACACTTGGTTGGCTCAAAAATACTTAACCGAAGTTAACCTTATGAACACTTTCATATCAACCTTGTTCATCTTTATCACAACTAGTTCAAATGACTCAAATGAAACTAGTTATAGAGTTGTTCAATTGTTTATATTCTCATAGAAGTATACAAGATACAATTGAAGCAATATCTATTTTGATTCACTCGAATCAATTGATGAACATTATATCCACGGTTTGCAAAAGATTGCATTCCTTATTATATAAATGTATTTGTTCATGAATAAACCGATTTTAAAACTTAACCCACTCAAGTATGCAAATGGGTACTATACTTAGAGTTCCAGACTTGGTCTGTCCGCCAGTATGCGAACAGGTACGCATACTATCGTTCACGACCGAACTCAGTTGACTTAGTAGCAATCGGGTACACATATTAAATTCCCGTACTTGACCTGTTAAGCCAGTACGCGTACGAGTATGCATACTAAGTTCCCAGACTTCAACTGTTAAACCAGTACGCATACGAGTATGCATACTATGGTTCCCGGACTTTGAGTAACTTGCAACAGTTAGCATACAAGTACGCATACTGTGTTATATCCAATCAATGGTTAATTGTTCTAATCTTCATTTTAATCATTGAAATATTCTTAGAAGACGGGAATAGTTGTCTCACACAAACTATTAGCTTCAAAGCAATTTTGAAATGATCAATACGAAACATTCTGAGTCTACATCAAATGACTGTCTCACATAAATCATGTAAGATGTTACCAGGCGATTTTCACATGATCATCTTATGACTTTCGCCAAAAATAAAAGATAAACTTGGTTAAAGCGAAATCTTACCAACACATATTTCGAGAAATATGTAAGCGAGTTAAACTCAGCTCGAAATATCAAATATGTATAAAGTAAATTTAAATGTGTGGGTCTAACAACCACACCCAACAATTCGTTTGGAAATCTGAGAGGACTTACTCCAGTACACTTTCTAGAGAATCAACTAGACATCCAGACTCAATCTAGAATAAAGTATATCAAAGAGTTTAATATCTCTAACTCTTAATTCAATCCGCAATCAGCAAATAGAAATCTGCGAGCCCGATTGAATAAGAGGAGTAACTTGAACGATACCAAAGACCAATGTTCAAGTGTCAATCAATGTAAATCAACAACCCAATGTTGGATATTCTAATTGATTTATCTTAACGCACAACCTGCGATCAATTATATAACAAAATATAATGTGGAAAAGAAATAACACAAACACCAGAATTTTGTTAACGAGGAAACCGCAAATGCAGAAAAACCCAGGGACCTAGTCCAGGTTAAACACCACACTGTATTAAGCCGCTACATACACTAGCCTACTACCAATTAACTTCGGACTGGACTGTAGTTGAACCCTAATCAATATCACACAGATTCAAGGCACAGTTGTGCTCCTTATGTCTGTGATCCCAGCAGGATACTACGAACTTGATTCTCTTAGCTGATCTCACCCACAACCAAGAGTTGCTACGACCCAAAGTCGAAGACATGATAGACAAATCTGTCTCACACAGAAAAGTCTATAGGATTGAATAAATCTGTCTCCCACAAAAATACCCAAGAGTTTTTGTTCTGTATTTTGATAAATCAAGGTGGACATGAACCAATTGATAACCCAGACTTATATTCCCGAAGAACAGCCTAGAATTATTAATAAACTCACAATAAACTTAATCAACTAGCGAAACAAGTTATTGTGGAATCACAAACGATGAGATGAAGGTGTTTGTGATTACTTTTCTATCTTGCCTATTGGAGATATAAAATCTCGAGCCAATTATTTCAATTGTACTCAACACGATAGAAACAGCAAGAGCAGATCACGTAACTACAAAGATAATAGTTGGGTATGGCTTCACAATCCCAATGAAGTCTTCAAGTCGTTAACCTACAGGGTATCGAGAAGAAACCTAAAGTTAAAGGAGAATCGACTCTATTTATGAAACTAATAACACACGGGAGGTGTGGGGATTAGGTTTCTCAGTTGCTAGAGTTCTCTTTTATATAGTTTTCAAATCAGGGTTTGCAATCCAAGTTACCTTGGTAACAAAGCACTCAATATTCACCGTTAGATGAAAATCCTGATTCAACCAAGCTAATATCTTTCAACCGTTAGATCGAACTTAGCTTGTTACACACAAATGAAATGTTCCCTCATTTAGGTTTATGTAACCGTACCTAAACGTGTACACCATGTTGGTTCACAAACAGTTAACCGAGGTTAGCCATATGATTACTCTCATGCCAACCTTATTCATCTCAACCATAACTAGTTCAAATGACTCAAATGAAACTAGTTAAAGAGTTGTTCAATTTCTATAGAAAACACAATTGAAACCAAATTGGTTTGACTCACTTGAATCAATCATGAACATTATAGCCACGGTTTGCAAAGATTGCATTCCTTATGATTTAAATGTTCAAGTCCATGAACTGACAGATTTGACAAAGTAACCAGCTTAAGTATGCGTACGGGTATGCGTACTTAAGCAACCGGATTTGAGTTTGTTAAGTTTCCAAACTCAGCAGAAATTTTCAAAGGTGACTAGTTTAGGAGTTTGTAATTCCCAAACTCAGCAGATATTTTCGGTTTGAAAACTTCCGCCAGTATGCGTACGGGTACGCATACTTATGTTGTCTCCTTCACCAATTTGGTATACACACATATACATACACTTGGTTTCCGGTTTGTGGATTTATACACTAATGTGCGAACACACTATATATGCTTATATCCAAACATGGTTACATTCTCAACTCTTTATTTCAATCATTGAAACATTCTTCTATAATGACAATAGCCGTTTTCACACACTATTAGCATCAAAGCAATTTTCAAGATATTGAAATAATCATTATCGAAACATTCCAAGCCTACATCAAATGATTGTATCGCACAAACCATGTAAGATGTTACTCGGAAATTTTCTCATGATATAAGATGAACTTGGTCGAAGCGAAAGCTTACCAACACATATTTCGAGAAATATGTAAGCGAGATATACTCAGCTCGAAATCTCAAATGTGTATAGAGAAAACTATATCGTAACATGACTTATGTCTCAATATAGGAGATAGTAGAAATAGACTTTCCAAGTGATAGATGAGTTCAAGTCTCCATATACCTTTTGTCGAAGAAGTTCCACAAGCTCCCCTTAGTAGTTTTTCGTCTTCAAATGATGAACTCTGTGAAATCTAAGCTCACCTACGCTATCTATGTCCTAGTCCGAGACATCTATAAATAGGCTAGAAATCAAGACTTATAGTTTTGATCGCTAACATTGAAAAACATGCTTGAGATAGCAACGCATGCGAGTTCAACCGAGAAGTGCTCTAACAATCCCCCCTTTGTCAATTTTAGTGACAAAACTATCAATACATATAGATTACAAAATAGATAGAAATTGTAGCTTCTCATCCAAATGCTTGATCTCCTTGGCATCTTCAACGCGACTCGAAATCTTCGTCACTTCCAAGTACTCCATGATCCTAAAAGTTGTAAGTTCAGCATCATAGTTGTTGAAGATCCGTAGAGATAACAATGAGAAAACAAAATCCTCTCAATCATTGTTATACAGTGTCATAGTATTATTACACAACATCAAAGTTCAATTGTATCACAACTTTGACAACAATACTATGGTGATATGTATCATTCCCCCTTAGTCAATACTTCAACTCAACATGAAAACCACTCCACCTTACATAATGATCCGTAAACCATATGTATTTGTAGTATCACAGTGCACATTAATTCTACCCCTTTTTGTCAATATAAATTGACAAAGGTATGAAAACTAGTGGGATACTCATGAAATTTTCACAGAGATAGTTCATGACCAAAAGAGAATACCATATCAACTTATTTTTAGATGCCATCATAAATCCGAAGCTAAATGCATTCATCAATGAGTTTATAAAGATACACGATAAACCCTAATATTCCACAGCGGCACTCCCCACAAATATTTGGCAATAAGCACAAGTTCAAAATGAATTCTCCCCCATAAAATGTCATTCCCGAAAGAACAACAAAGGAGACCTTACTTTCACAAGAAAAGAAGGATTTCTTTGGACATAACCAAATCACATGAAAACATGAATTTGAATCCAAAGTATTCAATTGAATTATCCACAAAAGAATTCATGATTAATCCAATCGAAGTGCACAACTAAATTAACCACAAGAAAACCCATGATTAATTCAATCGGAATTTCACAACCAAATTAATCACAACGTGATCAATTCAATTGGTCATGCTCGACATAAGAGAACTTACAGAGCAACAACTAAAATAACCAAAAGAGAATGATCAATTTAGTTTGTCATGCTCAAACATAAGAAAACTTATGGAATAACAAAATATATGCACAAAAATGTGTATCGGAGATTGACCAATACTGCGGAATAAACAAGGATTCATTCTATTTTCCATCACTATTTGCACAATGACATATAATAGACTTAATCCTTGTAAACAAAAGTTTTATCCTTTCTTCCATCAAAACAATGACATAAAAGGATTTAACTTTTGTAATATCAAAAGTTCATTCTATCTTCTATCAATACATTCATACCGACATAATAGAGATAACTTTTTAACAAGTATGGGACAGTCACAAGTTCACGGACGTAAACAACATATCCCATTACAGTTCGCAATATATAAAATCATAAAGATTAAAATTGCAAAAATCATCTTCCAAAAACTTAGAATTTAAATATATAAATCTAAAAACATTGAAGATGAAAATTGTTGGACATAGCTATGTGTAATCACAATAATGGCTATTCCAAACTCTAGTAATCCTTCTCAAAAACAAGAATAAATTCTCATAAGAAGTTTCCTAGGCATCAAGATAATCTCGTAATGCACATATAAGATGATTTGTCCTTAGAGGGTAGAATCAATCTTTTTGCCCGGATTTACACCAATAAATAACTACCAAAGGCGTATAAAAATATTTTCTTAATAAAGAAGAACATACAAAGTCATTAATGACCATGCACCATAGTTCACATAAAATGATTGTGAACATTCAAGAATCCCATAATAATGCGTGTTACTGTCCATTCTTGAACTTCCTTCTTTATGATTCACCAACAACATTCTTGTAAAAGCTACAAATGAGCTTAGAATAGTAGTACTCCAAGAATCCAAGTTCCCAAGTCCAAGAGAAGTGGAACAAGTGCGACGAGACGGAGCAAAACACTCAAATATAATAGGCAGGACAAACACCAATCTTTACTCATCCAAATTCAGTAATTCTCATCTCCAATTTGAAGGAAATTCAATGAGGAAGAGAATGCAAAAAGAATGAAGTCATTCCGAGTTCGGATAAAGAAATTACAGCCAAAACAAGTTTACCGAATATCAACATCTACAGGCGGGTTTACAAACGAATTTTCATGACCTGGAGCAGTATGAAAACGGGTATGCATACTTAAAACCCTGGATTTTGATTTTAAATGATGTTATGCATACCTGGTAGGTGTACCATGAAGTCCAAACATCCTGAACTACTATTTTCAAACCTAAACGTTTAAGAACCTTAAACACAGATCAAGTTAGGTAGAAATGAACAATAAGCAAGGTCATGGATCCTTATAAGTACTCTAAGCAAATAAAAACACAAATCTTGCTCAGGTTTATATACATACCTTTTTAGAAGAGTCCAGTCGAATTCTACATCCTTACCGAACATAATTTGTGTGTCCTAATTCTCGTGCTTCCCTCACCGTATATATAGCAGGGCATTCCTTGCTGAGGATGCACTTACAACACAATCAAGTTGTGTTGGGGTCAACAATGTCTTGCTCACCACAAGTGACCTTTGGATTATCATGAAAGAGATCGCTTTTAGAACCTTTCACATCCAATTCTATTATTCCGAATAACTTGTTAAGTTCCAACATCATCGATACTGCCTTCTCCATAGTCATGAAATTTTCTGGAAGATCATTCCTTTTCACACTCAAAGCATCATTGGCTTTATTTGGTACCCATTTTTGAGTGCGTTTAGGAACAACCGGAACCTTCTTCCCATTAATCTCTTCAAGATTTCTCGGAAGAGAGTTCGATTAACTATTCTTTTGCAAGTTAGTCTTTCTCCAATTGGGAGCATCGGATCTTGTCTTAGTATTTACGAAGTTATCCTTTTGATAACCATTACGATTGTGAAAAGGATTCGTATGATGTTTATAGGCAAACATAGGTTTATCACAATACTGATTCGTTTGCCTAAAGGTTGGACAATTACAACATGTAACATTAAGGGGATTAGTCTTAACATATGATCTTGGTTTCAAAACTTCTTGTGATGCCCAAACAAGAACATCATGAAGTTTCTCATTCCTTATACGAAAACGACATCTCCTTTCCAGGTGACCTTTATTTTCGCAATAGTGGAAAACATAAGGAATGTTCTTACCTCGATTCGTGTGTGCTGACTTTGGAGGTTGATATACTTTGCTCTTTTGAACCTTAACTGTCGGTGAAGGTATTTCACTTTTGCCATCAGTGGAAACCTTTTGTTGAGAAGAATCACTAGCCTTGACAAATTTTACCTCTTTGCTAATACTTGGAGCATTTATTCCCTTATAGCTCAATCCTCGTGTATCACGATGATTTTTACTTGCTCCTGGCATAGTGGTTAACTTTCTTGAACTAGTATTGAACTTTTTCAAGTCATCTTCCAACATCTTTATTTTATCAAGAGCAGCAGCTAAATCAGTCTCAAGACGTTTTTCTCGAGCGAGAAAAGCGCTTTCTCTGTCATCAAAACTAACTTGTTGAGAGTTAATCCTTGCTTCAGATTCTGCAAGTTTCTCTTCCAACGAAAAGTACTTTTGATAAAGATTATCACATTCAAGTGACTTCATACGTAGGTCTTCCTAAGAATCCTTGAGGATCGATTCGTTAGAACGATTCGTAAATAAACACATGCGTAACATCTTCTCAACTGCTTTTTTTTTCGACTGAGAGGAGTCAGAAGAGGAGTGACATGATAAGTTGTCATCTTCTTCTTTTCCAACGAATTCAAAACCTTAACATACTCTGAGACTTCCTCATCAACCTCTCTATCAATATCTGAATCACCTTCATCAGAAAGTTCATCCAAATGTTCTTCTAGGAGTGTTTCCCAGTTATCAACAGTTTTTACATTAAGAGAATGTTTAGATATTGACATAGATGTGCCAGTTCTCTCAGGTGAATCCAAGCTTTGAAAAACATCTGGTAATTTCTGACCTGGTACGTTATTAGAGATAGATCGTCCATAATCAGATCGCTACAAACACAGACTTATAAGGTCTTTAATGTGTTTGCCTGCTCTGATACCAATTGAAAATGCGGGGGTCTAACAACCACACCCAACAATTCGTTTGGAAATCTGAGAGGACTTACTCCAATACACTTTCTAGAGAATCAACTAGATATTCAGACTCAATCTAGAATAAAGTATATCAAAGAGTTTAATATCTCTAACTCTTAATTCAATTAGCAATCAGCAAATATAAATCTGCGAGCCCGTTTGAATAAGAGAAGTAACTTAATCTCACACTTGATTCCCTTAACTGATCTCACCCACAACCAAGAGTTGTTACGACCCAAAGTCGAAGACTTGATAGACAAATCTGTCTCCCACAGAAATACCCAAGAGTTTTTGTTCTGTCTTTTGATAAATCAAGGTGAACATGAACCAATTGATAACCCGGACTTATATTCCCGAAGAACAGCCTAGAATTATCAATCACCTCACAATAAACTTAATCGACTAGCGAAACAAGTTATTGTGGAATCACAAACGATGAGACGAATGTGTTTGTGATTAATTTTCTATCTTTCCTAGAAAGAGCAAGATCAGATCACGCAACTACAAAGATAATAGTTGGGTCTGGCTTCACAATCCCAATGAAGTCTTCAAGTCGTTGACCTACAGGGTCTCGAGAAGAAACCTAAGGTTATAGGAGAATCGACTCTAGTTATGTAACTACTAACACACAGGAGGTGTGGGGATTAGGTTTCCCAGTTGCTAGAGTTCTCCTTTATATAGTTTTCAAATCATGGTTTGCAATCCAAGTTACCTTGGTAACAAAGAATTCAATATTCACCGTTAGATGAAAAACATGATTCAACCAAGCTAATATCTTTCGACCGTTAGATCGAACTAAGCTTGTTACACAAAAATGAAATGTATCCTCATTTAGGTTTATGTAACCGTACCTAAACGTGTACACCATGTTGGTTCACAAACAATTAACCGAGGTTAGCCATATGATTACTCTCATATCAACCTTATTCATCTCAACCATAACTAGTTAAAGAGTTGTTAAATTGCTATAGAAAACACAATTGAAACCAAATCTGTTTGATTCACTTGAATCAATCATGAACATTATAGCCACGGTTTGCAAAGATTGCATTCCTTATGATTTAAATGTTTATGTCCATGAACTGACCGATTTGACAAAGTAACCTGCTTAAGTATGCGTTCGGGTGTGCGTACTTAAGCAACCGGATTTGAGTTTGTTAAGTTCCCAAACTCAGCAGAAATTTTCGGTTCGAAAACTTCCGTCAGTATGCGTACGAGTACGCATACTTAAGGTGACTAGTTTAGGAGTTTGTGTAGATGGAGAAAAACGATTTGCTGGTTTTTAAGGAATTGAGGAGACGACCGTACGGAGGAGACTCCTCGAACCGAGCGAAATGTTAAACCTCACAAAGATGCATCGCTGCAAAGGGGGTGCTTTATATTCGAGATATCAATCTGTAGTACTCCGGCCTTAATCAAGACAATGACCGTTCCAGAGTAAATTCGGTCACAAGAGAGGATGGGTTGATCTGTAGGAGGGAAGCTGGGAAATGTGTGGAATCAATGGTAATCAAAGATTGTGGGTGTGTGAATTCTGAATATGATAAGCTCTGAATGATTGAAATTACTCAATTGAGAGTAGTTGCTCAATTGATGAGTTGATGATCTCGTGTTGTCGATGAGACGTGAGATTGATGATACTGTTGATGCTGATTATTCAATCATGATTTAGAGACTTATTTATATTGCTGGAATTTTAGACACCATGATCCCATGAAGTGTGACAATTGATGGAATCAAGGAGTGGGGAAGTGGAGATCGTGTTTGAAACCAGTTGCTCAACGTGTGGAGACTTGGTCGATTTTCCACCCACTACCTCGTGAATTCCTTCAACTGATTGCACGACTTGCTCACATTCCATCGTGTGTTTGAACACACGTGCCGTAGACCGCCAGACCAAAACCCTAAGTGATATCCCCCCAAAGTGACACGATTGACGTCTCGTGGTATGTTAGTTAATTGGTGACTTCATGGTTTGATGGGACGATGAGTCCATGTAGTTGCTGAGTTGAACATGTCATGAGACAGAGATATAGTTCTTACGATGAAGTGAGCAAGTATTGCTCATTCGATGGATCGTTGAATATTGATTGTTGAACCAATATTCCTTGGTTTGAGCAAATATTTATCATCTGAGCAAGTGTTTCTCATGTGATGAATTGTTGAATATTTGATCGTCTGAGCATGTGTTGCTCATCTGATGGATTATTGGCAGCGTACCAAAAATATTAATTAGAATACTGGTCGTTGAACCGAGCATAATTAATAAAATTAATGACCACGAGGCCGTCGTAAAATTATTAAGGTTGGAATCTGGAATGATGATCCTTGGATTCAAAAACCCTAATTTGATCAATTGATGATCAATTCATGGTTCATCAGAAGTTTAACCATAGGAAGAAGGAGGGAGCGACTATATGCGACCGTGGATCAACCATGTAGTGTCCATATGCTCACGTGAGCAAATACGAAGAACTCCTGAAGAGTTGACGATTTTTTGGTGGAAGAATGATTAAATGTTGGCTTAATCATTTATTCAAAAATGCTCGCCTGAGCCTTAGGTGAGAAAACCTAATTAATTATGACGAGGCGAGGGACCGACCATGGAGTCATGAAACCGGCCCTGGGTTGTCCCATGACCGCCTGACGATCACTTCATGAAAATCCAAAGTGTTTGGGAGAGTTTTGGACCTAATACGAGCAATTGTGCAAATTAAGTCAAAACTATGAAAATTGATGGGACAGGCTTCCGTGAGCCAAAGATCCAATCTTAGTCGGTCAAGATAGCGTGTTCGTGTCCCCAAGACGTCCGCGTCTCAGTCCTGAGAATTTTGATATTTTCTGGCGTGCAATTGAGCATCAATTCGAGAAAATATGCCAAAATTAGGGTTTCGATGAAACTGAGGAAAACACCATGAGATGATGAAAAATAATAATAAAATAAGGAATGAGGAGGCGTGGGACCGCCGTGGTCAAGGCATGGTCTGCCGGTCTGACCACGGTCCCTTGGTGCCTTTTTCTTAAATTATAATATTTTGATGATTTTATGAAAAATTCATGAATTTTGAGAAATTTGATGAATTTAGGGAGTTTTCATGAATTGAAGGAGTTTTCATGAGTTCAGAGAAGCAAAAAATATTAAAATAATAAAAACAAGGGCGTGTGGGACCATGGAGGCATGGCTGGCCGGCTTGGGCCCGGTCCCACGAGTTTTCATAATTTTTTAATATTTTTTAGGTATTGTTGATGATTTGAGGGAATTTTTCCTAATTTGAGAGAAATACCATGAAATCAAGGAATTTGATGAATTCAAGGAAAACTAATAATAAAACAAAGGGGCGTGTGGGACCGGCTAGGGCATGGCCGGCTGATGAGTGCCAAATAATGTATATATTTATCCCTTTTTGTTGGCATTTTAACTCATCTTTTGTGCATTAATTCTACATTTTATCCCATATTCTGTATTTTCATTGTTTTCAAGAATAAATATTTTTCTTAATTAATTTTGCATTTTTAGGTACCAAATAAAGTCTGGATGATTTGCGGAGCAGAAAAGTAGTGAAAAGCCGGGAGGAATTACGCAAGGAAGCCGCAAAGAATGGAGCGCACGTCCAAAAAGCTAGGAATGGGCTCAAGAAGGAAGAATTGTTCTTGAAGAAGATATGGGCTTGGCATACCCAAGGCCCAAAACCCTTACCCAAACCCATTTTCTATATCCATACCCGCCTCCATTCCCGACCGTCAGATTGGATCGCATCTGCATCCTACGGTTGCTTCTTTGCCTGCGCATCAAACCTCGATACTTCCGCTTAACACTACAACACCTAACTCCATCTGGTGTCGTTAATTTTGTTGTATTGTATAATCCAACGGTCGCTGCAGGATCCACTTCATCTCACCGTCAGATTGATCTTTCATCTCCATATCCCACGGTCGAGATTCGCCAAACATCGAACTCGATGATCCCGCTACACACCATAGAGACCGAACCCTATACCCTAAACCAAACAGCACCTAATCTCTTCTCCATCGACTCCATCTTCCCTCACCTCCGTCTGCAACAGCCTCACCTTCACCACCTACTCCCTGCCACCACCTTATCCGCCCCTACCAGCCACCACAGCCACCCTACAACCCTAACAACTAAAACCCATCATCACCACTGACCTCCCCTACTAGCTATCAATCGAGTTCGTCGATTTCACGCCCCTCTTCTCACTGTTGGCGTGTGAAAGTGACGAACTAGGTTGATGGCTATGAAGCTAGAAACGTAGCAGGAGCAGGAGGAAGAGAAGATAAAGCATGGGTCGACATCAAAATCGCGAGAACAGTAAGGAATTTTTTTCAATTAAAAATTTAGGTTTTCGAATTTTAGGGTTTCACAAAATTAGGGCTTTTTGAAAAGCTATAAAAGGCAAGTTGCAGGGAATGTAAAAGGGTGTTCTTGGTTAGCCGAGAAACCCCCTAATTGGGTTAATTTAATTCTCAATGTTAATTTAATTCCACTGTTAATTTTTAGGGTTCTTCTTTTGCAATTTTCATTCACTGTTTAGTAGCTTAAATGATCATGTTTAGTTCCATTGTAGTGTTAATTATGTTCTGAGTTCACTGCAGAGGCTCAGATGAAACCTTAGTGCACTAATGAATGATGAATTGCTAGGAAGGCCTGTTTTGCTTGAGTAATGGGAAGTAGTTGGTGCTCTGATATGCCTGTGGGGGCAAATCAGTGAGCAAGCTGATTTTCTTCCCATTCTAGTTGGATGCTTAAGTTTTTAAACCTTGAATTGCATTGTTTAGCTAGGACACAAGGTGGATTCTAAGCCTTAGCTTAGCCACAGCTGAAAACTCCTCCCTGCCCTTGGCTAACAGCCTTGGTTTATTTGGTTTTGTTTCCTGTTAACTGCCACTGTTACCTTTGCTTCATTGTTTTTATTCTACTTCACTGTCACATTTACTTTACTTTCTGTCACTAATTCAGTTACACCAAAACAGCTCAGTTGTGTTTTAACACAACACAAAAATCTCTAGGAAAACAACAATAGCTCCCTCCAAGTCCCTGTGGACAAACCCCTGCTTATTCACTTTCTACTTTAGATCCTGTGCACTTGCAGGTGTAAATATAACCATAGTTTTAGGTTTAATTCCTTAGCTATCACCGGCCGGCCAAGGCCCGGTCCCACAAGTTTTCATAATTTATTTTATTTTATTATTATTTGATGATTTGTGCAAAATACCATGAAATCAAAGAGTTTTTTCATAAAACTAGAGAAATAATAATAATAATAAAATAATAAGAAACCGTGAGGTGTGGGGCCGGTTGGGACCAAGGCATGGCCGGTTGGCCAATGGTCACGCCCCACACTGCTTTTCTTAATTTTATATTATTTTTTATGGATTTATGGAAGTACCATGAAATCGAGGAGTTTCCTCGAGACGAAGGAGATTTGATAAAATGAGAGAATTTTCATCAGATCATGGAAAATAATAAAAATGCATTAAAAATATAAAACTGGCGTGGGATTGACCACGACACGGTCGGTCGGTCGTGTGTCCATGCTCCCAGCACCCTGGTCAATATTTTTAATTATTTATTATTTTCTTCTCTATTTTGCATAGGCTCATCGTATCGTTGTATTTTTGAAATACTCGTTCGTGTGGTGACTGTTAGTGTATCGTCGTTGAATACACCTTCACCATTTGAATCGGGGATTACTGAGAGGAAGCTCAGACACCCGGTTGTTGATTATTTATTACTAATTGTGGAATTCGGTGGAGAATAATTCACAAAACTGAGCAATAAGATGTTTATTATTAATTCATAGGATCAGCTGAGGATTCGAATACGAATTCAGAATAATAAAGTGAGCATTACCATTCCATGGGATCGTAGATTCGACCATAGAATCAGAGTAGTTAAGATTTATCTATTACCATTTATGAGAACAGTTGTGGATTCGATCATGAAATCAGAGTAATGAGATAATATAGTTATTGCTATTCTATGAGATCAAGCCGTGGATTCGATCATAGAATCAGAACAATTGTTATTGCCATTCCATGGGACCAGTCGTGGATTCGACCATGGAATAGGAGCAATTGTTACTGCCATTCCATGGGTCTAGTCGTGGATTCGACCATGGAATAGGAGCAATAATAGATTATTCTGGGAATTCAGTAGTGAATGTCACGACAGAATTAATCTTAATTAGGAATAATTAACTTTGTGGCTCTATACTAGCAGAGCAATCTGTCTAGGAGCATTAATTATCCCGATATGAGCATGTCGGTAAGTCATATCCTTTATATAGTCAGGGTAAACTCATTGTTTGTTCATGAAGACGTTATCGCTCTATACTAGCAGAGAAAGCTGTCTAGGAGCCGTCCATCTCGTGATACTATATATAAATAATCACTGAAAGTGTTCAGTATTCATGAGACATGCCGTTGTCCAGTCGTGAGACTACATATATACATGTACTCTGAGAGAAAGTACTCTCCGTTGAGAATTCGATGAGAGACCCATGTCTCAATACTCACGTCTGATTGCTGGATCAGAGCTTCGTATAATTATGAGTTTACGATTTTAGACCTTGTCGAAAATCCACCATCTATATTAAGTCCCCTGCTTACTGAGGAAAGCTGTGTTCCTCAGTCAGCATTAAATGGTGATTTTCCGGCCATAAATAACAATACCAGTAATTGAACTTAGTCGTAAGTTGAGACGTTACCGGATTTAGAGAGCATGAGCAAACCACGACTTGATGAAGGCTTCAATGTCATGATTGGAGCGTCGTTTGATGAGCATAAATTGGTGTTGAACCGCATTTTTGCAGACGCTGATGTGAGCATCTTTATTCCATAATTCGTTGTTTTGTTGAATCCTGCGCTTTGTATAAATGATGCGCTGAATGTTATGCATCTGTCACAACCACTTTGCAAGAATGACTGACTCCCATGATGACACTTTCAAAGACGATGTTTCCAGGGATGACATCTCCGCGGGTGTAACTTCAAGAAATGGTACTTCTGGGACCTCTGAGTGATGGTGAGAGATCCTTCATACTGAGTTGTACTCCTGGTTATTTCATCAACTATACCACAGGATGATCATGTAGTGAGGTTTCAGATCAATGTAGACTCCTCGGAAATGGAAGAAAGTCTTCGGGGCGGAGCACTCAGAAGTAAGGACTACAGGATGTTAGCAAATGACGTGCAGTCCCCAGCCGTTTCTTTGGTGAGTTGTTAGCGCTCCTTGTGTCATGACTTTTTCCTGCCCGTGCAATTAGGATCACGAGACCAAGGTTTTGTTATTTCTTTTTAGACCTTTTCTCCATCGATTGACGGTCTTCAACTTGTTCCTAGGCGAACAATTCAGGAATCCAGTACTGATGAAGAAGTCGATGTTAATATCTCTTTCGTGCAGGTGATCTTGGAATCTCCTTGAATGAAATAATAATAATTTTTGTTGATGAATCCAGGAAGAAATCATTGTAGATAAGAATCATGTTGATGAAGCGCACTCTTCTTTGGGAGATGGTAATATGGAGAATTCCCGAAATCCCGAACCGAATGGAGATACCGGTGTTGTCAACGGAGATTCTGGCATCGTCGAGCCTTCAAATGATTTAGAGACTCCCTTAGTTAGTATATCTCCTGTAATTTCTTCAAAGAAGTATGATATCGCTGATTCGTGAATGAATGAATGTAAATCCATGTGAATTTATGGATAACTTTGCCGAAATAAGTCACCGGAAAATTTCAGACTTCAGATTTTACTAGAAACGCTGTAGAATCTTCGTCCGAAGTCGGATTTTCACGGTTTGCATATGTATCTTCAAGCCCAGGAAATTTCCAAGCTTTATTACAGAATATCTTTGAATTTTGAGCATGTTTAGGGCCTGAAAAAGGCGAAATAGTGAACTTCCAGGAGACCTTCAGAACTTTTTCAGATGGCATGTTGCTCCATGTTTTAGCCACATCTCTTTGCTCGTTCATCGTATTGTCATGAAATTTTGATATGTTGTAGAGGACATCCATACGAAGAGAATGGTATATAACCCATATTCAGATTCCTTGTAGATTGCTCCCAGTTCGTCTTTTAGTACAGGGAAGAGTACAGTTTCTTCAGACGAGGTTACCGTAAAACGTATTTTCATGACTTTCATGCTATTTGCTCGTGCCTTGAGTGTATAATGATTAATCTTGATAATGTTGGATTGCTTGTATGATGTATTTTATGATCTCATTTGGTTTCAAGCTTAAATGATTCTAACCTCATGTAATCTTCGTATTAGGTGCCAAATACCGAAGTTGAGGGTATTGAAACCAATGAGGATAACTCAAACTACCCTGGAGTTATTGATGAAGAGACAACCATCTCTGCACTTCAAGGCCATGAGAAGGTTGTCATTTAAGTCTTGGAAACTCAAATTGTTGTTGTTTCAGTGATAGAAGAAACCGAAACACTAGTAGAGAATACTGAAGAAACTGTTGCCCTGGAGGCTGCTTCAGTAATTGAGAACCGTATAGTGGTGCATGAATATCTAAGTGCAGGAGTTGCTTTTGATCCTCCGTTCGATGCTTCACTCCCGTATCATGAACTAGTTGGCGGATTCAGCAATCCCATTGGATATGCAGGCTTGTACGAGAAACCGTGGAAGATGTATGGGCACATCGTCGTTACCAAGGATCCGGAGCATAGTTATTTCTTGACGAGGCAAGTAGAAGCCATATTGCGTGTTATTAATGATATCCGCATCACAACTGGAAATACTGTCACCCGGGATGTACTCTTTGATTGGGAATACAACTTGAAGAAAGCTGAAGAACTTGGCATCAATTTGAAGTGGCTTAGTCAAAAGATTGATGCTACAAGGAAAGCGGTGGAAGGTGACACTTCTTTCACCACCAGTGATGCCGTGTTGAAGAAGATGGATGAAGAAAAGCAGAAATCTTATTTTGCTGACTTTCTTTAGTTTTCTTTCCATGATATCTTGAACCTTGGACTTCTGAGAGATGTGAAGTTTTATTCTGGTCTTGATTTCTTGATCGGTTTTGGATTGTGAAATCGATCGTCTTGACAAGTGGACCGTCGGTCCCCAGTATTTTGTTAAGTCTCTCCCTTTCTTTTTCCCTTCTTCTGGTGAGACCTAAATAGAGGACCCAGGTAAAAAATTGATGTAAAGACCTAGGTGGTCGAAGTTGGAGGTACCTTGATGAAGGACTTAGCGAAGAGACCTGGTGGACACTGATCGACTGTGGAAGTCATGAATCCCGTCCACGAATCTCTGGTTGCGCGTTGTATGCTCTGGAAGCTGTAGAAACCTCATACGACGTCAGAATTTGATGCTTGACCCCAACTTTTGAAGCTAAGAGATTGAGTTATCACATGAGAAAAGAATCACTCAATTTGGAGTTGTAGAAGTCATCAAACGAGGCGTGCACATTTGTAATTTGTAATCCCGTACAGATTTTTCAGATCTCGTAGACCTGACAGTAAAGGCCATATCCTTTAGCTCGTATGTCCGATTGATGCGCCTTTTTGGTATGTTGTAGAAAATACATAGAAAAACATCTTTTGTTGAGTAAGTATTGTCCTATTCCTCACTCATTGGTACGTTTTTGTAAACCCATGGGCTGAAGTATGTTGTACTTTATCTTGTAGAAGACTTTGGCTTGTGACCGTCCACCATGCAAGCTTTCGGAAGATGCTCATGCTAACGTGTTTTCAAGTCTAGATTCCTTGATATGAATCATTAGTGCCTTGAGAATCCCGCTTCATGTGTAACACTTCAGAGAACGGTTAGTTGATGAAGCCATGTCATAAGGATGTTTCTCCCGTTGTTGATGCTGAGATCACAATTGAGTTTTCTCCATATATTCTTATTGATGCTGAGACCATGGAAGGATTTCCACCAGATATCCTTGCTGATGTCGATGCTATGGTTAGAGCTATTCCAAAGATCGAAAAAGGCTGGAACCATGATTATTCGTTGCTCCTCCATTCAGTGAGCATTTATATTGACGAACTAGTTAGTGAGTTGAGAATCCGGTATACTGGGAGTTCAACCTGAGTGCTCTTGAAAGCATGACTGTATCGTGAAGCGGCTTTTTAAGTGAATCCACATTGTTGTGGAAGATAGCAGCATAAATATCCATTCTGGATCGGTGAAGGGAAGAAGTTCCTCAGTCATGCAGGGTTTTGTGATGTAGAGAAGTCCCCGTTGATGAAGTTTCACGGAATCACCTCAGGTTGTCCAGTGTATGTTGAAGGAGTTAATGTCATCCATGTATGAATGATGTTGCATCTGCTTCAGAAGTATTATCATGGGATAATGAAGACTTATCGATTGTAGTTTAGTAATACTTTGATCGTGTTGGTGTTGAATCAGTGTAGAGATATTTGTGTTGAAGCCAGAGGCGCCATTATCGAAGGTATACTCTTTGATTGGGAGTACAATTTGAAGGCTTCTTAGATGCTTGATTGTTGAAGCATCATATCCCTTAAGCATCAAATGTCGTAGCTTTGATCATCTCAGCCCTGAGTATCTTCTGTTGATGCAACACTATTCTCGTTGCGGTAGTAAGATTCAACACTTGTGCAGCCATCAGAGTTTTCTGATTTTGTGGCACACATGGACGCTCCTGCAAAGCTATGGAGAAACGCCCAAAGTATTCTTTTCCATGCTTGGAAATCATCTCGGTAATGAATGTTCGGTGCTCGATTTGGAGAGGCTACCATTCACAACGTCTTGTAGAGTTTCTAGCAGAATTGAGTCCCCATGCTAGGATAGCATGTGAAAAAATAAATGACGTAGACACGGGAGGAATGAGACTTGCCTGAGTGTGGAACCTCTTGATGAATGTCTATGCATCTTTTACAGGTTCTTGCTTCAATCTCGTCAAAGTTTGAAATTCCTCCAAGTGCTCTGATGATGGTATGTCCGTAAAATCTTCTGGATCAGAAATTTCTTCATTGTAGAGATGTGTAACCAGAGGCGCTTTGTAGGTACCCATCTTTTCAGCGTGGATCCACGTTCTTCTGAAGGACATGTCATATCCTGGATCTTCCTGGTTATGTAAAACATGGTTTCTGCCCAGTTTGGATTTATGTTCATTTTGTGAGTGATGTAGCCAGAAGTATTTCTGAGCGCTCCTTCAAGGTCTCTGAGACGGGAGCATGAGCGGCTTCTTGTCGAGTGATGCCTGCGGATCTGATGGTTTTCAGTGGAATGTTGTTGATGGCGGTGCCAACATCGATCAACGTTCTTGCAAATTCGTTTCTTCTGAGATTGACTGTGGTAAGCAGTCCACGGTCGTGCATCTCCTTGTCTGTGGATGAAGGTTTCAAGGAGTTTTCCAGGATGGAAAGACGTCTGACACAATATGATTCGGTGTTGTGAACATGTATTTTCTTTGTTCCTTTAATGAATAGAGCAATTCACAGATATGCTCGATCAACGATTGAACTGCTTTTTCGACTGGTTGTTCGGAGAGTGTAAAGGTTCCGATTGAGAGAGTATTCTTGTGTACTCCTTCAGTCCCCAGTTGAACGCATGGTGGATCCACCTTATATGTTGCAGTTACTTGTTGGATGATTGATGAGTCTATGAAGACGGCGGTACCTGGGATTCTCCATTTTTCCTTCAGTTGGCCCTCTATGATGAACAGTAGATTGCATCATCTTAAACCCAGAATTACAGTAACTCGATCACTTCTTCAGTTGGAAGATGGCAGTTTGAGTCCCCGATCATTTCCCCGTTCTTTGATGTCGGGTCGAGGTTTGTGCATTTCAAGGTTGGTTATCTTTTGCGCCTTTAGAGGAGTCTGGGATGTTGGAGAAGCGATCTGATGCCGTGTCTAGGATTTCCTTTCACTTCTTTCAGCAACAATGTTTGTCGAAGGCTGGAGATTGCACTGATTGCTGACTAGGCGTCGGCTGATTCGAGGTTCTTCGATCTTGCAGACTTTGCTTTTCAGGAAAGCAGATGCAGTAGTCGCGGATCGTTTGGCTGCTTCATAAAACTCTGAGAAAGCATGGAACCGGAGGTTTTCCAGTAAGGCTCTATAGACCGGGATCATTCTGTTGATGCACAAGTCTACTAGTTGTTGCGATGTGACGTTGGGTCGTGGCAGTCCAAGGCTTGAACTCTGAACCTTTTCACATAATCATCAAGATGTTCGTTGCTCCTCTGAAACATCCTTCCTAGATCATAGATAGTGACTTGATCTGACACGAAGAAGTATTTTCTGTAGAAACTATTAATCATCTCTCCTAAATCGGTGATACTTTTTGGTGCGATGTTGTTGTACCAGGTGTATCCTCTATCTGTCAGAGACTTTGAAAATTCCTTCAGACGGACGACATGGTTGTGCTCGTGTTCGCCCAATAATTCCAGAAATCGAGAAATATTTTTTTGAGTATTGGCAGCAGGATATGGAGGTTGGCGAAGATGGACAGATGATGTCTTTTCTTTTCCTCGATCCTCAAAAGAGTGCTCCAGGTCTTCACGAGTGATGAAACTTGCAGGTTCCATTGTTGGAGAGTCATTTGCAACGTTGCAGAATTCTTCATCATGTACAACATGGATGGGAGAGATTTCAGGATCAGCAGTTGAAGATGTTTCTTTAACTTTTCCTTTCTCGTGCTGAGGCTGAGTTTGTTCAGACGCAAGCTTGTCTGTGAGAGTTTTGAGATACGTACACAACTCTTTTTGTGCTGCAGCCACGTCATTCTGAACCTTCATGAGATCAACAATGGTAGGCTGATTTTCTCTGGTTTCTTCAGGAGATCAACCAAAGAGTAGATTGTTGATGGCGCCAGTGTCGTCGCTTGCATGGTGATCACTGGAGCACCAGTGCTCGGAGGAGTAGTAGTAGCAGGTTGCGTCGGAGAAGTGGTGTTAGCGGTACCACTAAAGCTTGCGATATTATGATCGGGTTTTAAACCGGGATTGGCAGACCTAAGACCGTCCATCCTTGTGAGAATTGAGATTGCAACCGAGAGAATGATCTCCCACTGTGGTCGCCAATCTGTAGATGGGAAAAAACGATTTGCTGGTTTTTAAGGAATTGAGGAGACGACCGTACGGAGGAGACTCCTCGAACCGAGTGAAATGTTAAACCTCACACAGATGCACCGCTGCAAAATGGGTGCTTTAGATTCGAGAGATCAATCTGTAGTACTCCGGCCTAAATCAAGACAATGACCGTTCCAGAGTAAATTCGATCACAAGAGAGGATGGGTTGATCTGTAGGAGGGAAGCTGGGAAATGTGTGGAATCAATGGTAATCAAAGATTTGTGGGTGTGTGAATTCTGAATATGATAAGCTCTGAATGATTGAAATTACTCAATTGAGAGTAGTTGCTCAATTGATGAGTTGATGATCTCGTGTTGTCGATGAGACGTTAGATTGATGATACTATTGATGCTGATTATTCAATCATGATTCCGAGACTTATTTATATTGCTGGAATTTTAGACACCATGATCCCATGAAGTGTGACAATTGATGGAATCAAGGAGTGGGGAAGTGGAGATCGTGTTTGAAACCAGTTGCTCAATGTGTGGAGACTTGGTCGATTATCCACCCACTACCTCGTGAATTCCTTCAACTGATTGCACGACTTGCTCACATTCCATCGTGTGTTTGAACACACGTTCCGTAGACCGCCAGACCAAAACCCTAAGTGATATCCCCCCAAAGTGACACGATTGACGTCTCGTGGTATGTTAGTCAATTGATGACTTCGTGGTTTGATGGGACGATGAGTCCATGTAGTTGCTGAGTTGAACATGATGTTCTGAAACTCATGAGTTGAACATGTCATGAGACAGAGGTATAGTTCTTACGATGAAGTGAGCAAGTATTGCTCATTCGATGGATCGTTGAATATTTGATTGTTGAACCAATATTCCTTGGTTTGAGCAAATATTTATCATCTGAGAAAGTGTTGCTCATGTGATGAATTATTGAATATTTGATCGTCTGAGCATGTGTTGCTCATCTGATGGATTATTGGAAGCGTACCAAAAATATTAATTAGAATATTGGTCGTTGAACCGAGCATAATTAATAAAATTAATGACCACGAGGCCTTCGTAAAATTATTAAGTTTGGAATCTGGAATGATGATCCTTGGATTCAGAAACCCTAATTTGATCAATTGATGATCAATTCATGGTTCGTCAGAAGTTTAACCATAGGACGAAGGAGGGAGCGACTATATGCGACCGTGGATCAACCATGTAGTGTCCATATGCTCACGTGAGCAAATACGAAGAACTCCTGAGGAGTTGACGATTTTTTGGTGGAAGAATGATTAAATGCTGGCTTAATCATTTATTCAAAAATGCTCGTCTGAGCCTTAGGTGAGAAAACCTAATTAATTATGACGAGGCGAGGGACTGACCATGGAGTCATGAAACCGACCCTGGGTTGTCCCGTGACCGCCTGACGATCACTTCATGAAAATCCAAAGTGTTTGGGAGAGTTTTGGACCTAATACGAGCAATTGTGCAAATTAGGTCAAAATTGTGAAAATTGATGGGACCGGCTTCCGTGATCCAAAGAGCCAATCTTGGTCGGTCAAGATAGCGCGCTCGTGTCCCCAAGGCGTCCGTGTCTCAGTCCTGAGAATTTTTATATTTTCTGGCGTGCAATTGAGCATCCATTCGAGAAAATATGCCAATATTAGGGTTTCGAAGAAACTGAGGAAAACACCATGAGATGATGAAAAATAATAATAAAATAAGGAATGAGGAGGCGTGGGATCACCGTGGTCAAGGCATGGTCGACCGGTCGTGACCACGGTCCCTTGGTGCCTTTTCCTTATTTTTATAATATTTTGATGATTTTATGAAAAATTCATGAATTTTGAGAAATTTGATGAATTGAAGGAGTTTTCATGAGTTCAGGGAAGCAAAAAATATTAAAATAATAAAAACAAGGGTGTGTGGGACCGTGGAGGCATGGCCGGACGGCTTGGGCCCGGTCCCACGAGTTTTCATAATTTTTTTAATATTTTTAGGTATTTTTGATGATTTGAGGGAATTTTTCCTAATTTGAGAGAAATACCATGAAATCAAGGAATTTGATGAATTCAAGGAAAACTAATAATAAAACAAAGGTGCGTGTGGGACCGGTAGGGCATGGCCGGCCGGCGAAGGCCCGGTCCCACAAGTTTTCATAATTTATTTTATTTTATTATTATTTGATGATTTGTGCAAAATACCATGAAATCAAGGAGTTTTTTCATAAAATTAGAGAAATAATAATAATAATAAAATAATAAGAAACCGTGAGGTGTGGGGCTGGTTGGGACCAAGGCATGGCCGGTTGGCCAATGGTCATGCCCCACACTCCTTTTCTTAATTTTATATTATTTTTTATGGATTTATGGAAGTACCATGAAATCGAGGAGTTTCCTCGAGACGAAGGAGATTTGATAAAATGAGAGAATTTTCATCAGATCATGGAAAATAATAAAAATGCATTAAAAATATAAAACTGGCGTGGGATTGACCACGACACGGTCGGTCGGTCGTGTGTCCGTGCTCCCAGCACCCTGGTCAATATTTTTAATTATTTATTATTTTCTTCTCTATTTTGCGTAGGCTCATCGTTTCGTTGTATTTTTGAAATACTCGTTCGTGTGGTGACTGTTAGTGTATCGTCGTTGAATACACCTTCACCATTTGAATTGGGGCTTACTTAGAGGTAGCTCAGACGCCCGGTTGTTGATTATTTATTACTAATTGTGGAATTCGGTGGAGAATAATTCACAAAACTGAGCAATAAGATGTTTATTATTAATTCATAGGATCGGCTGAGGATTCGACTACGAATTCAGAATAATAAAGTGAGCATTACCATACCATGGGATTGTAGATTCGACCATAGAATCAAAGTAGTTAAGATTCATCTATTACCATTTATGAGACCAGTTGTGGATTCGATCATGAAATCATAGTAATGAGATAATATAGTTATTGCTATTCTATGAGATCAAGCCGTGGATTCGATCATAGAATCAGAACAATTGTTATTGCCATTCCATGGGACCAGTCGTGGATTCGACCATGGAATAGGAGCAATTGTTATTGCCATTCCATGTGACTAGTCGTGGATTCGACCATGGAATAGGAGCAATAATAGATTATTCTGGGAATTCATTAGTGAATGTCACGACAGAATTAATCTTAATTAGGAATAATTAACTTTGTGGCTCTATACTAGCAGAGCAAGCTGTCTAGGAGCATTAATTATCCCGATATGAGCTTTTCGGTAAGTCATATCCTTTATATAGTCAGGGTAAACTCATTGTTTGTTCCTGAAGACGTTATCGCTCTATACTAGCAGAGCAAGCTGTCTAGGAGCCGTCCCTCTCGTGATACTATATAGAAATAATCACTGAAAGTGTTCAGTATTCATGAATATGCTGTTGTCCAGTCGTGAGACTACATATCTACATGTACTCTAAGAGAAAGTACTCTCCGTTGAGAATTCAATGAGAGGCCCATGTCTCAATAATCACGTCTGATTGATGGATTAGAGCTTCGTATAATTATGAGTTTACGATTTTAGACCTTGTCGAAAATCCACCATCTACATTAAGTCCCCTGCTTACTGAGGAAAGTTGTGTTCCTCGGTCAGCATTAAATGGTGATTTTCCGGCCATAAATAACAATACCAGTAATTGAACTTAGTCGTAAGTTGAGACGTTACCGGATTTAGAGAGCATGAGCAAACCACGACTTGATGAAGGCTTCAATGTCATGATTGGAGCGCCGTTTGATGAGCATAAATTGGTGTTGAACCGCATTTTTGTAGACGCTGATGTGAGCATCTTTATTCCATGATTCGTTGTTTTGCTGAATCCTACGCTTTGTATAAATGATGCGCTGAATGTTATGCATCTGTCACAACCACTTTGCAAGAATGACTGACTCCCATGATGATACTTTCAAAGACGATGTTTCCAGGGATGACATCTCCGCGGGTGTAACTTCAAGAAATGGTACTTCTGGGACCTCTGAGTGATGGTGAGAGATCCTTCATACTGAGTTGTACTCCTGGTTATTTCATCAACTATACCACAGGATGATCATGTAGTGAGGTTTAAGATCAATGTAGACTCCTCGGAAATGGAAGAAAGTCTTCGGGGCGGAGCACTCAGAAGTAAGGACTACAGGATGTTAGCAAATGACGTGCAGTCCCCAGCCGTTTCTTTGGTGAGTTGTTAGCGCTCCTTGTGTCATGACTTTTTCCTGCCCGTGCAATTAGGATCACGAGACCAAGGTTTTGTTATTTCTTTTTAGACCTTTTCTCCATCGATTGACGGTCTTCAACTTGTTCTTAGGAGAACAATTCGGGAATCCAGTACTGATGAAGAAGTCGATGTTAATATCTCTTTCGTGCAAGTGACCGCGGCATCTCCTTGAATGAAATAATAATAATTTTAGTTGATGAATCCATGAGGAAATAATTGTAGATAAGAATCATGTTGATGAAGCGCACTCTTCTTTGGGAGATGGGAATATGGAGAATTCCCGAACCGAATGGAGATACCGGTGTTGTCAACGGAGATTCTGGCATCGTCGAGCCTTCAAATGATTTAGAGACTCCCTTAGTAAGTATATCTCCTGTAATTTCTTCAAAGAAGTATGATATCGCTGATTCGTGAATGAATGAATGTAAATCCATGTGAATTTATGGATAACTTTGCCGAAATAAGTCACCGGAAAATTTCAGACTTCAGATTTTACTAGAAACGCTGTAGAATCTTCGTCCGAAGTCGGATTTTCGCGGTTTGCATATGTATCTTCAAGCCCAGGAAATTTCAAAGCTTTATAACAGAATCTCTTTGAAGTTTGAGCATGTTTAGGGCCTGAAAAAGGCGAAATAGTGAACTTCCAGGAGACCTTCAGAACTTTTTCAGATGGCATGTTGCTCCATGTTTTAGCCACATCTCTTTGCTCGTTCATCGGATTGTCATGCAATTTTGAGAAGTTGTAGAGGACATCCATACGAAGAGAATGGTATATAACCCATTTTCAGATTCCTTGTAGATTGCTCCCAGTTCGTCTTTTAGTACAAGGCAGAGTACAGTTTCTTCATACGAGGTTACCGTAAAACGTATTTTGATGACTTCCATGCTATTTGCTCGTGCCTTGAGTGTATAATGACAATAGCCGTTTTCAACTCTTTATTTCAATCATTCAAACATTCTTTTATAATGACAATAGCCGTTTTCACACACTATTAGGATCAAAGAAATTTTCAAGATATCGAAATAATCATTATCGAAACATTCCAAGTGTTAGAGCATAGCTCGGTTGAACCCACCAAGATTTGGAATGTCAAGTTTGGTTGTAGTATTTTAGTGAATCAAAATTCATTTAAGAGTCGCTTGATTATGTACTAGAGTCAACTTCATATAGGTTAGTTTGAAAGTATTAGGATATGAGACATTATAAGTATTGCGAAGACTTGAAGAAGTGAAGAAGTAAGAAGCTACAACGACAACATCATCCTTCCACTTGAGGTTAGTGAAATTTGACTTGAACTATTTCATTCCCTAACGTATCTTTCAAATCGTGCATATTGAAAACGAAACTGCGAAGCATGAACACTCTAGATAGACATAGTATTAAGGAATACAATATGAAGTTTATTGCTTAACCATTAAACTTTGTAGATAATACATCGACATAATCGTTTAAATGCTATTGTGATTATGTATGGGTACGAGGTGAGGATTTCATCCTAGGAAACAATGTTTTACATGTGTTCTAAGGAAGTAAGTTCATAAACTTGTTTATGAATCGAAAAGGAAATCGCCAGGCGTTATTGGGATTGTTATTCATTGCATATCTTGTGAACATCCAATATGTGTGATTTATTATAACCACTCATGACTTGTTTGTGTTCTTGGTAAAACTATTCACAAAGGCCTGACTTATGTATTGGTATTACTTTTATTAGTGAAACCGATCTTAAGTAATCACCTGACATGGTATGATCGAGTTTGTGATTTTTTGAACCGAATCTGGGTAAAGGGGAACCGATCCTATGAAGAGGTGCAACACATCACAAAGGGGAATCGATCCTTGTATGAGGTGCAGCAAGTTTGTAGCAGAAAGGGGAACCGATCCTATGGACATGTGCAACACGTTTTTAGGCAAAGGGGAACCTATCCTATGGACATGTGCAACACATATAAGTTAGATACCATATATATGTGGGGAACCGATCCTAGTACCTAGTCAACCGAATTTTGGAAATCTAGTATGACTATGCACAGTACTCACATGGAGGTAGAACCGAAACTTGTTTTGGTAGAACCGTTATACCCATGATTTGTAATTGAGTGTTCTTGATCAATCACATAGTTCTTGAAACTCAGATGAACCAATTCTAAACTTGTTTGGAAGTGTGGCAAATCGGTTTCAAGGTTGTAAGTATGAAAGAGGACTTACAAAGTAAGGATGTCGACATACTTTGAACAAGTACAGTAATGTTTATCTTTTATTGTTCAAAGTTATTCCTTAATAGCTACATGAAGAAAATCACATGATTGAAATATAAATAAGTTAACAATCTTTTAATTAAGGTTGTTAATTTTATTTTAGGAAAATGAGAATTAGTAATGTGCATTTACTAGTTGAGATTTTCCAAAGAGATTTTCGGTCATTATTTTGGATAGAGCATTTCCACGAATTATGGAAACCGAATTTGGAATATATTAAATATCTTTGAGAATATTTTCGGTTTTGGAAATTCCTTGGTGTCCAAACTTCCTTGTCTATAAATACTTGAATTTTGCATTTCTAGCAAACTAATCCTTCGTGACAGCAAACTTCCTCGGTTGTGTTGTTACTGGTGAAGCCGCCTATTCGGAGAGGAGAGTAACCTAATTAAACGAAATCTCTTACGGCCGCTCAGTTTAAAGTATTCTTTGGGATTGATAAGCTCTACGAGTACCGTTGGTGGGAAACTAGATAATTGCGGTTTATCTTGTGTTTTCGATTGATTTGATTGACTAACGGTGGCTGAACTTTGATTGCACCTAGTTTGTTTGTGATTGAGAATCTTCTCTTATGATATAAGATTCACTCAAACTAGATCGAAGTTTCGACAAGGATCTTTAGACTGTTGTTAGTTCTAAAGACGATCTTGTGATAATCCATTTTTAACAGACTCCGTTCTGTGCGTGATTGATCACAAGAGATTCAAGTTGTTGTCTGCAGGTGTTTATTTAAGATCTAAGAAGATTTGAAGAGAAGGAAGATATTGAATATTTATGATTTGAGGTTCATAATCTTTGGTGTGCACAATACTTGTTTCGGTATAAGAGGATCCAACTATAATCGGTTTATCCTTGTGGTAGATTGGATTGATTAGTTGTGTAGATCGGCATCAATACAATTCTTTGTGAATAAAAGTATTATTTTCAAAATATTAACAATTACCTTTGGTGATTGAACATAAGATAGATCTAATAACCTGACGAAGGAGTTTATGTTAAGATAAACAGAAGAGCCTTTGTCCGACTCACATCACTTGGTTGAATAAAGTTGATACCAAACAGATTTGTTGTTCCTTTACTGTTTGGAATACGAACCAAAGGAATTGTTCCAAGTACGTGAGTTATTCATAAGTTGGAGGCGTGGGAATACATACGGAACTAGGTGAACTATAGGTTTAGTTGCTTGGTCTCAACTATACGAAGTTGGTGTAATTTTGTGTAGCGGTTTAATCCTGAGAGTATTCAATTATGGATAAGGTCCCGAGGTTTTTATGCATTTGCGGTTTCCTCGTTAACAAAATCTTGCTGTGTCATTTACTTTATATTTCTGCATTATAATTGTTTTATTATAATTGAAGTAAATTACACAAACGTTAATTCCTATTTACTTGATAAGCAATCCTATTGTGTTTGGTTAAGTCCGAACCTTTTTATCAAGTAAACATACTTAGTTGTTGTATTGTCTCGATCTTGTATCCATAAACGATCACACGAAATGTGAACCGATTAGTTGCATTGTCTGGACTCAGTCCATAGACAATCACTTTCAGAGAAAGGACTTATAGGTAGGAAAAGTTTTAGCTTGAGGTATATTTGGGTACCCTCACCTTTTCAATTGGTATCAGAGCAGGCAAACACGAAAAGATCTAACAATCTGTGTTTGGTGCGATCCAACCTACAAGAATGAATCTAATAAGTGATTCAATTAACGTACCACCAAGATTTAATGGGACAAACTATCTATTATGGAAATCGCCTATGAAAGATTTTCTTCAATCCCGAGATTTTAATACTTGGCTATCAATCAAAGACGGATGCCAACAACCGATGGATTATTCAGAGTCAGAGTTTAAATGCCTAGCGTCTTATACTCTTGAAGAAAGAGCTCTTGCAAAGCAAAATTCGGATGGTTTGAATGCCATCATACATGATGTTGGTCATGATCTTCTACATCATGTGTTGACCTGTAGAACTTCTAAAGAGGCATGGGATATTCTTGAGAGCGTATTCGAGGGAGATGAATCTGAAAAAGAATCTAGACTTCTTTCCCTTTCATCTGAATGGAAACATCTCGAAATGGATGATAACGATACTTTCGAGGAGTTTAATTCTAAACTTTCTGAGGTTGTCAATGCATCTTTCTTTCTTGGAAAGGCTATACCTGAAAAAGGAAATAATATGCAAAATTCTCAGATCGTTACCATCCAGATACGAGTCCAAGAAACATGTCATAATAGAAGGTAATTATCTTTCTCTACTTTGTCGAAGCTCTCTAGTAGGAAATTTAAAGATCTTTGATAGAGAAATTCTGCTGAAGAATGAAACTAAGAAATGTTCCCCAAGAGAACAAGGTATATGTTGAAAAAGAGCTTGACTCAATTATTGTGCTTCTAGCGCAACGAATAAAGGACATCTTATCTTTTGATAAACATGTTCCTAATACACTATCGGTTTGCCATAAAAGGGGTAATGATGAAGTGCAATGCTTCAAGTGCCGTAGATTCGAACATATGGCAAAACACTGTCCCAGAAGAAGAAACCAAAAGTGCAACAAAGCTTATGTCTCCACTCTTGATGATATTCCGGAGGAAGAATCCAGTGAAGAAATATCTAAGTGTAATGCACTTCTTGCCAACTCTAACAATGATGAATTCTGCGAGTCTAATAAACTCCTAGAACAACGTGAGTTGCAGATTGAGGGAAATAAAAGGTTAAGCCTGGTACTTGAAAACCTTTTGAAATTCCTCTTAGATAAAACCCTTTTGGTAAAATCTGAACAAGAAGAATTGGGTGGAAAACCAAGAGAATCGGAAACTAGTTTTCTGATAATATGATAAGTTCTTCATGTGGAGAAAATAATCTCACTACAATCCTTCTTGAAAATAAACTTATCAAATCTCTTAGCAAGGGGATAAAGAAGACTGTTAGGTTTATGAGGTCTCAAAATGAGGTTGCAAACTCTTGTAATTACAATAGAAAAAAAGAACATAAGGAAACACAGTCGATTGTGTTTGTAAGTCATCCTAAGGATGTCTTTGTTAACTGTGGTGAGAATAAGTCTCACCTCAACACACACTGATTGTGTTGAATTATACATCCTCACTTGTTTCCCAAAATTCTGATTGTGAGGAAGCATAAATCTGTGCAAGTTGTTCATATCTATTTCTTTAGTAAAAAATAAAGGATATCATTTATTTTTGGGAGAGATAGTTTCGGTTTCCATAAACCAAATTATTCAGTGTTTTTCTCCCATCTTATATCTCTTATTCCTGTCAGAAAGAAGAATAGTTTATTTCAATGGAGAAATCGGTAAAAGAAGGTGAAAAAGTGGGGGTACAACAACCACACCCAATATTTCGCTTAGCAATCTGTATGGACAAACTCCAATATACTTTTAAGAGAATCAACTAGATTCAATCTTAACAAAGTATATCAAAGAGTTATATTTCTCTTTCTTGATTCAATTCTTTCTGCGAGTCTAATTGAATACAAGAGAAATCACTTGAACGGTACCAAAGACCAATGTTCAAGTATCAATCAATTTAAATCAACAACCAAAGGTCGGATTTCCAATTGACTGATTCAAACGCACAACCTGTGATTTTTCAATTATATAACAAAATATAATGCGGAATAGAAATAATACAGACACCAAAATTTTGTTAACGAGGAAACCGCAAAAGCAGAAAAACCCCGGGACCTAGTCCAGATTGAACACACACTGTATTAAGCCGCTACAGATACTATCCTACTACAAACTAACTTCGGTCTGGACTGTAGTTGAACCCCCAATCAATCTTACACTGATCCAAGGTACAATTATGCTCCTACGTCTTTGATCCCAGCAGGATACCACGTACTTGATTCCCTTAGCTGATCTCACCCACAACTAAGAGTTGCTAGGACCCAAAGTCGAAGACTTTAATAAACAAATCTATAACACACAGAAAAGTCTACAGAAATAGATAAATCTGTCTCCCACAGAAATACCTACAAGTTTTTTGTTCCGTCTTTTGATAAATCAAGGTGAACAGGAACAAATTGATAAACCGGACTTATATTCTCGAAGAACAACCTAGTATTATCAATCACCTCACAATAATCTTAATCGACGCGGCGAAAGAAGATATTGTGGAATCACAAACGATGAGACGAAGATGTTTGTGATTATTATCTTGCCTATCGGAGATATAAATCTCAAGCCAATCATTACGATTGTACTCAAAACGATAGAAGATGCAAGATTAGATCACACAACTACGAGAAAGTAGTATCGGTCTGGCTTCACAATCCCAATGAAGTCTTTAAGTCGTTAACCTGGTTTACAAGAAGAAACCTAAGGTTAAAGGAGAATCGACTCTAGTTAATACAACTAGTATCACACAGGAGGTGTGGGAATTAGGTTTCCCAGTTGCTAGAGTTCTCCCTTATATAGTCTTTCAAATCAGGGTTTGCAATCAATATTAGCTTGGTAACAAAGCATTCAATATTCACTGTTAGATGAAAACCTGATTAGATTCAAGCTAATATCTTTCAACCGTTGGATCGAAAACTTAGTTTGTTACACACAAATGAAATGCACGATTTTAGGTTTGTGTAACCGTACCCAAACATGTACATTTGTTGGTTCAACAATAGTTAACCAAATGGTTAGCCATATGAGCACTTTCATATCAACCATATTCTTCTTCACCATAACTAGTTCAAATGACTCAAATGAACTAGTTAGAAAGTTGTTCAATTGCAAGGAAATCTTATGTAACTACACAAGACACAATCTAAGCAAAAACAATTTGATTCACTCGAATCGGTTTATGAACTTTATAGCCACGGTTTGCGTTTAGCATTCCTTAGTTAATATAAATAAGTTCACAAACAATCGTCTTTAGATATAATCAACTTAAGTTCGCAGACTTAGTTCGCGGACTTAAGTTCCCGGAAGGATTTCTCAAACTCCAACAAATATTCTCGGTTCGAGAACTTCCGCCAGTTCGCGGACTGGGTTCGCGGACTGAGTTCATGGATCTTGTTCCGGTTCTCTTGATCAACAAAGTTCGCAAACTTTGGTTCAAGGAAAAAGGACTTATACATATATGTGTTTCCACACAATGCTTATATCCAACATAGGTTATATAATCTAAACTCTTATTTCAATCATTGAAACATTCTTAGAGGACGTTATATAGTTGTTATTCACAAACCATTTTTCGTCAAAGCAATTTTCAAAGTGTTTGAAACATATCATGACTTTCATCACTAGGTAAAAATGAACTTGGGCAAAGCGAAAGCTTACCAACACATATTTCGAGAAATAGATAGACGAGATAAACTCGGCTCGAAATAGCAAATGTGTATAATCAAAGTTTATATAGCAAAACGACTTTTGTCTCAAGATAGGAGATAGAGTAGATAGACTTTTGAGTGATAGATAAGTTCAAGTCTCCACATACCTTTTAGTCGATGAAGTTCCACCAGTTCCTTGAGTAGTCCTTTGTATTGTATGATGATTGACATGGAGTTCTTGAGCTCAACTACACTTTCTATCTTAGTCCGAGACTTAGCTATAGTAGACTAGAAATCAAGACTTATAGTTTTGATCACTAACATTGACAAACATGCTTAAGATAGCAACGCATGCGAGTTCGACCGAGCAATGCTCTAACAGTCTCCCCCTTTGTCAATTTTAGTGACAAAACTATCAATACATATGGAATACAAAAAATAAATGAATTAACTTTTGTAGCTCCTATTCCACATGCCTAATCTTCAACATTACTCGAAATCTTCGTCACTTCCAAGTACTCCAATGATCCCAAAGGTTGTAAGTTCAGCATCATCGTTGTTGAAAATCCGTAGCTATAACGAGAAAACAAAAGTTCTCAATCATTTCTATACAGTGTCATAATATCATTATATAGCATCAAAGTTCAATTGTATCACAACTTCGACAACAATACTATGGTGATATTATCACTCCCCCTTAGTCAATACTCCATCTCACATGGAAACCACTCCCCCTTACATAATGATCCGAAAACCATATGTATTTGTAGTGTGAACTACATATTAATTCTCCCCATTTTTGTCAATAAAATTGGCAAAGGTACGAAAACGGGATCCTAATGAAATTTCCAAAAGAGACATTTCATGACCAAAAGAAAGCATATATCAACTTGTTTTAGATGAAATCATAAATCCGAAGCTAAATGCATTCATCAAGGAGTTTATAAAGATACAAGATAACCCCTATAATATTCCACAACCGCACTCCCCACAAAGATTTGACAATTAAGCACAAGTTCAATTAAGAACTCTCCCCCATTATATGTCATTCCCGAAAGAACAACAAGAGCGACCTTAATTTCAAAATAAAAGAAGGATTTCTTTGGACATAACAAATTACATACAAGTATGAATTTGAATCCAAAATACTCAATTAAATTAACCACAAGAGAACCCATAATTAATTTAATCGGAAATGCTCAACATAAGTGAACTTATGGAGACTCAAAAATACTCAATTAGATTAATCAAAAGAGAACCCATAATTAATCTAATCGGAATACACAACCAAATTAAACACAAAAAGTAATCAATTTAATTGGTCATGCTCGACATAAGAAAACTTACCGAGCAACAACTAAATAACCAAACAAGGATGATTAATTTAGTTGAACATTCTCGACATAAAATACCTCACGGAACAACAACTAAGCTAAGAATAACTCAGTCGATTGTGCTCAACATAAGACAATTTATGGAACAACACAGTATATGCACAAAAATTGTAGACCGAAGGTCGGCCAAATACTGTGGAATAAGCAAGGACTCATTCTTCCATCACCATTTGCACAATGACATACAATAGACATAATCCTTGTAAACAAAAGATTTTAACCTATCTTCCATCAATAATTGACATAATAGGCTTAACTTTTGTATTTGTCAAAAGTTCATTCCTTCTTTTATCAACACATGCATATCGACATATAAAGGACTTAACTTTTGAAAGGTATGGGACAATCACAGTTCACGGACGCAAACACACATATCCCATAACAAATTGCAATATATAAAACCATAAAGATTAATACTACAAAAATCATCTTCCAAACAATTTTAAAATTTAAACCAATAAATCTAAAAACATGAAGATGAAAACGTTGGACATGGCTATGTGTAATCACAATAATGGCTATTCCAAACTCTAGTTATTCTTCTAAACAAAACAAGAAAATAGAAGATTTACTAGGCATTATAAAAGAAAATCATAGTTCATTGAGAACCTCATATCTTTCAATGAATCCATCAAACAAGGTGTCAATGATTTCCTTTACCCTCTTGACCGTAGATACACCATGTTCGTGAGTTAGAACACCAACTTTACGATCAACAACCCTAGAAAGTTGTCTAGATTTGACACAATCCATGATGAGCTTCTTTTGATTCCGTATCAGAATATTCTAATTAGCAAGGATTCTGGTTTGACCATCTAGGAGTTGGTTTATTTGCAATTGAAGATTTGCAAACTCGACCTTTGAATCATTCTGAAACGAGATAAATCCTTGATGGAATCATCAATCCAGGAGTTGTGATCCTTTCTTTCAAGCATCTTCTTAAAAACCATCTCTTGAATTGATTCACGTCCTTGAGCGTCTTCCTCCATATCAAGATGCACATCTCTTGAGATTTTGCAGAGTTCTCCATATGTTTTTTTTTAGGGATGGAAAGACACAATATAGAGAAATATATATGTGTATATAAACATGAGAAGGAAACTCTTGTTTTTGGAAACCCTATGAACTCACAAGAAAACGCGAACGTTTGTGGACCGGTGGTACTGAAACACAAAGAAAACAAATAGTGTACGCCATACTTACTTGAGCATTTCCCAACAATTATCCTTGCATCTCTCAAGCTAGAAACAAGGAAAAAGAGTACCTGAAATCAGGTGGTAGAGTGAGAAATATTCCCACTATGATTATTGAGAAAGGAGTTGTACATATCATCTGACAGCTTGACCTTTGTGTTCTTTGCCTTTCTTCGATTGACACTCATCCCAGAAGGGTAAGACACGACTTTTTTAACATATCCGTCAGAAGGCTTTCTCTGTGGACTAAGTCTAGGACCTCTTGCAATTGGTTCAAGGGGATCAGAATAGAGAGGAATCCATTTTCTATAATTAGATTTACCAGAATCATCCTTATAAGCACAAGGAATGTGTTCATTAGTGGAACGAGAGATTATACCATTGAGATGAAATTGTTCCCTGTGATGATTTATAGAATATAGATCATTTTTATAAGGTTTCTGGTTTCTTATGGGCACGAGATTCACTGCAGAAGTCGATAGACTATTTACTCCATTGATAGTAGAAAGAAGCAAATTATGAAGATTCGAGATTTGTTTCCTTCTGGGAAGGCAATGGATAGCATAGTGATTCTTTTTCCCACAGAATGTACAGGTTTCGTGGAGGAGAAGCAATGACTGGCACCTGTTTTAATTTCATAGCCAATTGAGAGGATTGTAAGTCACGTAAGTCCTTCTTGACACAACCTTCTGGAGAACATTTCTTCATACGCTGTAATTCATGAGAATTAATTGGTACAGAATAATTTCTCTTTAGGACAGAGTTTTCCTTTTCCAAGGATCTACACTGTTCATGGGATAGAACAAGAGATGCACCTAGTTTCTCTATTTCGACACGAAGTCTGTCTAGATCTGATGAATGCGTCTCGATCATCCTTTTTTGTCTAATTGAGTCTTCCTTGACAATATCCTCAAGAACACTAATATTTTCATGTTGTAGAGTAGTTTCTTGAAGAAGTTTTTCAATATTGTTAGAGAAGGACTCAATGATGTTATAGAGTTCACGTTCTCGATCAAGAGACTTTTCAAATTCATCAATAATATGAGCATGATCCTGAAAATCAATAGCCTCAGTGGAATTTTTTGAGATTCTGGTGAGCTCCATTTAAGCTTTTGCCAAAGTGTCACATGCCTCATGGGAGGGAGAGATATCAACATCTGATAGAACAACTTTTCTACCTCGGGATTCGGAAGAATCAACTAAGGAGTAATCCTTTGAGGTGTTTCCAAGACACTTGGCATAATCAAAAGCTTTAGGAGACATCTTGGTATGCGTAAACGCTAGAGAAGAGATTTTGTCCTCAGACTCAGATTGCCACAAACACAGACTTGTAAGGTCTTTGAATGTGTTTGCCTGCTCTGATACTAATTGAAAAAGTGGGGGTACAACAACCACACCCAATATTTCGCTTAGCAATATGTATGGACAAACTCCAATATACGTTTAAGAGAATCAACTAGACTCCATCTTAGTAAAGTATATCAAAGAGTTATATTTCTCTTTCTTGATTCAATTCTTTCTCAAGCAAATAGAAATTTGCGAGTCTAATTGAATACAAGAGAAATCACTTGAACGGTACCAAAGACCAATGTTCAAGTATCAATCAATTTCAATCAACAACTAAAGGTCGGATTTCCAATTTTCTGATTCAAACGCATAACCTATGATATTTCAATTATATAACAAAATATACTGCGGAATAGAAATAACACAGACACCAGAATTTTGTTAACGAGGAAACGGCAGATGCAGAAAAACCCCGGGACCTAGTCCAGATTGAACACACACTGTATTAAGCCACTACAAACACTAGCATACTATAAATTAACTTCGGTATGAACTGTAGTTGAACCCCAATCAATCTCACACTGATCCAAGGTACAGTTATGCTCCTACGTCTCTGATCCCAGCAGGATACTACATACTTGATTCCCTTAACAGATCTCACCCAGAACTAAGAGTTGCTACGACCCAAAGTCGAAGACTTTAATAAAGAAATATGTATCACACAAAAAAGTCTACATGAATAGATAAATCTGTCTCCCACAGAAATACCTACAAGTTTTTTGTTCCGTCTTTTGATAAATCAAGGTGAACATGAACCAATTGATAAACCGGACTTATATTCCCGAAGAACAGCCTAATATTATCAATCACCTCACAATAATCTTAATCGACGCGGCGAAAGAAGATATTGTGGAATCACAAACGATGAGATGAAGATGTTTGTGATTATTATCTTGCTATCGGAGAGATAAATCTCAATCCAATCGTTACGACTGTACTCAAAACGATAGAAGATGCAAGATTAGATCACACAACTACGAGAAAGTAGTATCGATCTGGCTTCACAATCCCAATGAAGTCTTTAAGTCGTTAACCTGGGTTACAAGAAGAAACCTAAGTTTAAAGGAGAATCGACTCTAGCTAATACAACTAGTATCACACAGGAGGTATGGGGATTAGGTTTCCCAATTGCTAGAGTTCTCCCTTATATAGTCTTTCAAATCAGGGTTTGCAATCAATGTTAGCTTGGTAACAAAGCATTCAATATTCACCGTTAGATGAAAACCTGATTAGATTCAAGATAATATATTTCAACCGTTGGATCGAAAACTTAGCTTGTTACACACAAAAGAAATGCACGATTTTAGGTTTGTGTAACCGTACCCAAACATGTACATTTGTTGGTTCAACAATAGTTAACCAAATGGTTAGCCATATGAGCACTTTCATATCAACCACATTCTTCTTTACCATAACTAGTTCAAATGACTCAACTGAACTAGTAAGAGATTTGTTCAATTGCAAGGAAATCTGATGTAACTAAACAAGACACAATCGAAGCAAAAACGATTTGATTCACTCGAATCGGTTCATGAACTTTATAGCCACAGTTTGCATTTAGCATTCCTAAGTTAATATAAATAAGTTCACAAACAATTGTCTTTAGATATAACCAACTTAAGTTCGCAGACTTAGTTCGCGGAATTAAGTTCCTGGAAGGAGTTCTCAAACTCCAGCAGATATTCTCGGGTCGAGAACTTCCGCCAGTTCGCGGACTGGGTTCGCAGACTGAGTTCGCGGGCTAAGTTCATGGCTCTTATTCCGGTTCTCTTGATCAACAAAGTTAGCAAACTTCGGTTCAAGGAAAAAGGACTTATACATATATGTGTTGCCACACAATGCTTATATCCAACATTGGTTATATAATCTAAACTCTTATTTCAATCATTGAAACATTCTTAGAGGATGCTATATAGTTGTTATTCACAAACTATTTTTCGTCAAAGAAATTTTCAAAGTGATTGAAACATATCATGACTTTTGTCACTAGGTAAAGATCAACTTGGCCAAAGTGAAAGCTTATCAACATATATTTCGAGAAATAGATAGGCGAGATAAACTCGGCTCGAAATAGCAAATGTGTATAATCAAAGTCTATATAGCAAGACGACTTTTGTCTCAAGATAGGAGATAAAGTAGATATACTTTTGAGTGATAGATAGGTTCAAGTCTCCACATACCTTTTAGTCTATGAAGTTCCAACAGTTCCTTGAGTAGTCTTTCGTCTTGTATGATGATTGCCATGGAGTTCTTGAGCTCAACTACATTTTCTATCCTAGTCCGAGACTTAGCTATAGTAGACTAGAAATCAAGACTTATAGTTTTGATCACTAACATTGACAAACATGCTTGAGATAGCAATGCATGCGAGTTCGACCGAGCAATGCTCTAACAGAAGGGTTATTTCTTGATGATTTAGCAATTTGTGCATCAGTTATGACTTAAACCCATGATGACTCTCTTCATGATAACTCTCAAGATTCTTTAAGAAAAAAGATTCTTACTGTTAAATGTTGCATTAGATATCATGACATGATGATAAAGGATTCAAAAGAAGTATTAGATAATCTTCATTCTCAACTGTTTGAGATGGAAAAATTATCTACTCAAAAAGGAAGTGCTCAGAAGAATTTGAATCCAGTTTTTGAAAGCAATTTTCACAAGAACTGAGAAAGGAAAATAAACATCAATTTTTGATTTCTTTCAATGATTATATTAAGTCTATTATGAGTAAAACTATTATGAATAAAATTATTTGATTTATAATTCTTCTTGTGATGGTTTTTGATTTACATAGCTTGTGCTTGAATGCTTTATTATTGCTATGGATGTTTATGGGATGTTTGGTTTCGGTTTTATTACCTTGACATTCGATCTCATAATATTGTGAAACCTTATGGTTTGGGTGACTTTTTGATTTAGCAGGATTAAGTTCTATCCCTTATTGGTAGTATTTATCAAAGGATCATGAAGGGATCTGGTAGAAACAATATGTGAAAAAGTCACAATATGTTGAATCGGTTTTGGTTTAGCATAAAAGCATATGTGTTTCGACGGTTTTCAACTTTTTCTTGCAATTGTTAAAATCGGCGTTAGAGCATTGCTCGGTCGAACTCGCATGCGTTGCTATCTCAAGCATGTTTGTCAATGTTAGTGATCAAAACTATAAGTCTTGATTTCTAGTCTACTATAGCTAAGTCTCGGACTAGGGTAGAAAGTGTAGTTGATCTCAAGGACTTCATGGCGATTCATCATACAAGAAGAAGAACTACTCAAGGAACCGGTGGACCTTCTCGACAAAAAGGTATGTGAAGACTTGAACTTATCTATCACTCAAAATTCTATCTATTATATCTCCTACTTCTTGAGACAAAAAGTCGTATGCTATATATAGACTTTGATTATACACAGTTGGTATTTCGAGTTGCATATACCTCGCCTATCCATATCTCGAAATATGTGTTGGTAAGTTTTTCGCTTCGACCAAGTTTACCTTTACCTAGTGACGAAAGTCATGATATGTTTCAACCACTTTGAAAATTGCTTTGACGAAGAATGTTTCAACGATTGGAATGAGAGTTTACATTACATAACCAATGTGGACATAAGAGTTATTATGGAAACACATTTATGTATAAGTCCTATTCCTTGAACTAAAGTGTGCGAACTTTGTTGATCAAGAGAACCGGAAGAATGGCGTGAGCCAAGTCCGCGAACTGCCGAAGTTCTCAAACCCGAGAATTTCTGCTGGAGTTAACAAACTAGCGCGTGAAGCTAAGTCCGCGAACTCAGTCCGCGAACCGGCGAAGTTCTCATCCCGAGAATTTCTGCTGGAGTTTGTAAACTCTGCCCGGTAACTTAAGTCCGCAAACCAAGTCTGCGAACTTAAGAAGGTTATATATCTGAAGATGATTTCTGAACTTAAACTTAAAAAGACTAAGGAATGCAGTTTGCAAACCGTGGCTATAAAAGTTCATGAACCGATTCGAGTGAATCAAATAATCTTTGCTTCAATCGTGTCTTGTATAGTCACATAAGAATTCCTTGCAATTGAACAACTCTCTAACTAGTTCGTTTGAGTCATGTGAACTAGTTATGGTGAAGAAGAACATGGTTGATATGAAATGCTCATATGGATAACCTTTTGGTTAACTATTATTGAACCAACAAGTGCATACGTTTGGGTATGGTTAACAAACCTAGAAGCGTGCATTTCAATTGTGTGTAACAAGCTAAGCTTTCGATCTAACGGTTGAGAAATATTAGCTTGAATCTAAATCAGGTTTTCATCTAACGGTGGATATTGATTGCTTTGTTACCAAGGTAACTTAGTGGAAAACCCTGATTTGAAAGACTATATAAGGGGACATCTAGCATGAATGCAAAACTAATCCCCACACCTTACGTATGATACTAGTTTGCGTGCTAGAGTCGTTTCTCCTTTAACCTTTGATTTTCTTCTTCTAAAACCAGGTTAACGACTTAAAGACTTCATTGGGATTGTGAAGCCAGACCGATACTACTTTATCGTAGTTGTGTGATTTGACCTTGCATCTTCTATCGTACGAGTACAATCATATTGATTGGCTTGAGATTGATATCTCTGATAGGAAAGATATAAAAAGTAATCACAAACATCTTCGTCTCATCGTTTGTGATTCCGCAACATCTTGTTTCGCTACCATACGATTAAGATTGTTGTGAGGTGATTGATAACTCTAGGCTGTTCTTCGGAAATATAAGACCTGATTATCAATTGGTTCCTGTTCACCTTGATTACTATCAAAAGACGGAACAAAACCTTTTTGGGTTTATCTGTGGGAGACAGATTAATCCTTCGATAGACTTGTCTGTGTGAGACAGATTTGTTTGTCATCAAGTCTTCGACTTTGGGTCGTAGCAACTCTTAGTTGTGGGTGAGATCATCTAAGGGAATCAAATGCGTAGTGTCCTGCTTGGATCAGAGGCGTAGGGAGTACAACTGTACCTTGGATCAGTGGGAGACTGATTGGGGTTCAACTACAGTCCAGTCCGAAGTTAGCTTGGAGTGGGCTAGTGTCTGTAGCGGCTTAATACAATGTGTGTTCAATCTGGACTAGGTCTCGGGGGTTTTCTGCATTTGCGGTTTCCTCGTTAACAAAATTTCTGGTGTCTGTGTTATTTCAATTTCCGCATTATATTGTTTTATCTTTATAGTTGAAATAATACAGGTTATGCGTTAGATCATCAATTAGAGTAATCCAACCTTTGGTTGTTGATTGTCATTAATTGATCCTCGGATATTGGTATTTGGTACCATCCGAGTTATTCCTTGTATTTGATTAGGACTCGCTGATTTCTATTAGCTTGAGTAATTCAAATCAAGAGAGAGATATTAACTCATTGGGATACTTTTACCTAGATTGAGTATGAGTGTCTAGTTGATTCTATAGAAAGTATTTCGGAGTTAGTCCATACAGATTGCTAAGTGAAATATTGGGTGGTATTGTTAGACCCCCGCTTTTTCAATTGGTATCAGAGCAGGCAAACACGTTTAAGACCTCATAAGTCTGTGTTTGTAGCGATCTGATTATGAACGAGCCTATCTCTAATAACGTACATGTTCATAAATTACCAGATGATTTTCAAATCTTGGATTCACCAGAGAGGACTGTCACATATAGGTCAGTATCTAAACATTCTCTTAATGTAAAACCTGTTGAAGTCTGGGAAACACACCTAGAAGAACAGCTGGATGAACTTTCTGATGAAGGTGATTCAGATATTGATAGAGATGTTAATGAGGAAGTCTCTAAGTATGTGAAGGTTTTGAATTCGTTAGAAAAGAAGAAGATGACAACTTCTCATGTCACTCCTCTTCTGACTCCTCTCTATCGTGAAAACAAGAAATTAAGAAGATGTTACACAGGTGTTTATGTTTCGAATCGTTTTAACGAATCGATCCTCAAGGATTCTGAGGAAAACCTGCGTATGAAGTAACTTGAATGTCATAATCTTTATCAAAAGTGTTTTTTGTTGGAAGAGAAACTTGCGGAATCTGAAGCAAGGTTTAACTCTCAGTAAACAAGTTTTGATGACAAAGAAAGCGCTTATCTCACTCGAGAGCCTTGAGGCTGATTTAGTTGCTGCTCTTGATAAAATCAAGATGTTGGAAGATTACTTGAAAAGTTCAATACTAGTTCAAGCAAATTAACCACTATGTTAGGAGCAAGTAAAAATCATCGTGATACACGAGGATTGGCTATAAGGGAATAAATGCTCCAAGTATTAGCAAAGAGGTAAAATTTGTCAAGGCTAGTGATTCTTCTCAACAAAAGGTTTCCACTGATGGAAAAAGTGAAATACCTTCACCGGCAGTTAAGGTTCAAAAGAGCAAAGTATATCAACCTCCAAAACCAGCATACATGAATCCGGGTAAGAACGTTCCTTATATTTGTCATTATTGTGGAAACAAAGGTCACCTGGAAAGGAGATGTCGTTTTCGTATAAGGAATGAAAAACTTTATGATATTCTTGTTTGGGTGTCAAAAGAAGTTATTAAACCGGGATCATATGTTAAGGCTAATACTCTTGACATTACGGGTTGTAAACATCCAACCTTTAGGCAAACGAATTAGTGCTGTGATAATCCTAGTTTTGCCTATAAACGTCATACGAAGTCTTTTCAAATTGTAATGATTATCAAAAGAATAACTTTGTAAAGACGAAGACAAGATCCGATGCTCCCAATTGGAGAAAGACTAACTTGCAAAAGAATAGTCAATCCAATTCTCTTCCGAGAAATCTTGAAAAGAGTAATGGGAAGAAAGTTCTGGTTGTTCCTAAAATGGGTACCAAATAAATCCAATGATGCTTTGAGTGTGAAAAGGAATAATCTTCCATGACTATGGAGACGGCAGTATCTATGATGTTGGAACTAACAAGTTTTTGGAAAAATGGAATTGAATGTGAAAGGTTCTAAAAGTGATCTCTTTCATGATAATCCAAAGGTCACTTGTGGTGAGCAAGACATTGTTCACCCCAACGCAACTTGATTGTGTTGTAAGTGCATCCTCACCAAGGAATGCCATGTTATGTATACGGTGAGGGAAGTACGAGAATTGGGGCACACAGATTATGTTCGGTAAGGCGGTAGAATTCAATTGGACTTTTCTAAAAATGTATGTCTATAAACTTGAGCAAGTTTTATTTTTTTATTACTTGTTTGAGTACTTATAATGATCCATGTACCTTTCTTATCGTTCATTTCTACCTAACTTGAGTTGTGTTTAAGGTTCTTAAATGTTTAGGTTTGAAAACATTAGTTCGGGATGTTTGGACTTCATGGTACACATACCAAGTATGCATAACATCATTTAAAACAAAAATCCAGGGGTTTAAGTTCGCAAACCACGTCTGCATACTGCTCCAGGATACGAAAATTCGTTTGCAAACCCGTATGCATACTTGACGTCGATATTCGGTAAACTTGTTTTGGATGTAACTTCTTCGTCCGAACTCGGATTGACCTCATTCTTTTTGCAATATATTCCTATTTGGATTCTATTCAAAATGTAGATGAGAAACCTTGAATTTGGATGAGTTAAGATTGGTATTTGTCCTGTCTCTTGTTTTTGAGTATTTTGCTCCGTTTCGTTGCACTTGTTCCACTTCTCTTAAACTTGGGCACTTGGATTCTTGGAGTACTACTCTTCTAAGCTAATTTATAGCTTTTACAAGAATGTTATTGGTGAATCAAAAAGAATGGAAAGTAGTACGCAGTGTTATGGAATTCTTGAATGTTCACAATCATCCTTTGTGAACTATGGTGCATAGTCGTTATTGAATTTGTATGTTCTTCTTTGTTAACAAAATCTTTTTATGCGCCTTTGGTAGCTATTATTGGTGTAAATCCATGCGAAAAAGATTGATTCTACCCTATAAGGACAAATCATCTTGTATGTGCATTACGAGTTTGTCTTGTTGCCTAGGAAACTTCTTATGAGAATTTATTCTTATTTTTGAAGGATTACTAGAGTTTGGAATATCCATTATTGTGATTACACATAGTTATGTCCAATTTATTCATCTTCATGTATTTAGATTTATTGGTTTAAATTCTAAATTTGTTTGGAAGATGATTTTTGCAGTATTAATCTTTATGGTTTTATATATTGCAATATTGTTATGGGATGTATATGTTTACGTTCGTGAACTTGACCGTCCCATATATTGTCAAAAGTAAAGTCTTTCGTAAGTCGATATGCATGTATTGATAAAATAATGAATGGACTTTTGACAAATACAAAAGTTAAGCATATATTGTCAATCTTTGATGGAAGATAGGTTAAAATCTTTTGTTTGCAAGGATTATGTCTATTGTGTAAATATTGATGGAAAATAGAATGAGTCTTGTGTATTCCGCAGTAATTGATCTTTACTGATCCATATTTTATGTAATACTGTGAGACTCCGTAATGTGTCTTAAGTTGAGCACTAAACAACCAAGTTGATTATTTTTGATTGGCTTTGTTGTTGCTCCGTAAGGTACTATATGTCGAGCATTATGAACTAAATTAATCATCTTGTTTGGTTATTTAGATATTACTCCATAAGTTTTTCTTGTGTTGAGTATATGAACGGTTAAGCGAATCATTCCTTATGGTTAAACTTAGTCGTAGCTCCGTAAGTTCACTTATATTGAGCATAATCAATTAAATTGATCACTTTTTGTGTTTAATTTGGTTGCGTATTCCGATTAAATTAATCATGGGTTTACTGGTGATTAATTTGATTGAGTTTTTGGATATAAAATCATTCTTATGGTTTTGGTGTCCAATAGAAATTCTTCTTTTCTTTTGAAATTAAGATCGCTCGTTGTTGTTTTCTCGGGAATGACATCAAATGGGGGAGAGTTCTTTGAACTTGTGCTTAATGGTCATATCTTGAGGGGTGTGCGGCTGTGGAATTTTAGAGGGGTTATCTTGTATCTTTAAACTCCTTGATGAATGCATTTAGCTTCGGCTTTATGATTGCATCTAAATTAGTTGGTATGTATTTTTTCTTTTAGTCATGAAATGTCTCTTACAGAAATTTCATTATGATCCCGTTCTTGTACCTTTGCCAATTTTATTGACAAAAAGGGGGAGAATTAAAATGTAGTTCACACTACAAATACATATGGTTTTCGGATCATTGTGTAAGGGGGAGTGGTTTCCATGTGAGATGGAGTATTGACTAAGGGGGAGTGATACATATCACCATAGTATTATTGTTGAAGTTGTGATACAATTGAACTTTGACATTGTGTAATAATACTATGACACTGTATAACAATGATCGAGAATTATGTTTTCTCATTGTTATAGCTACGGATCTTCAACAACGGTGATGCTAAACTTACAACCTTTGGGATCATTGGAGTACTTGGAAATGACGAAGATTTCGAGCAACGTTGAAGATTAGACATGTAAAATAGGAGCTACTAAAGTTTCATTATCTTTTTTGTATTCCATATGTATTGATAGTTTTGTCACTAAAATTGACAAAGGGGGAGATTGTTAGAGAATTGCTCAGTCCAACTCGCATGCGTTGCTATCTCAAGCATGTTTGTCAATGTTAGTGATCAAAACTATAAGTCTTGATTTCTAGTCTACTATAGCTAAGTCTCGGACTAGGATAGAAAGTGTAGTTGAGCTCAAGGACTTCATGGCGATTCATCATACAAGAAGAAGAACTACTCAAGGAACCGGTGGAACTTCTCGACAAAAAGGTATGTGAAGACTTGAACTTATCTATCACTCAAAAGTCTATCCATTCTATCTCCTACTTCTTGAGACAAAAAGCCGTATGCTATATATAGACTTTGATTATACACAGTTGGTATTTCGAGCCGAATATACCTCGCCTATCTATATCTCGAAATATGTGTTGGTAAGCTTTTCGCTTCTCCCAAGTTTATCTTTACCTAGTGACGAAAGTCATGATATGTTTCAATCACTTTGAAAATTGCTTTGACGAAGAATGTTTCAATGAATGGAATGAGAGTTTAGATTACATAACCAATGTGGACATAAACATTATTGTGGAAACACATTTATGTATAAATCTTATAGCTTGAACCAAAGTTTGCGAACTTTGTTGATCAATAGAACCGGAAGAATGGCGTGAGCCAAGTCCGCAAACTCAGTCCGTGAACTGCCGAAGTTCTCAAACCCGAGAATTTCTGCTGGAGTTGACAAACTAGTGCGTGAAGCTAAGTCCGCGAACCCAGTCCGTGAACCGGCGAAGTTCTCATCTCGAGAATTTCTGCTGGAGTTTGTAAACTCTGCCTGGTAACTTAAGTCCGCAAACCAAGTCTGCGAACTTAAGAAGGTTATATATCTGAAGATGATTTCTGAACTTAAACTTAAAAAGACTAAGGAATGCAGTTTGCAAACCGTGGCTATAAAAGTTCATTAACCGTTTCGAGTGAATCAAATCATCTTTGCCTCAATTGTGTCTTGTGTAGTTACATAAGAATTCCTTGCAATTGAACAACTCTCTAACTAGTTCATTTGAGTCATGTGAACTAGTTATGGTGAAGTAGCACATGGTTGATATGAAATGCTCGAATGGCTAACCTTTTGGTTAACTATTATTGAACCAACAAGTGCATACGTTTGGGTACGGTTAACAAACCTAGAATCGTGCATTTAAATTGTGTGTAACAAGCTAAGTTTTTGATCTAACGGTTGAGAAGTATTAGCTTGAATCTAAATCAGGTTTTCATCTAACGATGGATATTGATTGCTTTGTTACCAAGGTAACTTAATGGCAAACCCTGATTTGAAAAGCTATATGAGGGGACATCTAGCATCAATGCAAAACTAATCCCCACACCTTACGTGTGATACTAGTTTGCGTGCTAGAGTCGTTTCTCCTTTAACCTTTGATTTTCTTCTTCTAAAACCAGGTTAACGACTTAAAGACTTCATTGGGATTGTGAAGCCAGACCGATACTACTTTATCGTAGTTGTGTGATCTGATCTTGCATCTTCTATCGTACGAGTACAATCATATTGATTAGCTGGAGATTGATATCTCTGATAGGAAAGATATAAAAAGTAATCACAAACATCTTCGTCTCATCGTTTGTGATTCCACAATATCTTGTTTCGCTACCATACGATTAAGATTGTTGTGAGGTGATTGATAACTCTAGGATGTTCTTCGGGAATATAAGACCAGATTATCAATTGGTTCCTGTTCACCTTGATAGTCTTACTATCAACAAACGAACAAAACCTTTTAGGGTTTATCTGTGGGAGACAGATTAATCATTCGATAGACTTGTCTGTGTGAGACAAATTTGTTTGTCATCAAGTCTTCGACTTTGGGTCGTAGCAACTCTTAGTTGTGGATGAGATCAGCTAAGGGAATCAAATGCGTAGTGTCCTGCTGGGATCAGGGGCGTAGGGAGTACAACTGTACCTTGGGTCAGTGGGAGACTGATTGGGGTTCAACTACAGTCCATTCCGAAGTTAGCTTGGAGTAGTCTAGTGTATGTAGCGGCTTAATACAGTGTGTATTCAATTTGGAATAGGTCCCTGGGTTTTTCTGCATTTGCGGTTTCCTCGTTAACAAAATTTCTGGTGTCTGTGTTATTTCAATTTCCGCATTATATTGTTTTATCTTTATAATTGAATTAATACAGTTCGTGCGTTAGATCATCAATTAGAGTAATCCAACCTTTGGTTGTTGATTTTCATTGATTGATCCTCAGATATTGGTCTTTGGTACCATCCGAGTTATTCCTTGTATTTGATTAGGACTCGCTGATTTCTATTAGCTTGAGTAAATCAAATCAAGAGAGAGATATTAATTCCTTCATATACTTTTACCTAGATTGAGTCTGACTGTCTAGTTGATTCTCTAGAAAGTATTTCGGAGTTAGTCCATACAGATTGCTAAGCGAAATATTGGGCGGTGTTGTTAGAACCCCGCCTTTTCAATCGGTTTCAACCTTTCTCCGATAAAGGTTGGTTGTTGTTATTCTTTTGTTTTGCATAAGGATGACAACATAATGATATTTCGGTATCAATTCTCTCTGGAAGAAGATGCAAACATATTGGAGAAGTGGATGCGAAATTTGAGGTAACAATGTTGTTAGTTAATTGTTTCCTGTTTAAGAAAAGCCTGATTTTATTTCATATATATTTTGCTTTTGCTTAATAAAATTTCGGTACAATTGATGTTTTATTCCATGATGTGTGTATAGATGTGTGTGTGATTCAATTGGTTCCGGTTAAGAAAAGCTATTGTTATCTTGCTTTATTGTGTGGTATCAATCGTTTAGGCTTACAAAATTTCGGTGTAATTGTGGTGTTTTAATGCTTATGTTGATTCAATTGCTTCCGGTTGAGGTGAATAATTATGCAAGTTGATTTATTTGGTTTGTATGAATTACTTATGGCTTAACGAAAAGGTTTACGGGATGGATTGTTTAGTCCAATTCGATTCCGGATAAGAGAAGCTAAGTTTATCTTACTTAAACTTATCAAAGTGGAGGTTTCGGTTATTCAAGTCTAATCGAATTCCTTAACAAGAAATGCTAGTTAACTAACCTAGTACTTGTATTGGTAAAAACTTAAAGGTCTAAGTTATATGGATAATTAGAACCTGATGAGAGAAATAGAGTTATCTTTATTTTGGTCTTATCGAATGAAGCGATTGTATTTGTACAATCGGTTTAGCAAAGGGACTAAGTTGCTTAGTTGATTTTTGGTTTGCTAAACTAAATTGGGAAAATTGCTTCGGGCAAATAACATATCAAAACAAATTACTTTGTAGTTTCGGTTTTGATATTGGTTATCAAAAATGGTGTGTGGAACCCTCGTGCTTAACTCTATAGGTTTGCAAGTCTATTTTGAGATTTATAAGATTCTTTTCGTGTTGTCCTTTATTTTTTCGTTTATTTGTCATTTTGTGACAAAAATGGGGAGAAATATATGAAGTAAACAAGTGATACTGGTATTGATTTTATATTGATTGGTATCACTAAGGAAAAGAACAGTTGTGCTTAAACGTTTATCTAACGAAAGAGTGAAAGCATAAACTAAGGGGGAGTAACATATCATATTGATTGGTATAACAAAGACGTGCAAATTGATGAAATATACCTATCTCACCTTTAGGTGGAGTATTAGCTTTGTTATTATAATGTCAACAACGGCCTTTAAGGATTGAATGAATGCAGGTTATTGTGTTGTTGAATTCGGGAATCAAGCGTATGTGTAATGAATTCTTGTAATTTGTTTATCCATATGATTGTAAGAGTTTTGTCACTAAAATTGACAAAGGGGGAGATTGTTAGAGCATAGCTCGGTTGAACCCACCAAGCGTTGGTATGTCAAGTTTGGTTGTCATATTTTAGTTAAGAGTCGCTTGATTATGTACTAGAGTCAACTTCGTATAAGTTAGCTTGAAAGTATTAGGATATGAGACATTACAAGTATTGCGAAGACTTGAAGAAGTGAAGAAGTAAGAAGCTACAACGACAACATCATCCTTCCACTTGAGGTTAGTGATATTTGACTTGAACTATTTCATTCCCTAACTATCTTTCAGGTCGTGCATATTGAAAACGAAACTGCGAAGCATGAACACTCTAGATAGACATAGTATTAAGGAATACAATATGAAGTTTATTGCTTAACCATTAAACTTTGTAGATAAGACATCGACATAATCGATTAAATGCTATTGTGATTATGTATGGGTATGAGGTGAGGATTTCATCCTAGGAAACAATGTTTTACATGTGTTTTAAGGAAGTAAGTTCATAAACTTGTTTATGAATCGAAAAGGAAATTGCCAGGCGTTATTGGGATTTTTATTCATTGCATATCTTGTGAACATCCAATATGTGTGATTTAGTATAACCGCTCACGACTTGTTTGTGTTCTTAGTAAACCTATTCACAAAGGCCTGACTTATGTATTGGTATGACTTTTATTAGTGAAACCGATCTTAAGTAATCACCTGAGATGGTATGATCGAGTTTGTGATTTGTTGAACCGAATCTGGATAAAGGGGAACTGATCCTATGAAGAGGTGCAACACATCACAAAGGGGAATCGATCCTTGTATGATGTGCAGCAAGTTTGTAGCAGAAAGGGGAACCGATCCTATGGACATGTGCAACACGTTTTTAGGCAAAGGGGAACCTATCCTATGGACATGTGCAACACATATGTGGGGAACCGATCCTAGTACCTAGTCAACCGAATTTTGGAAATCTAGTGTGACTATGCACAATACTCACATGGAGGTAGAACCGAAACTTGTTTTGGTAGAACCGTTATACCCATGATTTGTAATTGAGTGTTCTTGATCAATCACATAGTTCTTGAAAGTCAGATGAACCAATTCTAAACTTGTTTGGAAGTGTGTCAAATCAGTTTCAAGGTTGTAAGTATGAAAGAGGACTTACAAAGTAAGGATGTCGACATACTTTGAACACGTACAATGATGTTTATCTTTTATTGTTCAAAATTATTCCTTAATATCTACAGGAAAAAAATCCCAGGATCCAAATATAAATAAGTTAAGAATCTTTTAATTAAGGTTGTTAATTTTATTTTAGGAAAATGAGAATTAGTAAAGTGCATTTACTAGTTGAGATTTTCCAAAGAGATTTTCGGTCATTATTTTGGACAGAGCATTTCCAGGAATTATGGAAGCCGAATTTGGAATATATTGAATATCTTTGAGAATATTTTCGGTTTTGGATATTCCTTGGTGTCCAAACTTCCTTGTATATAAATACTTGAAGTTTGCATTTCTAGCAAACTAATTCTGCGTGCCAACAAACTTCCTCGGTTGTGTGTTACTGGTGAATCCGCCTATTCAGAGAGGAGAGTAACCTAATTAGGCGAAATCTCTTATGGCCGCTTAGTTTAAAGTCTTCTTTGGGATTGAGAAGCTCTACGAGTACCGTTGGTGGGAAACTAGATAATTGCGGTTTATCTTGTGTTTTGAATTGATTTGATTGACTAACGTTGGTTGAACTTTGATTGCACCTAGTTTGTTTATGCTTGAGAATCTTCTCGTCTGATATAAGATTCAATCAAACTAGATCGAAGTTTCGACAGGGATCTTTAGGCTGTTGTTAGTTCTAAAGACGATCTTGTGATAATCCATTGTTAACATACTCCGTTCTGTGCGTGATTAATCACAAGAGATTCAAGTTCTTGTGGTTCAGGTGTTTATTGAGGATCTAAGAAGATTTGAAGACAAAGAAGATATTGAAGATTTCTGATTTGGGGCTCATAATCTTTGTTGTGCTTAATACTTTTTTCAGTATAAGAGGATCCAACTATAATCGGTTTATACTTGTGGTAGATTGGATTGATTAGTTGTGTATATCGGCATCAATACAATTCTTTGTGATTAAAAGTATTGATTGAAAAATATTAACAATTACTTTTGGTGATTGAACATAAGTTAGATCTAAGAACCTGACGAAGGAGTTTATGTTAAGATAAACAGAAGAGCCTTTGTCCGACTCACATCATTTGGTTGAATAGAGTTGATACCAAAGAGATTTGTTGTTCCTTTACTATTTGGAATACGAACCAAAGGAATTGTTCCAAGTACGTGACTTATTCATAATGTTAGAGCATTGCTCGGTCGAACTCGCATGCGTTGCAATCTCAAGCATGTTTGTCAATATTAGTGATCAAAACTATAAGTCTTGATTACTAGCCTATTAGAGCTAAGGTATTGGATTAGGATAGAAAGTGTAGTTAGGATCAAGACTACATGACAATCATCATACAAGATGAAGGACTACTCAAGGAACTGGTGGATCTTCATCAACTAAAAGGTATGCGGAGACTTGAACTTATCTGCCACTCAAAAGTCTATTTACTGTATCTCCTACTCTTGAGACAAAAGTCGTTTTGATATATAGACTGTCATTATACACATTTGCTATTTCGAGCCGAGTTTATCTCGCCTATCTATTTCTCGAAATATGTGTTGGTAAGCTTTCGCTTAGCCGAATTCATCTCGAAATATCTCGCCGATACTACTTTTCTTATAGTTGTGTGATCTGATCTTGCATCTTCTATCGTACGAGTACAATTGAAATAATTGGCTTGAGATTTTATATCTCCGATAGGAAAGATAGAAAAGTAATCACAAACAAACTTCGTCTCATCGTTTGTGATTCCGCAATATTTTTTTTCGTTGCGTCGATTAAGATTATTGTGAGGTGATTGATAATACTAAGCTGTACTTCGGGAATATAAGTCTGGTATTATTGATTGGTTCATGTTCACCTTGATTTATCAAAAGACGGAACAAAACTCGTAGGTATATTCGTGGGAGACGGATTTATCTATTAACGTAGACTTTTCTGTGTGATACAGATTTGTTTATTAAAGTCTTCGACTTTGGGTCGTAGTAACTCTTAGTTGTGGGTGAGATCAGCTAAGGGAATCAAGTGCGCAGTATCCTGCTGGGATCAGAGGCGTAGGAGTATAACTGTACCTTGGATCAGTGTGATATTGATTGGGGTTCAACTACAGTCCAGACTGAAGTTAATTTGGAGTAGGATAGTGTCTGTAGCGGCTTAATACAATGTGTGTTCAATCTGGACTAGGTCCCGGGGTTTTTCTGCATTTGCGGTTTCTTTGTTAACAAAATTCTGGTGTCTGTGTTATTTATATTCTGCATTATATTTATTTATATAATTGAAATATCACAGGTTGTGCGTTGTTCAATCAATTAGATTATCCGACCTTTTTGGTTGTTGATTTAAATTGATTGACACTTGGATATTGGTCTTTGGTACCATCCAAGTTATCTCTCTTTGATAAAGACTCGCAGATTTCTATTTGCTTGAGTAAAGATCAAATCGAGAGATTGAGATATAAACTCTTTGATATACTTTTCATTGATTGAGTCTAATTGTCTAGTTGATTTTCATAAAAGTATATTGGAGTTTGTCCATACAGATTGCTAAGCGAATTATTGGGTGTGGTCGTTATACCCCCGCTTTTTCACATAAGTTGGAGGCGTGGGAATACAGACGGAACTAGGTGAACTATAGGTTTAGTTGCTTGGTCTCAACTATACGAAGTTGGTGTAATTTTGTGTAGCGGCTTTATCCTGAGAGTATTCAATTCTGGACAAGGTCCCGAGGTTTTTCTGCATTTGTGGTTTCCTCATTAACAAAATCTTGTTGTGTCATTTACTTTATATTTCCGCATTATAATTTTTTTATTATAATTAATGTAAATTACACAAACGTTAATTCCTATTTACTTGATAAGAAATCATATTGTGTTTGGTTAAGTCCAAACCTTTTTATCAAGTAAACATACTTCGTTGTTGTATTGTCTCGATCTTGTATCCATAGACGATAACACGAAGTGTGAACCGATTAGTTGCATTGTCTCGACTCAGTCCATAGACAATCACTTTCGGATAAAGGACTTATAGGTAGGAAATTTTTTAGCTTGAGGTATATTTGGGTACCCTCGCCTTTTCACCAAGCCTACATCAAATGATTGTATCACACAAACCATATAAGATGTTACTCGACAATTTTCTCATGATATAAGATGAACTTGGTCGAAGCGAAAGCTTACCAACACATATTTCGAGAAATATGTAAGTGAGATATACTCAGCTCGAAATCTCAAATATGTATAGAGAAAACTATGTTGTAACACGACTTATGTCTCAATATAAGAGATATAGTAGAAATAGACTTTCCAAGTGATAGATGAGTTCAAGTCTCCACATACCTTTTGTCGAAGAAGTTCCACAAGCTCCCCTTAGTAGTTTTTCGTCTTCAAATGATGAACTCTGTGAAATCTAATCTCAACTACACTATCTATGTCCTAGTCCGAGACATCTATAAATAGGCTAGAAATCAAGACTTATAGTTTTGATCACTAACATTGACAATCATGCTTGAGATAGCAACGCATGCGAGTTCGACCGAGCAGTGCTCTAACAGTAAAGTCTATATATCTATACGACTTTTGTCTCAATAAGAGATAGAATAGAAATAGACTTCTGAGTGATAGATGAGTTCAAGTCTCCACATACCTTTTGTTGATGAAGTTACACAAGCTCCCCTTAGTAGTTCTTCGTCTTCAATCTATGAACGTCATGAATTCTAAAGCTCAACTACAGATTTTATCCTCATCCGAGACATAGCTATAAGTAGACTAAAAATCAAGACTTATAGTTTTGGAAACTAAACTCGAAAAACAAGCTTGAGATAGCAACGCTTGCGAGTTCGACCGAGCAATACTCCAACAATATCCCCCTTTTTCAATTTTAGTGACAAAACTATCAATGCATATGAAAAAACGGGGGTCTAAGAACCACACCCAACAATTAGTTTGGCAATCTGAGGGGACTTACTCCAATGTACTTTCAAGAGAATCAACTAGACAGTTAGACCCAATCTATAGGAAAGTATATCAAAGAGCGATATCTCTATCTCTCAATTAAATCCGCAATCAAAAAAATAGGAATTTGCAAGCCTGATTGAATATAAGAGAATTAACTTGAACGGTACCAAGGATCAATCAATTTCAATCAACAACCAAGGGTTGGATTTACCAATTGATCGATTCAACACACAACCTGTGATATTTCAATTATACAACAAAATATAATGCGGAAAAGAAATAACACAGACACTAGAAATTTTGTTAACGAGGAAACTGCAAATGCAAAAAAAACCCGGGACCTAGTCCAGTTTTGAACACCATACTGTATTAAGCCGCTACAGACACTAGCCTACTACCAATGAACTTCGGACTGGACTGTAGTTGAACCCTAATCAATCTCACATTGATTCAAGATACAGTTGCGCTCCTTACGTCTCTAATCCCAGCAGGATACTACGCACTTGATTCCCTTAGCTAATCTCGCCCACAACTAAGAGTTGCTACGACCCAAAGTCGAAGATTTGATAAACAAATCTGTCTCACAAAGAAACGTCTATTGGAATAGATAAATTTGTCTCCCACAGAAATACCTATGAGTTTTGTTTCGTCTTTTGATAAATCAAGGTGAACATGAACCAATTGATAAACTGGACTTACATTCCCGAAGAATAGCCTAGTATTATCAATCACCTCACAATAATCTAAATCGTATGGAAGCGAAACTAGATATTTTGGAATCACAAACGATGAGACGAAGATGTTTATGATTACTTTTTATCTTGCCTATCAGATAATAAATCTCGAGAAAATCTTAGATAAGATTGTACTCAAACGATAAAAACAGCAAGATCAGATCACGCAACTACAGAGAAAATAGTTGGGTATGGCTTCACAATCCCAATGAAGTCTTCAAGTCATTAACCTATAGGGTTTTGTGAAAAACCTAAGGTTAAAGGAGAATGGACTCTAGCTTATACAACTAGTATCACACAGAAGTGTGGGGATTAGGTTTCCCAGTTGTTAGAGTTCTCGTTTATATAGTTTTCAAATCAGGGTTTGCAATCTAAGTTACCTTGGTAACAAAGCATTCAATATTCACCATTAGATGAAAACCTGATTAGATTCAATATAATATCTTTCAACCGTTAGATCGAACTTAGCTTGTTATACACAAATGAAATGTACCTTCATTTAGGTTTGAGTAACCGTACCTAAACGTGTACACCAAGTTGGCTCAACAATAGTTAACCGAAGTTAGCCATATGAACACTCTCATATCAACCTTGTTCATCTTAACCATAACTAGTTCAAATGAATCAAATGAAACTAGTTAAAGAGTTGTTCAATTGTTATATTCTCATAGAAGTATACAAGAACACAATTGAAGAAAAACCGGTTTGATTCACTCGAATCAATTCATGAACATTACAGCCGCGGTTTGCAAAGATTGCATTCCTTATTACATAAAATGTATTAGTTCATGTACACAACTGATTTTAGAACTTTAACCTTCAAGTATGCAAACGGGTACGCATACTTGAAATACCCGGACCAAGATTGGGTTTCGCCAGTACACAAACGGGTATGCTTACTTTCAATCCCAGCAGAAAAACTCGGAAATGAACCTCACGCCAGTACGCGTACGGGTACACATACCTAGGTTCCCGGATTTCTAAAACCAACAGGTACGCATACGGGTATGCATACTACGGTTCCTGGACATGGATTACATATGTGCAAGAGTGCACAACATGTCACAGTCCAATAATGGTTAAGAGTTCTAAACTCTTATTTCAATCATCGAAACTTTCTTAGAGGATGACAATAGCCGTTATCACTCACTATTAGCATCAAAGCAATTTTCAAGTTATTGAAATAATCATTACGAAACATTCCAAGTCTGCATCAAATGATTGTATCACACAAGCCATGTAAGATGTTACTCGACAATTTTCATATGATCATCTTTTGACTTTCGTCAAGAATATAAGATGAACTTGGTCGAAGCGAAAGCTTACCAACACATATTTCGAGAAATATGTAAGCGAGTTAAACTCAGCTCGAAGTATCAAATGTGCATAGTAGAAAATTATATAGCACTGCGACTTATGTCTCAATATAGGAGATATAGTAGAAATAGACTTTCCAAGTGATAGATGAGTTTCAGTCTCCACATACCTTTTGTTGATGAAGTTCCACAAGCTCTCCTTAGTAGTTCTTCGTCTTCAACTGATGAACGCCGTGAAGTCTAAAGTTCAACTACACAATCTATGTCCTAGTCCGAGACATCTATAAGTAGACTAGAAATCAAGACTTATAGTTTTGATCACTAACATTGAGAAACATGCTTGAGATAGCAACGCATGCGAGTTTGACCGAGCAGTGCTCTAACAATCTCCCCCTTTGTCAATTTTGGTGACAAAACTATCAATACATATGTATTGCAAAATAAATAAAACTTTGTATCTTCTCATCCAAATGCTTGATTTCCTGGTTTTTCAACATTACTCGAAATCTTCGTCACTTCCAAGTAATCCAGTGATTCTAAACGTGTTCAACTCAGCATCATAGTTGTTGAAGATCCGTAGCTATAACAATAAGAAAACAATTGTTCTCAATTATTGTTATATAGTGTCATAGTATTATTACACAGTATCAAAGTTCATTGTATCACAACTTTGACAGTAATACTACGGTGATATGTATCACTCCGCATTAGTCAATACTTCATCTCACAATGAAACCCCCCCCCCTTATATAATGATCCATAAACCATACGTATTTGTAGCGTGAACTACACAATAATTCTCCCCCTTTTGTCAATATAAATTGCAAAAGGTACGAAAACTAGTGGGAACATAATGAAATTCTCATAGAGATAGTTCATGACTAAAAACAGAACATATCAACTTTGTTTCGATGATTTTACATAGTCGAAACTTAGTGTATTCATCAAGGAGTTTATAAAGATACAAAAAAATTCCTACAATATTCCACAACCGCACTCCCTACAAAAATTTGGCAATGACGCACAAGTTCAAATAAGAACTCTCCCCTATAAAGTGTCATTCCCGAAAGAACAACAAGAGCGACCTTATTTTTACAAGAAAAGAAGGATTTCTTTGGACATTAACAAATTACATGAAACATGAATTTGTATCTAGAAAACTCAATTAAATTAACCACAAGAGATCCCATAATTAATTTAATCGGAAATGCTCAACATAAGAGAACTTACGGAGCCGTGTAGTCCTTTCACATAGAAGTGGACCAGGGAAAGATTAATATTGCGGAATATACAAAGATTCATTATATTTTTCATCAATATTTTCATAATGACACAATAAACTTAATCATTCTTATCAAATGTTCATTCTATTTTCCATCAATATTTGCATAATGACATAATAGACTTTAACTTTTGAAATATATGGGACACTCATAGTTCACGGATGCAAACACACATATCCCATAACATTATTTACAATGTATAAAACCAATAAAAATTAATACTGCAAAATCATCTTCCAAATAAACTTTGGAATTTAAATAAATAAATCTAAAAACATTGCAAGATGAAAATCGTTGGCAATGGCAATATGTAATCACAATATAGGCTATTCCAAACCCTAGTTATCCTTCTTAAAAACAAAAGAATAAATCCTCGTAAGAAGTTTCCTAGACAAATCAAAACAACAAGAGATAAGAAATTTAATCACCATCTTCATTATCGGAAACCATCCAAGAGGCTTGAACAATATCCATATCTTCCTTGATTTCGGGAAACTTATCACTCGTAATTGTTCTTGCACACATTTTACCTTGGAATTGATCTTACACATACACTTGTGAATTTGATGAAGAAGACTCAAGGTGGTAGGATCAAGGGAAACACATCTTTGTCTTTTGCAAGTATTCTCCTTCATACGTTTGAAAGTACAAGGACGAACAAGTTTGGGAGTTCCAATAGAGTTGCTAATGGGAGCAATATAATATGCTCGACAAATTTACTTGTTGGATGACGTTATTGAGAGCATTTGAAGAATGATGAATCCACAAATATCAAGACTTTGAGAACCCAATTCAAGGAAATAGACTAACTCCGCAAACTCACGACTCCGCCGAGAGTTCTCAATTGTGGATGGACAAAGATTAGATATACCAAGTTTTCCGAAAGACATCAAAGAAAGACTAAGATAATTATTAAGAAATTTCCCTTCAATCCAATCAACACTCTTGCCACAAAGACCATTAGAAATGGTTTCATAAGATGGTCTTTCTTCCCTTGGTCTAGGAAGGAGAAAATTACCCAAGGGAATTTTGGCAATCCTTGAAATCAACTCTCTATTAAAAAGAATCCTTTCTTTATTTATCATGGTTTTGAATTCCATGTCATCAAGACCAACATCATGGATGTTAGCATAGAAAATTCTTGTGAGAGTGTCAAAACCTTCACCAAGACCATTAAAGATGTTTCCAAGATTAAAATTTTCATAACAAACCAAATCTTCTTTATGACCACTAACCATATCCAATTTATTTTCTAGAATGAAACCACTAGAAGAAATCCTTTCAAAGATCTTACTACTAGAATCATTGATATCTTGATTTTTGGGTATGATCATGCTAGAAGAGGATGAATCCAAGTTTTTTGAAACCTTGAACCCATGAGATCTAAAAATGAGAGATCAAAAGGAAGGAAAAGAAACTTACTTGAAAAATTTCTTGAGGGTGAAGACAACCCTTTGGCTCCCTTGGACTTCCAAGAAAAAAAACTTAATGGCGTTGAAAACGCGAACCCTAGAAAAGACTTAGTTCACTTACACGGACAAGGGAAGGAATAAGAAGGGTACGCGTACCACAACTCTTATATACCCATTGATGGGCTTGGACCCCCTCATGAACCGCGACCCACAGAAGGAAAGTAAGATTTTTTATTTCATCGTTCAACCATCAAGGTTCGCACATTGTGAAAGAATCAACATAGTGCAGAAAAATGATTGTAGTAGAACTACAACACTTTATTTAACCTCAGGTGGACAGAAAAATTCTGTCGAACGAGTTTTTCTTCAAGGAAAAAAATAAATTTCAAAAATAAAACTAGTTATTGTAGCAAATGTTGGACTGGTTACATCCCATTATAATTTTAAATTGTAAACTATGGCATATGACGGGTGATTTAAATCTTATAATAAAGTATAATTAACTCGAACAAACGCCAAATTTTCTTTTGTTGTAGAGATGTAAAACAATTCATCTTAGTTCCTTTATAATCATTTGTCTACCCTATTGATACATACTTTGCAGATTCATCCACGTTGATGTTACCTTATTCATGGGTATGAATTCTCTTTTTCATAAAATTAAATATACAAATGGTCGTCCTGAACATTGAAACTGTTTATGATTAAAATAGGAACGGTTCTAATTGAAATATATCACATCAGTTTTTCTCACTAATGCACGAGAAATATGAATCTTGCTCTACATTGGATAATATTTACTTACAGTATATATTTATTAACGACTTACCTCAACTCTTGTTTTAAGAATGCTTGACATTTTTTGCTGTTTGAGATGGTTCAAAACTAAGATTTTCAAACATATACTACTATTAGCTAGGTTTCCAGTAAAAGTAGTAGAGAAGAATTGTTTGGATGGTCATTTGGATATTGAAAATGTGTATGATTTTAATATAGAGGTTGTAATTGAAAGAGGGCTCACCAAGTTACCTTTGTTTATTTGCATACCTTCTACATTGCACTTATTCCTTTTTATTTGTTTGCTTCATCTGATACATGCTATTTTTTGGTTGTACAACTTCCAGTCATTTCTGAAAATTTCAGAAGGAAAAAAATGGATTATAAAAACTAATAAAGACATTTGGAATCGAAATTACATCAGAATTGTTTTTTCCGTTCATTGGTCAGCAATAATAAAGGTGAATGGTAACTTGTTCTTCCATTGCGTTGTACAATAACAATTTATCTTTGCACTTTGTTCAGGTTAACAGGTACTAGGGGGAAATATCAGTAAAGTGTGGTGCCCCAAGTAAATTGTGCCTTAAGTAAATAATATTGACAGTGATACTGACGCCTTCTTTTTTTTTGTTTGGTTTGAGTGCGTTTTATGTAATGTAAAAGAGTATTTTAAGTTCGAAATTTTTAGAACTTACACAGGGAAGTTTAGTAATTTTTAAGGAAAATGCATACTTTTGTTATTAAAGTGTATGCAAAGAGTGAAGAAGAAAATATTGTACTAAATTTCATTATTGTCGATCTTGAAAAAAAATTCATCCTCATCTTGTAAACTGCAAACTTTTGTTGTGGGTTAAAAAATTGTGCTTGGAAAAGAAACAGACGTATAAATCTTCTTGCATCATACAAAGTGGTATACATTGTAAAAGAACTGGTACATAAACTTATGTGTGGAACGTCGGAGAGTTTTAAATTTTGGGTTAGTACATGGTGAATCAAATTTTCTTACTCGATGCATAAGAATACGGAAGCAAACAAAAGAATAGTGTTACCCAGAGCGAAGCACGGGTTACTATCTAGTTAGGGATATTTAGTAAATTAAAACTATATGGTCTTGAAATCCGCGATAGCTTGGAAATCTTGTTTGCAACCCTATTCCCCTCCTGTCCTTTGTAAACGTTATGGAACTCATCAAAGGACCGGGAAATGCAAAGAGTCTCATCCAGGATAAAACGGCACCTCCATTCGACTTCGACCTTCTTGCCTGCTAGGTAATCTACTATTGTATTGTTGTCTCCTTCCAATTCCATTATGCAAATATTGTTATCCCTTGCCCACTTTATTGTTAAGAATGCAACATGACCCTCAACTTCCTATAACGTGTATACTAGGAGATGGTAGCACTTCCCCCATGACTGAACATGTAGAATCACGAAAAATCAATATATTTCTACATATGAGATCGCATTAATAAAAGAAGTATCGTAGTTTACTCTCAGACTAGACCACCTAATACCATCTTTATTCTCTGTCTTCATCTCCCCGACATACTTGACTTCACCCTAAACTTGTCATACGCTGCTGAGTAAGAAGCTAAATCTTGTTCGGTAAGCATAATGATAGTTGGAGATCGTTTTCATCTTCATTGAAGACCTTCTTACACCTTTCTTTCCATATGTTCCACGAAAATAGCATAGATGATCCTCCTCCTAGCCCATTGGATTTTCAAACCACGATTGGAACTAGCCGCCTATCCCGAGGCAGTCAATATTGTTAACCACTGAAACAAGCCCAAACCAAATCACTCTAGCGAAGGTACAGTTCTTAAGGAGATGCATTAGAGTTTATTCTTGTTGGTTACACAGAGGACAAATAATAGATTCTGAAGGTATTATAACACTTAGCACCACTCTAACAGGAATGATGTTAGAAAAAAACTCCAAGATAATTTATTTTTTTAATCTTAGGTATAAAATTTAAGTTCTATATTTTCTTAAAAAAAGCTAGGTTAGGTGGAAGAACGAGTTATCAAGACCAAAATCATGAATATAATGTGACCGAGGCGAGAAAACGCAATTTTTAGTGAGAAACCATTTAACACTGTATCAGTAATCAAAATTGATTTTAATTCTGGAAATGCGAATAATATATCACCGAGAAAATTTCTCAAGGAGACTCGGGTCCCAAGCTCTAATCTCAAGATCAGTAAGTTTCCCATTACCCTGAATTTGGATTTGATAGCATCGATGGAGGGGTATGACATAAGAGCGTTCCCTGGAGTTAGAACCATCGATCCTCTCAAAATGAGAGTATCAAAATCATCTCCAATATCCTAGGAAACCAAATATTTAATGTCGATGAGACTTTTTCAAATATCACACTCGAAAATTAATCCATGTTTACTTTTAGATCCCAACTTAAATGGGTGGTTATAACTGCAATATTTGGAAAAGATGATCTTGCCTATAAGGCCTTACGATTTATAACAAGTCTCCAAGATAATTTATCCAGTAATGCTTCATTCATTTTCTTTTATTTTTTGAAACCAAGTCCCCCTAACCTTAGGGGAGAAAATGGGTTCCCAAGCCTTTAGATACATATCCTTGTTCCTTTATTCCTTACCCCGCCAGAAGTCAGTGATACAAGTCAACTGGTAGATAAACACCAGAATAACGAAACAAGACATCTGATAGTTAGGATTGGTTCAACGTGGATGAAATCAACGTAGTGCAACCTGCCTGAGAGAGATATTTACTTTTCCATCATTTGAGACGAACTTTGAATTTAGCCACCAGGTTTACGAAACTTAGGGCCCCTTGATGGCCAAAAAAACAAGGGCCCACCAAGATATTGATCTTTAAGATTAATATTTTTAGCACGCAACGTACGAATAAGCACTCTACACAATCTAAGGGGCCTTAGGACTGAAAAATCTCCATATTTTCAAAATTTATCGTCTTGCTAGATGCAAGACTCAAACCATGGAGAACCTCAATAATGGTATGGTATTCATTCATAAATGCCTTGAAAATATAAGAATGGCATCATCAAAAAGAAAATCGGAGATATGAGGACAATCTTTCGCAACTTTGAAGGCAGAGATTGTTTCTTCTGCTTGAAGGAGCATACGAGACAACGCTTTCATGCAAATGATAAACAATAAGGGGACGGAGGATCCCCTTGCCTAATCCCACGGGAAGGAGAGAGCACTTTCCTGGGGGATTCATTGAAAAGAACAGACATCGAAATAGTAGATTAACATTGATAAACGAGGTCACATCAATGTTGCAAAAATCTCATCATCCAAAGGATTTTGCTGAGGAAACTCCACTCAATTATATCAAAGGCTTTTCTCATGTAAATTTTAATACCTTGAAATCCTTGCTTTCCTTTTTTATTTTTCATAGTGTTAAGCACTTTGTTCTTCATGATTGTATTGTCCACAAACTGCCTTCCAGGCACAAACGCGGCTTGGAAAGGAGAAATGCATCTGTCAAAGAAAAGTTTGATCCTATTGGCCAGAATTTTGGAAATTAGTTTGTGAATTGTATGCCACATATCAATAGGGCAAAAGTCACTAGGCTCCATCAAATGGTCTTTTTTAGGTATCACGGACAAAAAGGTCTTGTTTAACTCCTTCAGAAGCTTTTTCGATTCAAAAAAAAACGTTGAATAAGAAAACAAATATCTCTCCAAACAATGTCATAGATTTCATGCAAAAAGCTGGCCGGAAAGCCGTCAGGCCCCAGAGAAGTGTCCCAAATTTCTTTTTCTTTTTTTGTTGGAACAACAACTAAGTCGTTGAAACTGGAATCATGACTAAAGAAATTGCAAGTTGTAACCGGTCTTAAGTTACTTTGGGAACCAAGTTACAACCTATCACAAGATGAATTGGGAAGTTAGTAGTAATCGATCACAAGCTACCTTTGGGAAGCAAGTTGTAAACGATCACAAGATAACTCTGGAAGCAAGGTGTAACCAGTCACAAGCTACTTTGAGCAAGGTGTAACTGATTACGGCTTGTATTGGGAATCATGTTATAACTGGTCACAATATACTTTGGAGTGATGGTTTAATCAGTTCCATGTACAAAACCAATAACCATGGTTCACATATTTGTTCAGGGTGTGTGTGAAGTAGGGTTTTGGGTTTGTCAAGTTAAGAAGCATCCTGATGTCGACATATTTGAACATGCACATATCTCTTATCATTTATTGTTCAAAGATATTCCTTGATACTCAAGGTGATCCCTGGTCCGAAAAAGTGAAAAGCTAATTACCAGCAATTAAAGCATATCCTCTGGAAAATATCATTAGTTAATGTGCTAGACTAATAATATAAGTTTTTCCATGAGAGTTTTCAGAAATGTTGGTTAACATTAATTGGAAATAGGAAAACCGAATTTAGGTACTTTAATGCTCTTGAGAATATTTTTGATTTTGGAATTACCTTGTTGTCCAAATAACCTTGGTCTATAAATACTTGAGTTTGTATTTCTTGCAAACTATCCTAAGAGTCAGGCAAACTTCATTTCTTGTAGTTTCTGGTTGAGCGATCTATTCGGAGAGAAAAATACCCAAATTAGGCGAAATCTCTTACGACCGCTCGTTTGAAGACTTCTGTGGGGTCAAGAAGCTCTAACGGTTATTGTAACTTTGGTTACCGTTGGTGCGAAACTAGATAATTGTAGTGTTTTTAGTTTTCGATTATTGATTTGATTGAATAACGATTGTTGTAACTTTCATTGCACCTAGTTTGTTTATTCTTGAGAACCTTCTCTTCTGATATAAGGCTCACTCAAACTAGATCAAAGCATCGACGAGATATTTAGAACCATCTTCGGATCTAAAGACATATTGTGATAATCCATTGTTAACAGACTCTGTTCTGTGCATGATTGATCATAAGAGAATTCAAGTGTTGTTGTTCATGTATTTGAAGGCAATAAAAAATTTGAATACGAATAAGAATTCTTATTATTTTTCGTATCTAGTGGATTTAGTGCACAAACATTGATCGGCTAGGATCCAACTAGAATCGGTTTATCTTTGATAGACTTGATTGATTAGTTGCGTGATATCGACATCGCTTTATAGTTTCTCTTTGAGATCTATATTGATTGATTGCGAATCTAGAACTTGATTATTTCGGTAACCAACATTTAGATTGATCTAACCAGACAAAGTAGTTTATTAGATTAAACATAAGATCCTTTGTCAGCGACTCATCTATATCTTGTAGCAAGATTAATTTAGAGTGTTACCAAACATATTCTTCTTTTGCTCTTTGGAATATGATCCAAAAGACTTGATATTTGTTAGAGCATAGATCGGTTGAACCCACCAAGCGTTAGTATATCAAGTTTGGTTGTCATATTTTAGTGAGCCAAAAACTCATTTTAAGAGTCGCTTGATTATGTACTAGAGTCAACTTCGTATAGGTTACCTTGAAAGTATTAGGATATGAGACATTACAAGTATTGCGAAGACTTAAAGAACTGAAGAAGTAAGGAGCTACAACGACAACATCATCCTTCCACTTGAGGTTAGTGATATTTAACTTGAACTTTTTCATTCCCTAACGTATCTTTCAAGTCGTGCATATTGAAAACAAAACTGCGAAGCATGAATGATTATACTCTAGTTAGACAAAGTATTAAGGAATACAATACGAGGTTTATTGCTTAACCATTAAACTTTGTAGATAAGACATCGACATAATCGTTTGAATGCTATTATGATTATATATGGGTATAAGGTGAAGATTTCATCATAGGAAACTATGTTTTACATTTGTTTTAAGGAAGTAAATTCATGAACTTGTTTTGTGAATCGAAAGAGGAATCGCCAGGCATTATTGGTATTGTTATTCGTTGCATAACTTTTGAATTACCAGTATGTGTGATTAGTATAACCGCTCATGACTTTTTTATGTTCTTGGTAAAACTGTTCGCAAAGGCCTGACTTTTGTATTGGTATGATGTTTATTAATGAAACCGATCTTACGTAATCACCTGAGATGGTATGATCGATTTAGTGTTATTGGTATGACTGACTCTGGATAAAGGGGAACTGATCCTAGTAAGAGGTGCAACCTATCACAAAGGGGAATTGATCCTTGTATGAGGTGCAACAAGTTTTTAGCAGAAAGGGGAACCAATCCTATTGACATGTGCAACACGTTTTTAGGCAAAGGGGAACCGATCCTACGGACATGTGCAGCAAGTACAAGTTAGATAACATATATATGTTGGGAACCGATCCTAGTACCTAGTCAACCGAATTTTGGAAAGCTAGTGTGACTATGCACAATACTCACATGAAGGTAGAACCGAAACTTGTTTTAGTAGAACCGTTAAACCCATGATTTGTGATTGAGTGTTCTTAATCAATCACGTAGTTCTTGAAAGTCAGATGAACCAATTCTAAACTTGTTTGGTTGTGGCAAATCGGTTTCAAGATTGTAAGTATGAAAGAAAACTTACAAAGTAAGGATGTCGATATACTTTGAACACGTGCAATAACGCTTATCTTTAATTGTTCAAAGTTATTCCTTAATAGCTAAAGGAAGAAAATCCCGGATCGAATAAAATGAAAATCTTTTCTTTAAGGTTTTTTATTTTATTTTAGGAAAATGAAAATTAGTAATGTGCATTTACTAGTTGGAGATTTTCCAAGAGATTTTCGGTCAATATCTGGACAAAGCATTTCCAGGAATTATGGAAACCGAATCTGGAATATATTGCATATCATGAGAATATTTTCGATTTTGGAAATTCCTTGGTGTCCAAACTTCCTTGGTCTATAAATACCAAATTTTGCATTTCGAGCAAACTAATCCTCGTACAGCACGAACTATCTCAGTTGTGCTGCTACTGGTGAAGCCGCCTATTCGGAGAGCAGAGTAACCTAATTAGGCGAAATCTCTTACGGACGCTCAGTTTAAAGTCTTCTTTGGGATTGAGAAGCTCTATTAGTACGGTTGGTGGGAAACTAGATAATTGTGGTTTATCTTTTGTTTTCGATTGATTTGATTGACTAACGGTGGTTGAACTTTGATTGCACCTGGTTTGTTTATGTTTGAGAATCTTCTCTTCTTATATAAGATTCACTCAAACTAGATCGAAGTTTCGACGGGGATCTTTAGACTGTTTGTAGATCTAAAGACGTCTTGTGATAATCCATTATTAACAGACTCCGTTCTGTGCGTGATTTATCACAAGAGATTCAAGTTGATTGTGTGCAGGTGTTTATTGAAGATCTAAGAAGATTTGAAGACAAAGAAGACTTTGAAGATTTCTGATTTGGGATCATAATCTTTGGTGTGCACAATACATGTTTCGGTATAAGAGGATCCAACTATAATCGGTTTATCCTTGTGGTAGATTAGATTGATTAGTTGTGTAGATCGGCATCATTACAATTCTTTGTGATTAAAAATATTGATTGCAAAATCTTAACAATTACTTCAGTAGTTGATAATAAGATAGATCTAAGAACCTGACGAAGGAGTTATTGAGATAAACAGAAGAGCCTTTGTCGAACTCACATCACTTGGTTGAAAAGAGTTAATACCAAACAGATTTGTTGTTCCTTTACTGTTTGGAATACGAACCAAAGAAATTGTTCCAAGTACGTGACTTACTACAGGTCGGAGGCGTGGGAAAACAGACGGAACTAGGTGAACTATAGGTTTAGTTGTTTGGTCTCAACTATACGAAGTTGGTTTGATTTTGTATAGCGGCTTAATCCTGAGAGTATTCAATTCTGGACAAGGTCCCGGGTTTTTTATGCATTTGAGGTTTCCTCGTTAACAAAATCTTGTTGTGTCATTTACTTTTATTTTCCGCAATTATAATTGTTGTTACTATAATTTAAAGTAAATTACACGAACGTTAATTCCTATTTACTTGATAAGTAATCCTATTGTGTTTGGTTAAGTCCGAACCTTTTATCAAGTAAACATACTTCGTTGTTGCATTGACTCGATCTTGTATCCATAGTCAATCGCACAAGTTATCTTGTTGTCGTATTGTCTCGATATCGTATCCATATACGATCACACGAAGTGTGAACCGATTTGTTGTATTGTCTCGACTCGGTCCATAGACAATCACTTTCGGAGAAAGGACTTATAGGTGGAAAAGTTTTAGATTGAGGTATATTTGGGTACCCTCGTCTTTTCAATTGGTATCAGAGCAGGCAAACACGAAAAAATCTAACAATCTGTGTTTGGTGCGACCCAACCTATAAGAATGAAATCGAGTTCTCATGAATCGACTTCAATTAACGTACCGCCAAGATTTGACGGAACAAACTATTTATGGTGTAATTCTGCTATGAGATCTTTTCTTCAATCACGATACTTTAATACATGGCTATTAGTCGTCGATGGTTATAATTACCCAAAGGTAGAAAATTCAGAAACTGAGTTTAAACGCTTAGTGGATTTTTCAAACGAAGAAAAGGCTTTTTATAAGAAGAATTCAGATGGTTTGAATGTTATTATACATGTTGTTAGTCGTGATTTACAATATCATGTGTTGGCTTGTCAAACTTCGAAATAAGCTTGGGATAATCTTCAGATCATATTCGAAGGAAACACATCAGAGAAAGAAGCTAGACTTCAAACTCTTATGTCCGATTGGGAAAATCTTCAAATGGATGACAACGATACTTTTGAAGAGTTTCATATTAGAATCTCTGAGATAATCAATGCTTCTTTCTCTCTTGGAAAGACTATTTCTGAAAAGGATATAGTATGCAAAATTCTCAGATCGTTGCCATCTAGATATGATTCTAAAAAGCATGCAATCATTGAAGCTAATAATCTTTCGTCTCTATCTAGAAGTTCCCTAGTTGGAAAACTGAAGATATTTGATCAGGAAAATTTGTCTAAACAAAAACACAATCTGGCCTACAAAGCCATAAAAAGGGTTCCGACTCAATATTCGGAAAATTCCGAAGATCAGGAAGATCGAACTGCTGGACATGAATCTGAAATAAATCATCATTTGTCTCTTCTTACTCAACGATTCAAGAAACTGTTGAGACATCGAAAAAGAGAATCACCTGTGTCAAAAGGAAAACATGTTCCTTCACATAAACGTGAAGACACCTAGGATGATGATGATATTATTCCTCAATGCTACAAGTGTAGAGGATTCTGTCATATTTCTCTAGACTGTCCAACTAAGGACACACAGTGGAAAAGTAATGCTTACACTGCCACACTTGATTATTGTCCTAATGAGAGTGATCAAGTTGATGAGACAGATCATGTTGCAACCATTGCAGAAGTCTATGACTCTGAAGTTCTTCCAACTCTAGATACTCAAGAAGAGTTTACTCCTTCGATTTTCAAAGAACTATTTCCATGTAAAGATAAAAGAACCCACCTTCTTTAATCTGACATCATTGAAATAAAATCATTGCTTGATCAACTCAAATTGAGTTTTCTGAATGATAAAGAAAAATTTAACGAGCGACTGAAGAAAATCGAGGTTACTCAATGCTCCGGAAAGGTACAAGTATCTAAACTCATTCTCGATATTAAGTGTTATCAAGATGAGATAAGGAAGTTAAAAGCAAAAAATCAGAATATGAGAGATATACTCAATTGCTTTGATAAATCATCACCTTGTATGAATGTATCAAGATACACGGAGGTAAGGCTAAATAAATCTGTGAAATTTGGATCCAGAAAACGCAACAATTCTGGTGTTTGCTTCTTGTGCAAACAAAAAGGGAATTTTCAAAGGCAATATCCTGATACTAAACAGAGAGAGAAACTGTATAAATCGGAAAATCAAGATCTAAATGTAGATCAAAGATCTCTTCAAAAAGGGAGAATAAGTTCTTCGAACATCATGATCTTACATCAAGATTAAAAGTTGAACTTAAAAGTTCAAACGTAATGTCTTCTCAACCATGTAAGAATGTCGAAATCTTCAAGGGAAGAAATTCAACAACCAAAAAGGTGACAACCTAACTGGTTATCATGGATCCTTACTTGTTGCCCTTAAAAGTATACAGTAAGGATAGATGTAAATATTTTGTATAAAAATATTTCTAAAAAAAAAAATTGATTTTTCAATCAAGAATTTAATTGAAATAATATTCTCAAAGATCTTTGAGAAAAAGTTTTAGAACTTAGAAGAGGGAAGACCTCTTACTTCATTTTCATAGGGATTTGACAGAATGTCTACCTCTAGTTGCAACTCTCGCAAAACCAAAAAAGTCTGGACTATATTGTTTCCTAACAAGAAACTTCGTCCCGAGTCTTCTGATGACGATTTTGATTCATCTCCAAAACTTCAACATGATGTTCCTAATGAAGAGATCTCTTCTCTTAATGATAATCTTCTAAAGAATTTTTCACTAAAATTAGATTTAATGTTATGTGAAGTAAGGAACATGGAAAAGGATTTGCGAAAGGAAGTTAAGGAAGTCAATGACAATGTCGTTAGTCTTGAATCAAGACTAGTGATTATAGAAGATGATTGAAATCCGGTAAAATCTTCTGATCCGGCTTCAACTTTTAAGGATGCTCTAAAAAGCTGAAATTAGAGTTTCAAAAATGGAAAATAGACATCAATTTTTGATTTCTTTCAATGATTGTGTTAGGTCTATTATGAACAAAACTATTATGATGAATAAAATTATTTGAATTGTAATTTTTCTTGTGATAGTTTTTGATTTACATAGCCCGTGCTTGAATGCTTTATGTTATTGCTATGTATGTTTATGGGATATTTGATTTCGGTTTTCTAAACTTGATATTCGATCTCATAATGTTGTGAACTCTTATGGTTTGAGTGACTTTTTGATTTAGAAGGATTAAGTTCTAGCCCATGTTGGTAGGATTTATCAAAGGATCATGAGGGGTTCTGATAGAAACAATATGTGAAAAAGTCACAATACATTGAATCGTTTGGTTTAGCATAAAAGCATATGTGTTTCGGGGTTTTCAACTTTTTGCTTGCAACAGTTAAAAACCGGTTTTCAACCTTTCTCTGGTAAAGGTTGGTTGTTGTTATTCTTTTATTTTGCATAAGGATGACAACATAATGATATTTCGATATCAATTATCCTTGGAAGAAGATGCAAACATATTGGAGAAGAGGATGCGAAATTTGAGGTAACAATCTTGTTAGTTAATTGTTTTCCTGTTTAAAAAAAACCTGATTTTATTTCATATATTTATTGCTTTTACTTAACAAAATTTCTGTACAATTGATGTTTTATTCCATTATTTGTGTATGGATGTGTGTGTGATTCAATTGGTTCCGATTAAGAAAAACTATTGTTATCTTGCTTTATTGTGTGGTATCAATTGTTTAGGCTTACAAAATTTCGGTGCATTTGCGGTGCTTTAATATCTATGTTGTTTCGACTGCTTCCAGTTGAGGTGAATAATTATGCAAGTTGATTTATTTGGTTTGTATGAATTGTTTATGGCTTAACGAAAGAAAAGGTTTACGGGATGAATTTTTTAGTCCAATTCGATTTCGGATAAGAGAAACTAAGTTAATTCTGATCTTAGTTAGACTTATCAAAGTGGAGGTTTCGGTTATTCAAGTCTAATCGAATACCTTAACAAGAAATGCTAGTTAACTAACCTAGTACTTGTCTTGTTTAAAAGTTAAAGATCTAAATTATATGGATAATAAAAACCTGATGAGAAAAATAGAGTTATCTTTATTTTGGTCTTATCGAACAAGCGATTGTATTTGTACAATCGGTTTAGCAAAGGAACTAAGGTGCTTAGTTAACTTTTGGTTTGCTAAACTCTTAGGAAAATTGCTTCGCTCAATTGTTTCCTTGGTAACATATCAAAACAAATTACTTTGTAGTTTCGGTTTTGATATTGGTTATCAAAAATGGTGTCTAGAACCCTCGTGCTTAACCCTATAGGTTGCAAGTCTATTAGGATTTGTAAGACCCTTTCGATTTGTCATTTATTTTTTCGTTTCTTTGTCATTTTGTGACAATAAGGGGGAGAAATATATGGAGTAAACAAGTGATACTGGTATTGATTTATATTGATTGGTATTACTAAGGGAAAGGACATTGGTGCTTAAACGTTTATCTAACGAAAGAATAAAAGCATATACTAAGGGGGAGTAACATATCATATACTTGTAGTTATATGGACTACAAAGGAAATAACAAAGACGTGCGGATTGATAAAATCTACCTATCTTAGGGGGAGTATTAGCTTTGTTATTATAATGCCAACAACGGAATTTAAGGATTGAATGTATACAGGTTATTGTGTTGTTGAACTTGGGAATCAAGCGTATGTGTAATGAATTCTTGTAATTTGTTTATCCATATGATGTAAGAGTTTAATCACTAAAATTGACAAAGGGGGAGATTGTTAGAGCATAACTCGGTTGAACCCACCAAGCGTTGGTATGTCAAGTTTGGTTGTCATATTTTAGTGAGCCAAAAACTCCTTTTAAGAGTCGCTTGATTATGTACTAGAGTCAACTTCGTATAGGTTAGCTTGAAAGTATTAGGATATGAGACATTACAAGTATTGCGAAGACTTGAAGAAGTGAAGAAGTAAGGAGATACAATGACAACATCATCCTTCCACTTGAGATTAGTGATATTTGACTTGAACTGTTTCATTCCTTAACGTATCTTTCAAGTCGTGCGTATTGAAAACAAAACTGCGAAGCATGAATGATTATAGTCTAGTTAGACAAAGTATTAAGGAATACAATACGAGGTTTATTGCTTAACCATTAAACTTTGTAGATAAGACATCGACATAATCGTTTGAATGCTATTGTGATTATGTATGGGTATAAGGTGAAGATTTCATCATAGGGAACAATGTTTTACATTTGTTTTAAGGAAGTAAATTCATGAACTTGTTTTGTGAATCGAAAGAGAAATCACCAGACATTATTGGTATTGTTATTCATTGCATATATTTTGAACTACCAATATGTGTGATTAGTATAACCGCTCATGACTTGTTTATGTACTTGGTAAAACTATTCACAAAGGCCTGACTTTTGTATTGGTATGACTTTTATTAGTGAAACCGATCTTAAGTAATCACCTGAGATGGTATGATCGACTAGTGTTATTCTTATGACCGACTCTGGGTAAAGGGGAGACGATCCTTATAAGAGGTGAAACCTATCACAAAGGGGAATCGATCCTTATATGAGGTGCAACAAGATTTTAGCAGAAAGGGGAACCGATCCTATGGACACATGAGCAACACGTTTTTAGGCAAAAGGGAACCGATCCTATGGACATGTGCAGCAAGTACAAGTTAGATACCATATATATGTGGGGAACCGATCCTAGTACCTAGTCATCCGAATTTTGGAAAGCTAGTGTGACTATGCACAATACTCACACGGAGGTAGAATCGAAACTTGTTTTGGTAGAATCGTTAAACCCATGATTTGTGATTGAGTGTTCTTGATCAATCACGTAGTTCTTGAAAGTCAGATGAACCAATTCTAAACTTGTTTGGAAGTGTGGAAAATCGGTTTCAAGATTGTAAGTATGAAAGAGGACTTACAAAATAAGCATGTCAACATAGTTTGAACATGTGCAGTAACGCTTATCTTTAATTGTTCAAAGTTATTCCTTAATAGCTAAAGGAAGAAAATCCCGGATCGAATAAAATAAAATTGAGAATCTTTTATTTAAGGTTTTAAATTTTATTTTAGGAAACTGAAAATTAGTAATGTGCATTTACTAGTTGGAGATTATTCAAGAGATTTTCGGTCAATATTTGGACAAAGCATTTCCAAGAATTATGGAAACCGGATCTGGAATATATTGCATATCTTGAGAATATTTTCGGTTTTGGAAATTCCTTGGTGTCCAAACTTCCTTGGTCTATAAATATCAAAGTTTGCATTTCGAGAAAACTAATCCTTGTACAACACGAACTATCTCAGTTGTGTTACTACACCACTGGTGAAGCCACCTATTCGTAGAGGAGAGTAACCTAATTAGGCGAAATCTCTTAGGTCCGCTCAGTTTAAAGTCTTCTTTGGGATTGAGAAGCTCTATTAGTACGGTTGGTGGGAAATTGCGATTTATCTTTTGTTTTCGATTGATTTGATTGACTAACGGTGGTTGAACTTTGATTGCACCTAGTTTGTTTATGCTTGAGAATCTTATCTTCTGATATAAGATTCACTCAAACTAGATCGAAGTTTCGACGGGGATCTTTAGACTGTTTGTAGATCTAAAGACGTCTTGTGATAATATATTGTTAACAGACTCCGTTCTGTACGTGATTGATCACAAGAGATTCGAGTTGATTGAAGACAAAGAAGACTTTGAAGATTTCTGATTTGGGATTCATAATCTTTGGGTGCACAATACTTGTTTCGGTAAAAGAGGATCCAACTATAATCGGTTTATCCTATTGGTAGATTAGATTGATTAGTTGTGTAGATCGGCACCAATACAATTCTTTCTGATTAAAAGTATTGATTGCAAAATCTTAACAATTACTTTTGTAGTTGATAATAAGATAGATCTAAGAATCTGACGAAGGAGTTTATTGAGATAAACAGAAGAGCCTTTGTCGAACTCACATCACTTGGTTGAAAAGAGTTGATACCAAACATATTTGTTGTTACTTTATTGTTTGGAATACGAACCAAAGGAATTGTTTCAAGTACGTGACTTATTACAGGTCGGAGGCGTGGGAATACAGACGGAACTAGGTGAACTATAGGTTTAGTTGTTTGGTCTCAACTATACGAAGTTGGTTTGATTTTGTATAGCGGCTTAATCCTGGGAGTATTCAATTCTGGACAAGGTCCTGGGGTTTTTCTGCATTTGCGGTTTCCTCGTTAACAAAATCTTGCTGTGTCATTTACTTTTATTTCCCGCAATTATAATTGTTGTTATTATAATTTAAAGTAAATTACACAAACGTTAATTCCTATTTATTTGATAAGTAATCATATTGTGTTTGGTTAAGTCCGAACTTTTTATCAAGTAAACATACTTCGTTGTTGCATTGTCTCGATCTTGTATCCATAGTCAATCACACAAGTTATCTTGTTGTCGTATTGTCTCGATCTCGTATCCATAGACGATCACACGAAGTGTGAACCGATTTGTTGTATTGTCTCGACTCAGTCCATAGAAAATCACTTTTAGAGAAAGGACTTATAGGTTGAAATTTTTTAGATTGAGGTGTATTTGGGTACCTTCGTCTTTTCACTATTCACATGTGTGACTCTAGAAGTCGAAGGCGTAGGGATACTGAGGTAACTAAGTAGCTAGGGGTAGTTTGCTTGGTCTCAACTATACGAAGTTGGTATTGGATTTTTTATAACGGCTTAATTATGAGAGTATTCAAAACTGGACTAGGTCCTGGGGGTTTTCTGCATTTGCGGTTTCCTCGTTAACAAAATCTTGTCGTGCCATTTACTTTACTATTCCACAATTATATTTGGTTTACATAATTTAAAGTAGATTGCACTTGTACGTTAATTCCTTAATACTTGATATTGATCTTATAGAGTTTCGGTTATTACCCAACCTATTATCAAGTGCACACTTTGTTATCGTATCGTCTCGATCTTGTATCCGTATTCAATCACACAAGTGACCTTGTTGTTGTATTGTCTCGATCTCGTGTCCATAGACGATCACACGAAGTGTGAACCGAATTTGTTGTATTGTATCGACTCTGTGCATAGACAATCACATTCGGTAGAGGACTTATAGGTTGATAAATAAAAGATTGTGGTGTATTTGGATACCCTCGTCTTTTCAATTGGTATCTTTCTAATGATTAACTAGAATTGTTTAGTTATTTAGGGTCTGATCAAACACAGTGGCTATTCCTTACTGTTAGTTCTGCACTTCAGTTCGATATTCCTTAATGCTTAATGTTCAGTTCTTTTTAAAACTTTAAATATCTACACACACTTGTTTCTTAGAAAAAGTCTACTTGCACCAGCTCAAAAGCTCAAAACTTTTAGCAACCATGCTCAATCATATGGTCCTAGCTCAAATCAACGGTTGAGTTTTGAGCTGGTAGTAAATGTTGTTACGTATGGCTCTACTCAAAACATGTTTCTTTTGTGTGCTTTGTGGATCTATTTCATAAGATCCTTCGCTCAGTATTTAGCTATACTGAACTAAAAGGAGCCCTTCCCCCAATATTGTTGGGTCTTAAATCATGCATTTGATTTGATCAGTATGTCTTTGCAAGGCTGTCATAATGTCATCTGTGTTAAATCTGGTCATGATTATCATTATTTCCCTTCTCTTGGTTAACATATATCGGGCTGATAGCTAATATTGTTGCTTATTATCATACGACAAAGAGGGATCTTCTGCAGGTCACCGAGGTCGTTCACATAAACGCCGTAATATACAGGGGAAGAAACTCTTTGATGAACAAGAATCAAGTGAAGAAGATGACTCTATTAGTGCATCTGACCAGGAAGGTCCATAAGAACAAGATCAAGATGAGGAGGATGCTCCTTTGATACATTCTTTTTAAGTCTGCAGCAAAATTGACGTCTTCGAGAGTTCAAAGACAGGAAAGTAAATCCAAAGATTCTGGGAAAGCTCCTCAAGAGGATGCATCTGATTCTAAAATGTCAGGTATGTGATCAAGTTAAACAGCATATGGTTTGGCCTGAATAGAAACTTGATGTCAGCAGTTGTTTGTGTATTAAGACGATGGTAATTGCTCCACCATCAGTGCACCTAGGATGTGTCAGAAAACATTATGGTGCACTAGTTACCAAATCCAGAAGATGTCTTCTTGGATAGCAAGTTTTTCTGTGACCATCATTGGTTTGTCATCGTGCCTTTTCATGCACAATCACTTCAAGCATTCAGAGTTATTTCTTGCGACCTATTGGATTTTATCTAACAATTTGGTGTTGTTTCATTGGCAGGTTCTTCTGAGTAATTCTACTCTCGGAATAGCACGCACGTGTTATCAGCTGAGGCGTGTTGGAAATATAAATTCTGTACTAGTCAGATGAGTTTTACCGATAGAAGGCTAACCTTTAATATTTTATTAGAGGGATAATATAACCTTTCCTTTCTGCTAGTAATGTCATGTCAGTAAATATTATTTTTGTTCCTAGTCATTGTGTATCATTATAGTCCTTGTGTAGTGATCAGAATTCAGGACTTGCTTGGTATTGGATTTATTTTTGCGAATAGTGAGTAAGCTCTCTTGATATGCTGGTTTTAAAATTCCACTAGTCCCTCCTTCACAGACTAATTTCCACGGTCTGTAAAATATTCTAAATGTTCATTTTTGCTGATCTTTGAAATTAAAATATCTTTTTCCATCCTTTACTGATTTTTGGAACTTTTGGATATTTTTTATAACGCACGGGTTACAGTCGCAGAGATATCACCATCCGAATAATAAAACTCCAACAAAACAAATGGTGTAAATAAACCCCAAATTCCCCCAACTGTCTAAAATATCCTCACGTATTTCACTCGGTTCCACCATGTATCTTCTTCTAGTTCTCTTTCTTGGTCTCTCAAACATAAGAAAAATATCAGATCTAAGAAATTCATTATCCCTGTCTTCATCGGTAGCGAAAATCATCCTCCGATTTTCGATTTTCCCTTCTTCTCTTTTTCAATGATTACTTACTTCAACCAATGAAACCAATTGTGACCTAAATTTTCTTAATTTTATGACCTAAATCCTCTCAAACAACAAAATGGTGAAGAAGCAAACCAAACAAGAGAAAAAAAAGAGAGATGAGAAGTTAACGGAAACAATGAAAAAACTCCAAAAGGTAAGAATCGTACCAACTCTATGGTTTCGGTGTTGATGATGTTAATTTTTTTGGTCTTTTTTTGATGAAATCAACATGAGCGTAGCCATTAATTGGGTTGATGCTTCATTTCTTTTCAATTGATTGTGAAATAAAGATTAAGTTTAATCTTTTTTATTTTTGGGTTTTTTGTTTCGTTTAGGTTTCATTTGTTAGGTTTAGGTTTAATCTGGTAAACTAATCAGAGTCTTACCATATTAATTGGGCTGACCGACAGGAGGGCCCGAAGGGAGGGAGTCCCTTTTATGACCACTTTTTTGTAAATTGAAACCTAACAAAAATGTTCAATTTGATAAAAAGATTGAATTTGGTGAGGCTTGTTTTGGTGAAGCCTTTTCACATAATTCCTTATGTATCCTAATTTTCCTTATGTATCATATTCTTTTAGAGTATAATTGGAAAGCAAACTTTAATATAACATATCTAAAAATCCGTGTCGGGGAATTTTACAAATTTTATCTAGTTGGAAAGGTTATAAAAAAATTTATGCAATGAGCACAAACAACAATATCAAATATAGAGTTTTTACGAAAAATTCGGAAGTGTTTATCATTTTAGGCACAATTTTAGAAAATTAAATGTATATCCATTATGCAAACCACCACAAAGGATACATAATACTTTATGTAGCCATATTTTGGTTTATACATCAACTAATTTTCCGTTGCAACTAATAAAATATATGTACATGCTTCAAAAAATAAAACAAAAAATTATGTATGTACTCCCTCCGTTTCAAGAAAAGTGATACTTTCACTTTAGACACAATTTTCAAAAATTGAATACATAGTCATCATGCAAACCACCACAAAGGATGCATAACACATCTTGCAACCCTATTTTGGTTTATGAATCGACTAATTTTCCGTTTCTGGAAAAGTGATCCTTTCACATTCCATTTCAGGAAAAGTGATACTTTCACTCAATTTCAGCAAAAGTGATATTTTCGCTCCGTTTCTGAAACGGGGTGAAAGTATCACTTTTTTTGAAACAATGCGAAAGTATCACTTTTTCTTAAACAGGGCGAAAGTATCACTTTTTCTTAAACAGGGCGAAAGTATCATTTTTTCTAAAACTGAGTGAAAGTATCACTTTTTCTGAAATAAGGCGAAAATATCACTTTTTCTGAAACGGGGGGAAAGCAGTTGCATACATACCTCATCTTCAGATTCTTCTTCGGTCGGCCCTCCCACCATGGTAGCGGTTGTACTAGTTAGGCTTAGGTTACATTTTTTTTCCAATTGAATGTGAAATAGTTCAATTTTAAAAAATTATATTGGTGGGTTTTATTTCTTATTTTTCTGATGAAACCATATTTGGTTTCACCATCTCCACTTATGGTTACATATTTCTGTTGGGTGTGTTTTCTGTTGGGTATGTTTAACTGATGTAATCAGATTTGGTTTCACCATTTTCAGTTATTGGTTTCATAATTGTTTAGTTATGGTCATGGTTTCATCATTTTGTTGGTGCTTAGGTTTAGATATGATTTTACAATAGGGAGAAAAGAGAAACAAACTTGTATCGGTACAATGTTTGGTTCCATATGTTTGGTTTCACAATTTTCAGTTATTGGTTTCATCATTTTGTTGGTGCTTATGGTTTAGATATGGTTTAACAACAAGGAGAAAAAGAGAAAAAGAGCCGTATCGGTACAATGTTTGGTTCCATATGTTCCGCATTGGTTGCATTTTTAATGATAAAAACGTTGTTAATATTTGTTGGAACAATGTTTGGTTCCATATGTTTTTGTCTACAATTTTTTTGATGAAACCAATCTTGGCTACATTAAATAATTTAACTAAAAACCAATTTTTTGTGTTATGCAGATGAATGTGGGTCACTGTAAAGGATCATTGTTGTTTCCGTATAGTGAACATGAAAAAGTGTTTGTCCAGCGCGTAGGGGAAGAGAATATTAGTCTTGAAGAGTACATTAATCCTGAACTGCAGGTTGCTGATGGCAATGAAAAGCGTGTTGCTGGAAGTGAAGAGAATGTCGGTGCTGGAAGTTCGGTGAATAAAGAGCATATTGCAAATGAGTAGATTGATGGCACTAGCAATTGAGTGCCTGCTCAAAGTGAAGAAAATGTTGGTGCTGAAGAAAACTCTTATAAAACCAAATACTGATGGACGAGAACTTTGATCGAAAAGCTTAAAACCGCTGATAGCAATAGGATTTCTAGAGAATATGAAGTATTGCTGGAAAAATATAATTCAGAGGATAGGTTACAACAATATGAATAACCTAGTTGTAATACTTGTTAACTAGATGTAATAGAATTTTGCATCATTATATGTTTCGATTCAAAATACTTATAATAGTTTATAACACATTTCAATTTCTTATGCATGGTTTCAATTGTCAAAAATTTACTTTGTCTTGTAAAATTGATTCAAATGTCTGATTGCTTTCAAATGAAAAATTTCCAAGATAGTGCAGATGAATCCATAGAATAAAAAAAACAGTAAAAAATGAAGAAACCAAAAATGGTCTCCACATATTCTAGATGAAAACATAGGTTTTACCTATTTGCCACCCATCATTTTCCTAATTGCCACTCACCTTAATTATCACTCCTAATTATCCTATTTACTATCCACATATATTGTAAAATATCCTAAACACTACCTTCATATGTATATTGACTTCGTTTTTTAAACCATACATTTTTTTTTGTCCACCCCACATCTAAAAACTCTAAAACCCAAATATCTATAAATTATCCAAGCCGCCACCACCACCACAGCCTCTTTCAAAAAAATTTCCCTCTAATCTCTTAATCGAGTGACCAAAAATGATACCACTGCCACCGGCTCTTTCAAATTTTTCTCCCTCTAATTTCTTAATCGAGCAACCAAAAAAATATCCAAAATGATATGTACGTTGTCAAATTAAGGAAGAAAACGACTGTGTATAAACAATAATGGTCTCGTGTTTCATTATGCAAATTGATGAGAAACTTTCAGGGTGTTAGTTCTCAAGGGAGTTGGGGGAGTTGGATGTAGTTCGGTTTTCTCCCGTTAGTCGTGGGGGAGTTCGAAGGAGTCTCTCAAAATCCCCGTTAGTCATGGGAGAGTTTAGAAGAGTCTCACAAACTCCCTAAAAAACCCTGTTAGTTGTGGGGGAGTTTGAAACAAACTCTTAAACTCCCTGTTAGTGGTAAAAACTAGAATGTTAGGGAGTTGGTTTGTTTTGGGGAGTTATGGGGAGTTCTAGGGAGTTTCAAGTATATTTTTGCCTCACTCCAAATCTCTCAAAAAAGTAGAGATTTTGGGAGAGTCTCTCAAACACCCTACACTAAAAACACTAAACTCTCTCGAACTCCCTATACTCTCTTACACTCCCTCAAAATCCCCAAGATTCAAAATACATTAAACTCCCCCAACTCACTGGTGGACTAACCCCTGTTTGACTTTAGTTGGATTTACTGGGTGTTAGTCCTCAAGGGAGTTGAGGGAGTTGGGTGTAGTTGTGTTTTTTCCCGTTAGTCGTGAGGGAGATCGAGGGAGTCTCTTAAAATCCCCGTTAGTCGTGGGAGAGTTTAGAAGAGTCTCCCCAACTCCCTAGAAAACCCCGTTAGTCGTGGGGGAGTTTGAAAGAAACTCTTAAACTCCCTGTTAGTGGTAAAAATTAGAATGATAGGGAGTTTGTTTTTTTTTTGGAGTTCTGGGGAGTTCTAGGGAGTTTATAGTGTATTTTTGCCTCACTCCAAATCTCTCAAAAAAGTAGAGATTTTGGGAGAGTGTCTCAAACTCCCTACACTCAACACACCAAACTCTCCCAAACTCCCAATACTCTCTTACACTTCCTCAAAATCCCCAAGATTCAAAATACATTAAACTCCCTCCAACTCACTCGTGGACTAACCCTAATTTAGTCATTTAGCCAACAAATGTTTTTTTGTTTTATTTGATCAATGAGACAAATGTTAATCCTACGTTATTCTTGAATTGTACGTGTAGATGAAACTGTAATTATCCTCTCCTACACTCCAAATAGGTAGTGATTCGTAGTCGTCCAATCCTGGACTACTGGCTAAGTGAATCTTACATAGTTACAGTCGTAGGTTAATAAGGTTTTGGTGTAGATCTCACAAAATTCTAACAAAGGTTCTTAAAAAGAATTTTTCTTTTTTTTCTTTTTGTTTAGTTCTTCAATGGTTTTCAATAAAAATGGAGATCAATGAGGAAGAAGATAAATAACAAAAGTAATTGCTAGTCTGATGTAATTTGACTTTTGTAGGTGGTATATAGGAAAAATTAAAATTGGAAAGTAGAATTACTTTCAAAATTTTAAGCGGGTAGCAAATAGGAAAAATATGGGTGGTAAATAAGTGGAACCAAAACATATGTAATATGATGAAACCTATTTTGGTTCCAACATAATACGACGAAACCTGTTTTGGTTCCTGCAAAACTCTGACGAACTTAATCTAAAATGAAACAAACATAATACACGTACAGAAAATTAACATAATCAACATGTTTAACTGTAAAAAGATGTACACAAGAGAATAAATGAAAAAACCCCGTCAAAACAAATATCAAAATGAAATCTGAAAACTAGGATTCAATGAATTATAGTCGAAATAACTTCAATTGATGCAATTTCAACCGATAATAAAGCTGAGATATAAACTGAATTGAAAACAGATCTAGAATAAAGTGAAACTGTAACTTCAATTCTATTCATCAATTAAACTAAAACAAAATCGGCATGAAATCGGTCTTGAATTAACTTCTCTTCTCTGAATGATGAAATCAAAACCTAAAAACACGAAGAGAATAATAACATGGAGATTCAGAATTTTTTTTTAATCTGATTTCTTAGGAGATGATTAAAAACTAAGAAATCGATCTAAATTCAAAATTCGGCAGGAGATGATCTCGAATCAACTTCTCTTCTCTTCAATCACCTTGGTTTTTTTAGAGCTTAATATGTATTTTTTAAGTTTCCTAAATCTTTTCTATGTTTTGCTTGACGTTCCAAGTAAAAGACATCACATTCACACCCAAACACCCAAAATGGGTAGTTTTCGACCCAGACTTGACGTGCAATAGTCACAGACTCACAAGGATGTTTAAGGTTCTTATTCACAATATTGTTTTCCTTGCTCTAACTCAACATTGGTCATCTAATATCACTTATACAATCAACATCAACTAAGTTTTGCTCTACAGGCTTTGTTCTAAAGCAGTTAAAGCAATACTAGAATTGCTTTGAGAAATTCATACAGATCTTTTCCAAGCTGCTTATGTTCCTAATAGCTGAAAATATATCTTCGACCCATAAAGTTGTTCTTTGTATAAAGAGAAAATCTGGAAAAGGTGGTCCTATAGCTTTTAAACTTGTCAAATGCCTTCAATCGCCTTGAACGGTCATTTCTAATGAATGTCACGAAAAAATGGGTTTTAGTGACAGATGGCTCTCTAGTTTACCAATGCATTTGTACAACAAAAATTCCTGTTATGCTAAATGGTGATCCTTGTCAACCTTTATATCCTACAAGAGGGTTGAGGCAGGGAGACAATCTTTCCAGGGTTAACAACAAGGGAAGTTAAAATAGCTAACTTAATTCTGATAGGAATCAACTCTTCAAATTTCTAATCAAACTATTGAAAAACTAACAGGCACCATACCCGAGTAAAAAGTAACTTGTCATCCAAAACCCTGCTTAGTCAAAACATTGGAGGGTGTTAATCCCACGAAGCTAATGCACCACCACCTTGATATAACTGTGTTAATGACACACTAATAATGTCTCGTGAAGAGAGCAGGCATGCTTAATGAGGGCTAGAGAAAGAAGCAAATTTGCATATCATAGAATACAAACCACCACCTCATACTGCCAACTGTTACTGCGTGAAACAGTGTTGACACTGATTTTTTTTTTAAACATCATAGAATGCAATCAAATTATTTCAGACATAAGTGCAAAATGCCAAATAATCTTTCAAGTTTGATGAAGGGTTAGCAAACAGAGTCAAACATGAAACCCTAGTTTAGTGAGTTATCTGAGAAATTTAACAACAGAAGAGAATAAATTTGGTTGGGTCTGGAAACAGTGGATATTAGCTACACCTCATAACAAATCGTAATGAGCACTCACATCCACCTGTAAGGATATTCCGAGACCAAGCATAACATCCATCTCAGATATCTAACAGTTTCTATGAGAGAATACATAACTGGCAACTGCAGCACAAATTTAACAACTAGTAAAGAACAGAATAAATTTGGTTGGGTCGGGAAACAGTGGATATTAGCTACACCTCATAACAAATCGTAATGAGCACTCACATCCACCTGTAAGGATATTCCGAGACCAAGCATAACATCCATCTCAGATATCTAACAGTTTCTATGAGAGAATACATAACTGGCAACTGCAGCACAAACAGCTCCACTTCCATCTTGCCACCATAATACTCCCTGCAACAAATATAAGCGCATAAGACAAATTCATCTTTTTTTATACCACAAGTTCATTATCACAATGTCTGCAGAAAGGGATGGGAGAAGCAGTGAAAACTAAGTGGGATACACAGCAAAACAAGTCCAAGGCCAATGTATGTTTGTCTGTTAGTCGTGTTTATGCTTCACAGGAAATAAAAACTCTTCTTAGTTAGTTATACAAATGCGAGTATCAAGTTCCAAACTGCAAGGTACCTAAACATTTCAACAATGAGAAACCTACGACCTATCAGTTGACTAATAGCAAATTTGCAATTAAAAATAGAGGCAAGATTCTGTAAGTGGTTTCACCACATAACTTGTTACCTAAAATCACATATAAGGTGTAATTTAAACAGATCTGTAAGATTCTGTAAGTGGTGTAATCAGTGTCTATGTGTAAAAGATTCTGTAAGTGGTGCCATAGGGATTGTCGAGAACAATTAAAGGTGTAATTTAAACATGAGTGATAATTCTTGTATACTCAAATTATGAATTAGGAAACAAATTGCAAAGATGCAATAATTAACTGTTTCAAACCTAAAGGGCAATCAGCATGTAATCAGCATAAACCCTCACAGTATTAATCACCTGCTTTTCCCGGGTGATTGCTTATTATTCTGCAAAACTGTTTTCTAGCAACAGATGCAGAAACAAGAGAAGTACCTCACGAAATGAACAGGCTAGTTACCAAAAGCTTTTTCTGCACTCCTCAGCAATGGCGAAATAATACCTTGAATCTCTTGCAAAGAATTTTGTATACTTATTTCTTCCATGAGTGAACGCTTAATATTCCGAACATATCCCTTCAAAGGATAAGAACTTTTAATATCTTCAGCTCGCATCTGTGCAACTCTCTTTGTTAATCCAATTAAGAAACCAGCATATCTAGGCACGGTACAATACTTATGCAAGACATTCAATAACAAACCAAGTTCATCTTCGTCCAGATTAGAAACGCACTTTAACAACTTCTTCCTAGCAACCAATTCTTCCATTACTGCCACCATATCATGTGGCGACTTCCCATTCAACACAGTTACCAAAGCTTCCTTATGCCTAAACTTCCTCAAAAGCTTGTCATGTTCAGTTACCTTCACTTTCGCTTGTCTCTTAATCAGGTAATCTCCTCGAGAAGGTTTCTCGCTTTGACTTCGTTGAAAGTATCGGAAATTGGTCGGCCTCAAAGCTCGCTTCTCTGGTGCGGAACTAATACTATATTCCCCCAACTCCTTTCCACTAACACCATTGACATCCTTCTTTTTCCTTTTACCAGCATAAATAACACCATTAGAAGTACCAATAACCCTCACAGACGAATCACTGGAAACACCAACAGACAACAACGGCGCAGGATACCTCATGGAATGTGTAATCTTTAAAGCCGAATAGTCAAACACTTTCATATACCCATCTAACCCAACACTTAAAAGTCTACTCTCATCAGACTCTGGACTCCCATCTTTCAAAATTTTACCAACACAAATCGAAGTCACGGTCTTATTATGACTTTCCATAGCATAAATTAATTTCCCTCCACTAGTAACATCCCAAATTTTGACAGAATTACCACCAGCAGTAGCTAATAAACTACCAAATGGTAAAAATATCACATCCTCAACAGGCTTACCATGGTTAATATTCATAGTAGAATTCATAGACGAAACCCTAGTATCCCATAACTTAACTGTATGATCATATGAACCAGTAACAAACAAATCAGAACTTACAGGAGACGATGCCCCAGACCTTACATAATCTTTATGACCCTGGAAACTAAGCAACTCAGTTTCAGAAGCCACATCCCAATACTTAACAAATGTATCATCACCTCCTGAAAACAAATGAAGATTATCAAATTTGGGATACTTAACACAACGAACAGAACGATAATGACCTTTCAATCGACGAAGTGCTGATCGAGTTTTAAGATCAAAAACTTGAACATCTCCTGATTCACCACCAAAAGCAACAAGTTTCCCATCATGACGGTAACTAGCAGAGTATGCTATATCATTAAAGGAAGTAAATTTAGAAGTGGGTTCCAAGGTTTGTGAGCTGTAGAGTGTTGCTGAAGCTGAATAAGTTGTGATGAAATCATTTGTTAAAGGGGAGAAATCGATGGATGTGATTGGGTAAATTAGGTTGGGGATTTGAGTGGTTTTGTATGATTTTTTCCAGTATTTTGATTCTGTTGTTGATGTGGGTTTCTTTGATTTTGGTTTTAGTCTTGATTTTACTGGATAGGTTTTCCCAATCTGTACTTCCGTCATTGAAGAAGATATTCAGAGCTCTGTCGGGTGTGAAATAATTTTAGGGCTTTGTTAGGGTTTTAGGAGGAGCTTTTATTCTGGATTCTGGATCGATCCGGATGTCCCATCCGACGGTACATGTTATCTGGATGGAGTTTTTCTATTCGACGGTCTGAAAATGTTAGTAATATTACGTTGGGTTTTGCGGGTGAAGGAAATGCGTGGTGGGTTATTCTTTGAAATGTTTTCAGCCGTCTATTTGATCAAGGCCGTTATTTTTTTATCTGTGTCATATGAATACACTTTTCTCTTTCTACCACTACGATTATTCTTTTCTTCTCCTCCTATTCTCCACTCTGAAACTTCAAATCCGTCTGATTTTGTATGGTTCCCTGCAGGGGCGGAGCCAAGAATCATGAGAAGGGGTGTAAAAATTTATTATGGGCGCAACCAAAAATTCAAGGGTGCGAAAGTACAAAAATGGACCTGTTTGTTAGAAAAAAAAAATTATAAGGCTTAAAATGGACTTTGGAGTCAGCTGGACTTGCACCCCTTGTAATGGGCTGGCTCCGCCCCTGGTTCGCCTATCATTATTTTTATCATTGTTGCTGGCATCATAAGGAAGATACTGTTATGCTTCTAAGAGGTGTGGATCTCGTACAGTTAGTGGTGTTAGGTATCTTATGTGAATTCACACTGCCATAGGGTACCTGCATGTTTTTGCAAGTCCAAATTAATTCGTTTTGGTTATGTCAGGATATTGCCACTGCTAAATCATATAAACTCTACGCTCATGTTATTCATTTAGAAAGTAGGGATTTACCGATCACTCATATTATTGATTTTATATTCTAGGAATTGCATGCTAGCTATTTTTTGGGGCTTTCTGAATAATGTGTTTTCCAAGTTATTATTGATTTTTGTAAATAATGTGTTTTCCAAGTTATTATTGATTCAAATTTTGTTGGCAGGTATGGCTATTGCCTTTATGATAACAAAAATGATTAACCCACCCAAAATTTACACAACGCATTGCACCGTGTGAGTGTGGGGGTGGGACTCACTCCTGCCCCACCTCCATCCAAATGCTAAGCACGCTCATTTGGACCGTGCATCCTCTCACGGTGCATTCCACGGTGAAAGTCTTCGATGGGTCTATCATCTCTGTTATGATAATGTGTTTTCTGAGTGGTTGTATCTCATGTATCCATACTTGAATTTCATTGACTTTGCACCTCAACTGTTAGACACGTCCTTCAAGCAAGGTCAGTTTGTACAACTTTATTGTTATTTACACTAATTCGTGGAAGACTTGGTAACATATAGCTTCGTTGTTGATGTAGGCTTACCAATATTATACTCTATTATATGCAGGTAATTTTATATGTTCTAAAAACAAAATTATCTCTCAATAACTAAGGTATGCCAAATTGCTTTTTACAAGTGTCGTTGATGGGTATAGTTAACTCTAGATCCATAAACAGATGATTTTTTCCTTTGCATCTCTTATATAAACCTCTTTTTCCTTATAAATTTATTTTTTCTATCAAATATGTTCAACTTGGTCATCCAGAAAACCAGTCAGTTTCTCGATTGTAATGGATTAAAGTTCCACTGATGGTATGAATTGGTAATGTCTTTTGACACAATTTTGTTGCAGATAGGGAACTTAATTTTGCTGAATGAAATTGCCAAGTGTTCGGACCCTTTGGTTAATGGATAATTTTATTGTGATGGTAAGCCTGATTTCAGACATTGAATATTAAAGTCGTAATGAATGTTTGTTCTGTGCAAATTCTACAATATAATAACCCAAGATGATATATGATTATAAATCTCATCGCTCTACCAGAGTTCATTCAGTTTTCATGTATTGTCACTTGCCATCTTAGCTCAGTTGGAAGAGCGCATGGGTTTTAACCATGTGGTAGTGGGTTCGATTCCCACAGATGGCGGAGGGACCTTATGGTTGTATGCATAAAATTTTGGTGCAGCTAATCGAACATGGTTCGTTCTACAGTACCCAATCTTATTACTTATCACACTTATATTGAAGTGGAGTTCACTGGAAATTAATAGGTATATAGATAGCCAACTGAGGTAGTTCATTGTCTCTGCATATCAGTTATGGTAGTTTTGTTCTCACTTATACTTCTTATTTATCAAGGTTCATTGGTGCTTTACTACAGGTGTAAGATTCGAACTGAGGCGTCTTGGATTGTTTTCATAGGTACTCAAATGTTAATTTATTTTTTTTAATCCATTACAGTTCAAAGTGGGTTCTCAGAGACCGTGGGCATAAACGGGCATCAGGAACCTATTACCAGCAGAAATTCTACAAACTCTATGTTGAACTTTACTTTTTTTGGTATTTTTTGCAGGGTCTTCAGGGTATAACCGAGCGTAAGCTTCTTAAACTATTTGTGCAATAATTAAATGATTAAGCTTACCTGGACTTAAGATTCATGCATGGACATAGTATGTTGTGGTCTTCATAGGTAGTAATTGTTCATAACCTTTTCAGATCGAAATTTTGTTACGTGCATAAACTTTTGATATATAGTATATGTTAGAGCATTGCTCAGTTGAACCCACTAGCGTTGGTATGTCAAATTAGTTGTCAATTTTAGTTGCCAATATGCATTCTTGATTTAGTATACTATAGTTAGTTTCAGACTAGATTAAGTCTAAGAAGTAGAATGGAAGCTATCCTTGACGGATGAAGTTTGAAGACTACAAGAAGACATCAACAAGGACTTCATCAACAAAGGTATGTGGAAATTGATTTCATTTGGATTCTTGTTGAATTCTACCTTTCTAATCTATCGAAACAAATGCTCACTCTATGGAACAATTCCTATGACGGTAAATGTATACTTATGTATATATATATATATATATATATATACTCGAGGTTATTTGAGCCACGTTTTCTGTGACAATAACCTTTATCCCTGGAAAGGTTCTCATATTATAGTGAATGAGCTTACGAATTCAACGAGCCAAGAATCACTCAATTCCGAGTTGTAACGATGAAGTTATGAGTGATTTATCAAAGTAACAATTATAAGTATTGTTGTAATTGTTACAGTTCGTTAGTAGGAAACAATCCATGGACTGTTTGTAACGGTTCACGGACTTGAGCCCAATTACGTGACTAGAAGCCATTTTTGGTCATGTAATTGATGTTTCCTTATCTAGGCAAGATAGCTATTACTCCAAACATATTTGATTACCATATTAAAGTGTTTGTGATTCCTTCCTGTTAGAGCATAGCTCGGTTGAACCCACCAAGCGTTAGTATGTCAAGTTTGGTTGTCATATTTTAGTGAACCAAAACTCATTTTAAGAGTCGCTTGATTAAATGTACTAGAGTCAACTTCGTATAGGTTAGCTTGAAAGTATTAGGATATGAGACATTACAAGTATTTCGAAGACTTGAAGAAGTGAAGAAGTAAGGAGCTACAACCACAACATCATCCTTCCACTTGAGGTTAGTGATATTTGACTTGAACTGTTTCATTCCCTAACATATCTTTCAAGTCGTGCATATTGAAAACCAAACTGTGAAGCATGAACACTCTAGATAGACATAGTATCAAGGAATACAATACGAGGTTTATTGCTTAACCATTAAACTTTGTAGATAAGACATCGACATAATCGTTTGAATGCTATTGTTATTATGTATGGGTATGAGGTGAGGATTTCATCCTATGAAACAATATTTTTACATGTGTTTTAAGGAAGTAAGTTCATGAACTTTGTTTGTGAATCGAAAAGAAAATCGCCAGGCGTTATTGGGATTGTTCTTCGTTGCATATCTTATGAACGACCAATATGTGTGATTAGTATAACCGCTCATGACTTTTTTGTGTTCTTGGTAAAACTATTCACATGAGGCCTGAATTTTGTATTGGTATGACTTTTATTAGTGAAACCGATCTTAAGTAATCACCTGATGGTATGATCGAGTTTGTGTAGTTTGTAAGACCTAACACTGGGTAAAGGGGAACCGATCCTAGTAAGAGGTGCAACACATCACAAAGGGGAATCGATCCTTGTATGAGATGCATCATGTTTTAGCAGAAAGGGGAACCGATCCTATGGACATGTGCAACACGTTTTTAGGAAAAGGGGAACCGATCCTATGGACATGTGCAACACATATGAGTTAGATACCATATATATGTGGGGAACCGATCTTAGTACCTAGTCAACCGAATTTTGGAAAGCTAGTGTGACTATGCACAGTACTCACATGGAGGTAGAACCAAAACTTGTTTTGGTAGATTCGTTAAACCCATTATTTGTGATTGAGAAATCTTAATCAATCACATAGCTCTTGAAAGTAGGTGAACCAATTCTAAACTTGTTTTGAAGCGTGGTAAATCGGTTTCAAGTGTGTAAGTATGAAAGAGGACTTGCAAAGTAAGGATGTCGACACACTTTGAACACGTGCATTTATGCGTATCTTTTATTGTTCAAAGATATTCCTTAACGGCTAAGAAGGAAGTAAATCCCAGGATCGAAATTAAATAAGTTAAGAATCTTTTAATTAAGGTTTTTAATTATATATGGAAAATAAGAATTAGTAATGTGCATTTGCTAGTTAAAGATTTTCCAAGGACATTTTCGATCAATATTTTTGGACATAGCATTCTCAGGAATTATGAAAACCGAATATGGAAATTATTATTGAATATCTTGAGAATATTTTCGGTTTTGGAAATTCCTTGGTGTCCAAACTTCCTTGTCTATAAATACTTGAAGTTTTCATTTCTAGCAAACTAATCCTCCGTGACAGTAAACTTCCTCTGTTGTGCTGTTACTGGTGAAGCCGCCTATTCGGAGAGGAGAGTAACCTAATTAGGCGAAATCTCTTACGGCCGCTCAATTTAAAGACTTCTTTGGGATTGAGAAGCTCTACGAGTATCGTTGGTGGGAAACTAGATAATTGCGGTTCATCTTTTGTTTTCGATTGATTTGATTGACTAATGGTGGTTGAACTTTGATTGCACCTCGTTTGTTTATGCTTGAGAATCTTCTCTTCTGATATAAGATTCACTCAAACTAGTTCGAAGTTTCGACGGGGATCTTTAGACTGTTGCTAGTGCTAAAGACGATCTTGTGATAATCCATTGTTAACAGACTCTGTTGTGTGTGTGATTTATCACAAGAGATTCAAGTAGTTGTGTGCAGGTATTTATTGAAGATCTAAGAAGATTTGAAGACAAAGAAGAGATAGAAGATTTCTGACTTGGTTATATAAATCTTTGGTGTGCACAATACTTTTTTTGTTAAAAAGAGGATCTCACTATAATCGGTTTATCCTTGTGGTAGATTGGATGGAATAGTTGAGTAGATCGGCATCAATACGGTTCCTTGGGATTAAAGGTATTGATTGCAAAATCTTATGGTTACTTTGGGTAATTGAACATAAGATAGATCTAAGAACCTGAAGAAAGAGTTAATGTTAATATAAACAGAAGAGCCTTTGTCCGACTCATATCACTTTGTTGAAGAGAGTTGATACCAAACAGATTTGTTGTTCCTTTACTGTTTGGAATACGAACCAAAGGAATTGTTCCAAGTACGTGACTTATTCATAAGTTGGAGGCATGGGAATACATACGGAACTAGGTGAACTATAGGTTTAGTTGTTTGGTCTCAACTATATGAAGTTGGTTCATTTTGTATAGCGGCTTAATCCTGAGAGTATCCAATTTTGGACAAGGTCCCGTGGTTTTTATGCATTTGCGATTTTCCTCGTTAACAAAATCTGGCTGTGTCATTTACTTTATATTTCTGCATTGTAATTGTTTTATTATAATTAAAGTAAATTACACAAACATTAATTCCTATTTACTTGATAAGCAATCCTATTGTGTTTGGTTAAGTCCGAACCTTTGTATCAAGTAAACATACTTCGTTGTTGTATTGTCTCGATCTCGTATCCATAGACGATCACACGAAGTGTGAACCGATTAGTTGTATTGTCTCGACTCAGTCCATAGACAATCACTTTCGGAGAAAGGACTTATAGGAAGGAAAAGTTTTAGCTTGAGGTATATTTGGGTACCCTCGCCTTTTCACTTCCTAAGTTAAAATGTGATTTACTCACATAAATACAATATTTGCTAATTAATTATTTATTTAATTATTTTGGCAAGAATTTTAACTTAGGAAAGACTCCCAAAATTAGGAGAGTCTTGAAAAAGGAAAATAGCTTTGCGTAGCTTCCAAGTTATTGTTCACTATAAATAAAGGGTTCGTGAGTGCTACACGTTTTCATCCCCTTTGGAAAATTTGTGTAAGCTTCATAAGGTTGTTTTCCATGTCTTCTGTTCTTCGTGAACAAGAGTGAGATAAAAGTCTTTGTATTGGGGATCACAATGGCGAGTTGGATTTAATCTTCGTGATTGATTATACAACTTGTAATCTAGGTTTTTCACCTCTTGTCTATTCTAAGGTTTTCTCTTCTGATATAAAACCACTCAATAGTTGTTGATCATAAATCCTAGGTTCTGATAGATTTTAGTTTTCGATCGTATACCAACACTTGTTAGTCGAAATCGGAAGCTATAAAGAAAACTTCGATTAAGGTATCTCGTAAAATTCCTTAAGAAGTTTTAAACAAGATATCTCTAGATTTATTCTAGTTGTTCTTGTTGTAGAATTATTAGGGTTTTCTTAACTTGGAAATTGATCTTTGGAATCGCACAAGTTCACTTACGAAAATCAGGTTCACGGACTCCTTGTGTGTACGCATACTGGTTGTAAGTTAAAACCCTAATCTACAAATTTGTTTTGATATTACTTTTACCTAGTAATTGTTTTTCTCAAAAGAAACACAATATTTCCAAAACCTTGATTTCTATCTAAAGGTAAATCGATTCGGTATTTTGTGAAAACAAAAGATCGAAAAATATCAATCGTGTTGTTATATCTTCTAAAGAGAGCCTTGGGTTCTGCTAGAAGATTTACGAGAAGAATTCCTAATGAGAATCGGTGTTGTGCTAGGAGTTCTATAAGTGCTTGAATACAGCTGAAGGAGGTATTACATCTAGTCCAAATATGTAGTAGGAAATTGGTATAACAACTTATAAACAGTATGTGTTTATTATGGACTAGGTCCCGGGGTTTTTCTGCATTTGCGGTTTCCTCGTTAAAAAAAATTCTGGTGTCTGAGTTATTCCTTTTCCGCATTAAATTTGTTTATATAATTGAAATATCACAGGTTGTACGTAAGTTCAATCAATTGTGAATCCGACTTTTGGTTGTTGATTAAATTGATTGACACTTGAATATTGGTTTTTGATACCGTTCAAGTTATTTCTTATATTCAATCGGGCTCGCAAATTCCTATTTGTTTGATTGCGGATTGAATTGAGAAATTGAGATACAACTCTTTGATATACTTTCTTAAGATTGAGTTTGACTGTCTAGTTGATTCTCTTGAAATTATATTGGAGTTAGTCCATACAGATTGGCAAACGACTTATTGGGTGTGGTTGTTAGACCCCCGCTTTTTCAATTGGTATCAGAGCAGGCAAACACGCTAAGACCTCATAAGTCTGTGTTTGTAGCAATCTGATTCTATGGACAGAAGTGTTATCTCTATACATGTACCGCCAACCTTCGATGGCACGAACTATTTATGGTGGAAAATTGCTATGCGTGCTTTTATTCAAGCACGAGATTTTCAATCATGGGTTCGTATTGTTAATGGCTATAATCCTCCGTTAGTTACAGTAGACGGTGTAACTGTTGCAAAGGATATTGGTGATTACGATGATCTTGAGATTCTTGTTGCAAAGCAAAATTCTGATGGATTAAATGCTATCATCCATGCCATTACCCCAGATCTTCAGCATCACGTGACTACGTGTAATAAGTCTAAAGATGCTTGGGATATCTTAGAAACCGTATTCGAAGGGAATACCGCAGAGAAAGAAGCAAGGCTTCAAAATCTAGCTTCTGACTGGGAAAACCTCCGCATGTATGATGATGAAACCTTTGATGAGTTTAACCAAAGACTTTCTTAAATATTTAACTCCTCATATTCATTAGGAATATTCCGGAGAAAGTTATTGTGTGCAAAATTCTCAGGTCTCTACCATCAAGATACGAGTCTAAGAAACATGTCATTGAAGAAGCAAACGATCTTTCTACACTCTCCAGAAATACTCTTGTTAGAAAGTTAAAGATCTTTGATAATGAGCACACATCTAGAAAAGAGGTGATTTCTCTTAAAGCCGCAAATAATTCTGAATCCTCTAAGGATAAATCTGGTTCGCCAGATACTAAGGATGTTACTCCACGACAATTTAGAAAACTCCTGAGAGACAGGAAAAAGAGTTTTTATAAATTTACACATCTCCAAATAATGATGTACAATGCTATAACTGTCGTGGTTTCGGGAACTTGTCTTCAGTATGTCCTAGCTGGAGCCGTAGACAAACGGCATATGCAACAGCTTTGCCTACTCTTGATGATGGACCTGATTATGATCGCCAAGAGTACGCAGGCGAGGTTCCATTAGCTTCTGAGAAAATCCTTTCGGATACTGATTTTGATTCTGACGAAGAAGTGTTCCATATTGATCCAGTTGCTAATAATATTCTTAAAGAATGTCATCGGAAACTATCAGAAGCTCAAAGCACCATTTTCAGTGAGAAATTTAAATATGACAGACTTCGTAGTCGGAATAAATACTTGCAAGACCAACTTGATTCTATTGGTGCAAGAGATTATCTCAACGAAATACGAAAGCTTAAAGAAGAAATTGCCGAAGGTCGAGATCAGGAAATTGTTCTTCAAGCAAAGCTAGATAACTTGGAGAACATCGAGATGAACTTGTTATTTGATTCGGAACGAGAAGATCTCAAAGTTCAATATGAATCATCCAAGAATGATCTAGTTATTGTGCTTGAAAAGGTCAAAAGGTTGGAAGAAGAAAACTCGAGCTTAAAAGAGAGTTTGTATAGAAATAACAGCTCAGATAAATTAACCTCAATATTGGGAGCATGTAGAATTCATCGTGATACACGAGGATTGGGTTATGAAGGAATAAACGCTCCTGGTATTTTCAAAGAGGTAAAATTTGTCTGAGCTAAAGTTTCTTCTCAATCAAAACCTTTCACGGTTGACAAAAGTGAAGTATCTCTACCAACTGCCGATGACGAAAAGAGGAAATTCTGTCAAGCTTCAAAGCAAGCACATACACATTCAGGTAACACTAAACATAACTTTTTCCACTCTGCTAAACATTGCTTTTATTGTGGAAAACCAGGTCACTTGCAAAGGAATTGCAGATTTCTTAAACGAGATAAATCCAGATTCGATTCTGTTAAGATGACAAGATTTGATGTTCCAATCAGGAGAAAAAATGAGTCTCATAATATCAGTTCTTCTAGTATTTCCCCCGAGAAGTTTCATAATTATATTGGGGAGAAAAAGAAATACGTTTCTCCAAAAGCTGCTCAGAAATGGGTACCAAAGAAGATCAATAAAGCGACGAGTACTATTAAGAAGGATCTCCCAGATAAGAGCTCGACAAGGGATAATGTTTTAAAAAGGTATGGAACAGTTATTGAAAGTTTCAAGGAAGTTGTTAAAATCCTAGAGTCTTTGCATGATTTTGTTTCGAATACCTTTGGTGAGCAAGATTTTGTTCACCTCTACACAACCTGATTGTGTTGGAAGTGCATCCGCACCAAGAAGTCCTTGTAAATGCGGTGAGGATTGCAAAAGAATTGGGGAACAAATATTATGATGGGTAATTTTTGAATATGTGGAACAATTTATTATTTCAAGTTGAGTCTAACTCTCTTACATATTTATCGAAATATGTGTTGGTAAGATTTCGCTTTGGCCAAGTTCATCTTTAAGAGCGACGAAAGTCATATTAGTTTCAATCACTTGAAAATCGCTTTGACGAAAAATAGTTTGTGAATGACAACTATATAACGTTCTCTAAGAATGTTACAATGATTGAAATGAGAGTTTAGAATACATAACCATGGTTAAAAATTGTGAGACAACTCATATGTGTGTAAGTCCAATATCCTTGAACCAAAGTATGCGTACTTTGCTGCTCAGGATAACCGGAACTAAAGTCCGCGTACCAGTACGCGTACTGTCAGAAGTTCACATCCAGTGAATTTCTGCTGGAGTTTGTGAACTGAAAACAAACTTAATCCGAGTACTTAAATCCACGTACCAGTATGCTTACTTAAGTAGGTTATTTTCTAAAAACAGTTTATTCGTGAACTAAGACATATATAAATTAAGAAATGCAATCTTTGCAAACCGTGGCTATAATGTTCATTAATCGATTCGAGTGAATCAAAATCGTTTTTGCTTCGATTGTGTCTTATATACTTCTATGATATCTAAGCAACTGAACAACTCTCTAACTAGTTCTTTTGAGTCATTTGAACTAGTTATGGTGAAGATGAATAAGGTTGATATGAAAGTGCTCATATGGCTAAATACCACGTGTATGATTCTTAATTACCTAACTTGATTTGTGATTGAAATTCTTAAATATAACAGGTTAGAAGCAATAATCAAAGCCATTGGATGTTGGTTTTTATTGTCAAAGAGACTTTTTCATACACTTATGGTAACCATTCTTGGTGTAAATCCTTGTGGAAAAGGTTATTCTTCCTTCTGAGTATATCAATTCTTGTTTATACAAGTTTGTATCTTAGAAAAGATGATCACAATACTTGATCTTCATGATTACATATTGTTTTTTGTTACCATGAGAAAATTCTATTTTTCTTTTAGTAACACGATCTCATGAGAGAATTTCAATGATTGGTCCTTAGCCCGTATTTCCTTGTGGGATTTCTAAAATTCAATTATAAATCCTTCTTCCTGGAGAAAGGTCATTCTTGTTGATCTTTCGGGAATGAAATTTTATGGGGGAGAGTTCTTAATTGAACTTGTGATTAATTTCCAAATCTTTGTGGGGAGTGCAACTACATGTAGGGGTTAACTTGTATCTTAATAAACTCCTTGACGAAGTCACTAAGTTTCGACTATGTGATATCATCTAAAGTAAAGTTGATATGTTCTCTTTTGGTCATGAAGTACCTCTATGAAAATTTCATGAGGATCGCACTAGTTTTCGTACCTTTGCCAATTTATATTGACAAAAATGGGGAGAATTAATGTATAGTTCACACTACAAATACATATGCTTTACGGATCATTATGTAAGGGGGAGTGGTTTTCATTATGAGATGAAGTATTGACTAAGGGGGAGTGATACATATCATCGTAGTATTATTGTCAAAGTTGTGATACAATTGAACTTTGATGATGTGTAATAATATTATGATGGATCTTCAACAAGTACAGGATGAACACACGCATAGTTGAAGAACCAAGGAAATCAAGCATGTCGTATTTTGGAGCTGTAATGTTTTTAACAAGTACAATCCATATGTAAAATGGTTTTGTCACTAAAATTGACAAAGGGGGAGATTGTTAGAGCATTGCTCGGTTGAACCCACTAGCGTTGGTATGTCAAGTTAGTTGTCAATTTTAGTTGCCAAAATGTATTCTTGATTTAGTATACTATGGTTAGTTTCAGACTAGATTAAGTCTAAGAAGTAGAATCGAAGCTATCCTTGGCGGATGAAGTTTGAAGACTACAAGAAGACATCAACAAGGACTTCATCAAAAAAGGTACGTGGCAATTGATTTAATTTGTATTCTTGTTCAATTCTACCTTTCTAATCTATCGAAACAAATGCTCACTCTATGGAACAGTTCCTATGACGGTAAATGTATACTTATGTATATATATACTCGAGGTTATTTGATCCACGACTTTGTGACAATGAACTTTATCCCTGGAAAGGTTCTCATATTATAGTGAACGAGCTTACGAATTCAAAGAGCCAAGAATCACTCAATTCCGAGTTGTAACGATGAAGTTATGAGTCATTTATTAAAGTAATAATTATAAGTGTTGCTGTAATTGTTACAATTCGTTTGTAGGAAACAATCCATGGTCTGTTTGTAACGGTTCACGGACTTGAGCCCAATTACGTGACTAGAAGCCATTTTTGGTCATGTAATTGATGTTTCCTTATCTAGGCAGGATATCTATTACTCCAAACATATTTGATTAACATATTAAAGTGTTTGTGATTCCTCCCTAAGTTAAAATGTGATTTACTCACATAAATACAATATTTGCTAATTAATTATTTATTTAATTATTTTGGCAAGAATTGTAACTTAGGAAAGACTCCCAAAATTAGGAGAGTCTTGAAAGTAGCTTCCAAGTTATTGTTCACTATAAATAAAGGGTTCGTGAATGCTACACGTTTTCATCCCCTTTGGAAAATTTGTGTAAGCTTCATAAGGTTGTTTTCCATGTCTTTTGTTCTTCGTGAACAAGAGTGAGATAAAAGTCTTTGTATTGGGGATCACAAAGCCGAGTTGGATTTAATCTTCGTGATTGATTATACAACTTGTAATCTAGGTTTTTCACCTCTTGTCTATTCTAAGGTTTTCTCTTCTGATATAAAACCATTCAAGAGTTGTTGATCATAAATCCTAGGTTTTGATAGATTTTAGTTTCCGACCGTATACCAACACTTGTTAGTCGAAATCAGAAGCTAGAAAGAAAACTTCGATTAAGGTATCTCGTAAAAATCCTTAAGAAGTTTTAAACAATATATCTCTAGATTTATTCTAGTTGTTCTTGTTGTAGAATTATTAGGATTTTCTTAACTTGGAAATTGATCTTTGGAATCGCCTAAGTTCACTTACGAAAATAAGGTTCACGGACTCCTTGTGTGTACGCATACTGATTATAAGTTAAAACCCTAATCTACAAGTTTGTTTTGATATTACTTTTAGCTAGTAATTTTTTTTCTCAAAACAAACACAAGATTTCAAAAACCTTGATTTACATCTAAATGGAAATCGATTCGGTATTTTGTGAAAATAAAAGATCGAAACATATCAACCATGTTGTTGTATCTTCTAAAAAGAGACTTGGGTTCTGCTAGAAGATTTACGAGAAGAATTCCTAATGAAAATCGGTGTTCTGCTAGGAGTTTTATAAGTGCTTGAATACAGCTGAAGGGGGTTGTTGATGGTGGATTTTCATTTAAGGCTAAAATTGTAAAGCCAAAATTATGCGCTGACATCCTTTAAAGGATAAAGCCATTAATGAGTGATGAATACTTCTTCACTTTACTAATTCACCTAGAATGGAGCATGTAGCAACAAATCCCATATACCCTATGAATTTATAGCATTATAAATTAATGCATGACCAGCCTTGTATTTTCTGTGTTGTTCCCGCAGAACTCTCATTATTAGTGCGACATGACGACTGAGTGTTATTTCAAAGCAGAGTAACACGAATCTCCAAGTATTAATAGTGAGGCATGCACGAAATACGCGTACAGGCTACATCTCTCGGTGTGTTATACTAACCCGATTGAGAATATTTGAATTTGAACTGTCCATATCAGTCTCAGAAACAATGATGACCACGCAAGTTGGACGCACGATTTAACCAGCCTAGACGATCCTCAGCAGGATCAGGCTACTACATTAATGACCACCAGCGGGCCCACTTATGCCCTGGTCGGTCGAATACCTACCATGCCTCCCAAACTACCATCGAACACTAGCCTGAAGTTGGATGTCCAGACTGGTATGGAGCAGCTTGGAGGAATCGTACAAACAAAGACCGTCTATGGTAGTCACAAGTTCATCACGTCCGTCCAGCTTCACTGGCGTGGATCATCCCAAAGTCGGTCGAACAAGCGCCATGGTGTACACTGGCGGACCTTCTTCCTACCTGCATGACCGACTCTTCCTTAACCTGACCAGATTGCAATATACGATTATCCAAAGTTGTGTCGGCGTGAAGAATTGAGGGTCGCAGGAAAGTCCACTAAAAACCTAAAATTTGTTCACGACCATCCAACTTCACCAGCACGGTTGGATGGCTTAGATTAACGCTGAGGTGGTCGGACACATACCACCACACTCACCACATGCCTAATAAGTGCCTCGTACAATCGGCCTCTCCAGATGAGGTGTATATCATGTATTTTCGGTTAGCCGAACTAGCTAACACGCGTCCGGTAAAAACCCTAATTAGGGTTTATGTCGCGAATCGATCACGAGCGTCCATTTTCTCCTGCTCGGATGAAGGGTCCAGGAATAGATTAAGCAGGTCCGGTGAGTACCAACACGATCACTGTGGGCCCACCTATCTCCACGCCCGATCGGCCAAGGAAACCCATGGCTGGATGCCTTGGTTCGCACGCCCTAAAGATGGCATGTTGCGCCTCTTTAAAAATTCTTTGCGGCATGAGATTTCTGTCGCAAATCGATCTCAACCACTCCTCTTCACCGGTCGAATTGAGTGGCCGAGATCACACTTTCACATGACAGTGAGGTATGGACATGTACATCGGCGTGCCGTCCACACGCATGCCCAGTTGGTCCTGCCAAAAAATGTCCCCAAGCTTGGTTTCGACCAAGATGAAGAGTGATGGTTGCGCACCTCTTCAAAACCCTAATTCCACTAACGGTCGCAGATGAATGTCACAAGATCATCTCGTCCTTTCAAATTCACCTGCTTGGTTATATAGCCCTGGTCAAGAGTTAACTGGTCAATGAGGTGTCGGGGTGATTACCATCCGCCACTCTACCACACCATGTGGTCGGCCAAGGGAGGACTTGCCTACGCAGCCTCCAAACCATCACATGAACATGGCTAGACATGCATCTATTTTAAGACGCTTAAATCGCGACTCACTCCGTTAAGCCTTAAAAACAACGATGCTTTCTCCATATTGAATATATTCAATGCATTACATGCATAGAATTCACACGATAGTTCATAAATATCGACTTCCTAAATAACATAGTTATTTAACCTAGCATCACATGCTTTCTGTGGGTCCCACGATCCACACACTCGAGACATTAATCATGTCAAAAACTTGGGGATACATACTGGGGTATTGGTCTGGCGGTTTACAGCGTGCAGCGCACAACGCGCCATCACAAGAACGTGTCAGGAAGACATGGACGGTTAGTGATGATGGGAGAAGTGGGCAAGACTTATCGTGTGACACTAACACACGCAACTCCACTACTCCATCACTCCACTTTCTCCACTTCCCACGAGAGACGTGGGTAAGGCTCAATGACTTGTATAAATAGGTTCTCCTCCCTATTTCCAAAACAAGACAACAGAAACCAAGTGTTGATACAATCGTATCCAAACACCAGAACTGATAGCTTACATTCTGCAAGCCAGTTCATCTTTCTGATACAAGTCATACATAGCCAACACCTTCACAATCTCAACACCTTCTTCTCTTTCCTCCCTAAGATCAACTCCATCTCATTCACTTTGTGACCGAAGCAAGTCTGGAACGGCCATTTCTTGGTTTAGGCCAGAATTGTACAAATTGATTTCTCGAATCACAAGCACTCTCGTGCAGTGTATTTGTTTAGGGTTTAGATTCACTTCTCATTCACACACCCCAAATTACCAAAACCGGCAGAAATAGTTTTCACCCATAAACAAAGGTATTACATCTAGTCCGAATAGGTAGTAGGAAATTGGTGTAACATCTTATAACAATGTGTGTTTATTCTACACTAGGTCCCGGGGTTTTTTTGCATTTGCGGTTTCCTCGTTAACAAAATTTCTGGTGTCTGTGTTATTTCTTTTCCGCATTATATTTGTTTATATAATTGAAATATCACAGGTTGTACGTAAGTTCAATCAATTGTGAATCCTACTTTTGGGTTGTTGATTAAATTGATTGATACTTGGATATTGGTTTTTGATATCGTCCAAGTTATTTCTTATATTCAACCGGGCTCGCAAATTCCTATTTGTTTGATTGCGGATTAAATTGAGAAATTAAGATATAACTCTTTGATATTCTTTTCTTAAGATTGAGTCTGACTGTCTAGTTGATTCTCTTGAAAGTATATTGGATTTAGTCCATACAGATTGCCAAGCGAATTATTGGGTGTGGTTGTTAGACCCCCACTTTTTCAGTATGTAATTCCAAATAGGAGAAATTTACTCACAGATACTCTATATTTAAGCTAAGTCTACATGTATCTAGCCTATGCTGCTTTGTGGTATTTGGTTGTTTGTTGATACGATCTTTTAGTTAATGGTAATTGTTGCCTCCGTGGTATATATATTTCACATATAAAATACTGCACATAGTACAATATCTACGTTCAAAATCGACGCAGTAGTCTCTTGGTTGCTAATATCCAAAAACAATTCAAATATCTGGCCTAACTTAATATTAACAGGGCTCTTGATTCCAATTCAAGGAAGCGACATACTTCAATGTATAATTGTTAATTGTTGTTCCTCACATATTATACCAGATTAGTATTGTTGTGGAAATGTTCTTCCATGTCTTAACTAGATCAGCGAGTCTAACCATATTCACAGCTTCGTTTATGCTGGAATGCAGATTATAAAAAACGGACTGGGAGTTTCATAGAGAACGTTACATCCTTGATGTTTTTGAGGTATGCTTAGGAAGTTACCCAACTGTAGATATAGTTGCACAATTTGGTTGTAGACAACTGTTTGATTAAATGCCTTGAACATTACTGCCTTATTGTCCTGAAGTCTTTGTGTTTGTATTTATATTGTGAAAAAGATTTATTGGGATTTGAGGTGTATTAACAACTTCAAATGACATTGTTTTAATGCCAGAGTAGAAATCAGGAAGAGGCAACTACCACTATCATGGGTTATAGTGGAATGATTTACAACTTTGAGCTTACGAATCTAAAAGAATGAGAAAAAGAGCTTTCTGATATACATATTATTCCTTCTATATTTGCTTAATGAACTGTGAAATTGAGTTAAATGATGGAGATGAAGCTTTTTTGTTCAATTTTCTAGGTTTTTCATCGATTTTTAAACAATATTAATGGTTTTTATTTTTATCGAATACACATAAGAGCTAATGATATAACATGAGTTATGAACTATTGTAATTTTGGCTAATGATCTTGGGTAACCTGGCTAAATTTTCTTGACACTATCTATAACTTTTTTTTTAAGGAACAAGGAGCAGATGCTCCCAATCTCATATATTGTTAAGAATTCTTACAAGAAACAAGTACATCTTAATTGAAATACATGAACAAATACAAATTCTAGGTATTCTAAAATACAACAAAAGTAGTAAATTCATGTAGTTCGTTGAGAAATCGATGCTATTTGAGGGATGGTGTGAAGTTTCTGATTCCACCATTTGAATTATTGTTCTTCAAGGGAACAAGTTTATTTTCTTCTTTAAGATTTGATGCTCCTATAACAGAGGAGTAATATGCATCGTGTATCGAAAACACGATCACGTCCGGTAGCAATGGATCTTCATGGTAATGTAGATCTACGTCAAGCCAATGCAATTCGTCCTCGGAGATGTATTTGAAACGATTGCAATAATCGATAGAACCTCCTTGAAGGCTATATGAAATTGTTATACAAATATATAACAATTAGATTAATCAGAAATATGAAAAGAACCCTAAAAATTGCGGGAGCAACAATTTGTTTTATCAAAAACTATACAAACTAGGAAGACTAACCTTGATCTGCCAGGAAGATCCGAAATATCAGATCAAATCCGGGTAAATCAAGATAAAAACAAAGAAGATTTTTTTTAACGGTTTATGGGAAAGGAGAGAGGTCAGGGTCACATATGAAAACAACTGAAATTACGGACATCATCTATAACACAAACATGACTAACAATATCTTTCAAGTAAATTGGTCACATATGAAAACCACAATGCACTTTATTAGTATCTGAAATTCTGCATATAAATGTTGAATCACATTTTTTAATGGCAGAGCCTAGATACACAAGGGGAACAACTTGATAAGTTTAGTTGGTAGGGTTATTTGATTAATCTTGAAGAGTTATTCATGATTATGGATGTTGTAAATCTGAAACTGCATTTTTTGAAGGTGGTGCAACCTCTAGATTAACTTTATGAGGAACAAAAACTCTATTTTTGTGGGGCTCATTTGATTGTTAGAAAACATTGGAGTTAGATGGAATGACCTAAGCTCTAGAAGGGTTAGAAGTTCACATCCAACCCAAAAAATACATCCCCACCAGTATGTGTATAGATGCACATGCTTTAACTTTATCGATAAATTCTTTCGAACGTAAACTCAAAATAACTAGTAAAGAAGCACCGTGCATTTATTATTTGTTTGTTTTTAGGGTGGTTGCAACCTTACAAACAATAATTTTACGCATGGTCAAGATTGATACTTAGTTTTTAATTCAGGTTTTGCTTACTTTGATTAGTTCTTTGTTTCTGAAAACTCAAGTCTCAATCTAAGAAGTCCTAATTTTTTGATAGCTCTAAAATTTAGCTAATATTTTTTCAATCTTTTTAATGCCAAATTTTTTGTTTCTTTTTCGTATAATGAATGTTTCGCTTATTTTCCAACATCGGAAGAAACCCATCTCAATTAAGTTTTGGTGCTTTACTTTTTTTGAAATATTTTGTCTCATTTTCGGGAGCTTTTACCTTCTAAATGCGAAGGATTGGTTTTTGTAAGAATGATAGCATCCTGTTAGCTCGGTCAACTTGCAACCGTTGCTATCTCAAGCTTGTTTGTCAAGTTTATTTTCCAAAACTATAAGTCTTGATTTATATTCTACTTATAGCTAAGTCTCGAATTGGGATAGAAAGTGTAGTTGAGCATTAGACTTCACGAGGTTCATCGATTGAAGACGAATAACTACTAAGGGGAGCTTGTGGAACTTCATCAACAAAAGGTATGCGGAGACTTGAACTCATCTATCACTCAAAAGTCTATCTACTCTATCTCCTATTTGAGATAAAAGTCGTATAGCTATATAGACTTCAATTATGCACATTTGATATTTCGAGCTGAGTTAAACTCGCTTATATATTTCTCGAAATATGTGTTGGCAAGCTTTCGCTTCAACCAAGTTCATCTTATATTCTGGACGAAAGTCAAAAGATGATCATGTGAAAATCGCATTGTAACATCTTACATGATTTGTGTGAGACAGTCATTTGATGTAGACTCAGAATGTTTCGTATTGATCATTCGATCACTTGAAAATTGCTTTGAAGCTAATAGTGTGTGTGAGACAGCTATTGTCGTCTTCCAAGAATGTTTCAATGGTTGAAATGAGAGTTTAGAACAATTAGATTTAATCATAGTATGCGTACTTGCATATATGTAATCCAAGTCTGGGAACCATAATATGCATACCCGTATGCGTACTGGTTGGTCTTGTGAAAGTCCGGGAACCTTGTACGCATACGGGTACACGTACTGGCATGAGGTTCAGGTCCGGGAATTTCTGCTGAGTTTGGAGGTATGCATACCCGTTCGCATACTGGCGAACCGAAACTTAGTCCGACCTCTAAGGTATGCGTACCCGTTTGCATACCTGAGTGGATAATGTTCTAAAATCGATTTGTTCATGAACTAATACATTTATATAATAAGGAATGCAATCTTTTGAAAACCGTAGATATAATGTTCATGACTTGATTCGAGTGAATACTTCTATAAGAATATAAACAATTGAACAACTCTAGAACTAGTTTCATTTGAGTCATTTGAACTAGTTATGGTTAAGATGAATATGGTTGATATGAAAGTGTTCATATGGATAACTTCGGTTAACTATTGTTGAGCCAACAAAGGTGTACACGTTTAGGTACGGTTACCCATATCTAAATGAAGTCACTTTTCATTTGTGTATAACAAGCTAAGTTCGATCTAAAGGTTGAAAGATATTAGCTTGAGTCTAATCAGGTTTTCATCTAACGGTGAATATTGAATGCGTTGTTACCAAGGTAACATTGATTGCAAACTCTGATTTGAAGACTATATAAAGGAGAACTCTAGCAACTGGGAAACCTAATCCCCACACCTCTTGTGTGATACTAGTTGCGACTAGAGTCGATTCTCCTTTAACCTTAGGTTTTTCCAAAACCCTGTAGATTAACGACTTGAAGACTTCATTGGGATTGTGAAGCCAGACCCAACTATTTTCTTTGTAGTTGCGTATTCTGATCTTACTGTTTTCTATCGTGATTGAGTACTATTTTCTCTAAGATTTGCTCGATACTTAATCTCCGATTGGCAAGATAAAAAGTAGGCACAAACATCTTCGTCTCATCGTTTGTGATTCCACAATATCTTGTTTCGCTACCATACGATTAAGATTATTGTGAGGTGGTTGATATTTCTAGGATGTTCTTCGGGAATATAAGTCTGGTATATCAATTGGTTCCTGTTCACCTTGATTTATCAAAAGACGGAAGAAAACTCATAGGTTTATCTGTGAGACAAATTTATCTATTCAATAGACTTTTCTATGTGAGACAGATTTTTTTATCAAGTCTTTGACTTTGGGTCGTAGCAACTCTTAGTTGTGGGTGAGATCAGCTAAGGGAATCAAGTGTGTAGAATCCTGCTTGGAGGGTGGATTCGGTCTCAACTACATTCCTGTTTGAAGTATGATAGTAGGCTAGTGTCTGTAGCTGCTTAATACAATGTGGTGTTTAAATCTGGACAAGGTCCCGTTGTTTTTCTGTTATTGCGGTTTTCTCGTTAACAAAATTGCTGGTATCTTTTGTTTTTCCTTTTCCGCATTATATTGTTTATCTTTATAATTGGATTTGCACAGGTTTGTACGTATTCGATCTAAATAGGTACGTCTGCTTAATTGTAATCGGTTATGCGACTTGTTTCTTGTAGATTTCGTATCTTGATCCATTAACCTTTACTTTTCGCCAAGTAACTTCTGCCACCTAGACTTTGATTTTTTTTTCTTTCGTCATGATCCAACCCCAAATCTCGAGTTCCATATCTTAGCTCTTGGTAACTTCAGGTCTCGTCTCTGCTTGTTGCTCTAGAACTCAGGTTACACACGTATCTTGATCGTTACGTCTGGCACATAATCACGTTATTCAAGTATGTAATCTATTCGATAAAGTTTTTTTTTTTTTGATAGGTAAAGAATTTGGTGCTGGCGAGTTTCGAATCCCACAGAGAGGACCATCATAATCACTGAATCTCTGTTCCCTGCTTTCTTTTCGATTCGACTTTCTAAAGGTCTGTAAGGGATTTGAAACTCGCCAGCACCAAATTCTTTTATCTATCAAAAAAACTTTATCGAATAGATTACATACTTGAATAACGTGATTATGTGCCAGACGTAACGATCAAGATACGTGTGTAACCTGAGTTCTAGAGCAACAAGGAGAGACGAGACCTGAAGTTACCAAGAGCTAAGATCTGGAACTCGAGATTTTGAGTTGGATCACGAAAGAAAAAAAAGAATCAAAGTCTAGGTGGCAGAAGTTACTTGGCGAAAAGTAAAGGTTAATGGATCATGGCGTCATCAGTGGACTCACAGCAGTGGCCTTTCCTGAGGATCCTCTATGTGGGTGGTTAGATTCTTACTTTAAACGTGTTTGATAATTGAATTCAGGGCAATGTTAATCTGATACCAAATGTACACAAGATGATTTTCGAGAATGGTAATCTAATAAATGATGATCCACTCTCAAAGAGATATCTTACAGCAAACATGACCAGAAGAACAGCATGCCACCTCAAGGAAATAATTCACATCGTTCCTAATTTATTTCATCCAAAATACCAAACACAGACACTCAAAAGAAGCAATCTGTCATAGTTCTTGGTTCATTTCATCCAGAAATATAAAATACAAACACCGGAATTCATCCTTCGAAGGTCGCTCCAGCTTTCTTAACCTCCTCGAGCACTTTTTCAATCTGTGTTTCTGTCAATCCTTCCAGATAAAATCCTCGTTCAACACCCATGTCTGTGTAAAGGAACCAGTGTTAGTTCTTAAAGTTCAGGCAGTAGGAAGATCAGTCTGAGTTATTTATCACTTTAGAAACCAAGTTAAAAATTATACATACAATAAGTAAAACAAATATAAGAGTACTTGCTTGGGATCCAAAGGTTTCGCAAAAATCTAGATGTGAACAGGTTTATTTATGTTGTACTTGTTATTAGAAGACGCTCAGTGCCTCAATCTATCAAATGGGTTGCTGTTCCAAATATGAGCATTGCTATATGTTTACATTACTATTTTGGTCATCAGGATGGTCAAAGAATTTTTCAAATAGCCTCCACCTTATGCATGACCATTTCCCCTTGCTGACTTGAGTCTAGTTAACCGACTAAACAATGACGACAATCAAATAAATGGACGGATTTGGCCTTTCCATCATTTGGGGACTCATAGATCTGGGAGATATGGTCCACTCCCCCTTCATTACTGACCTTCACTCACCAACATGATTAGTAACAAAATTGGCCTGGTATATGAGACACTCTTCCGGACATCTAATTATAGCTTATGGGAACCAAGCACATTCATGAAGAAAACCTTAACTATTTCCCTGTGATGGCTTCAAGGAACAAAAGTCTATGCTAAATCAAAAACATTAAAGTACACTGATCTATCATCTATGTGAATCACAGACTGAACCGTTAATAGTTTTTTATATTTTGTAAGTAAGAGTATGTTTGGAAACGAAAAATAGGATATGTAGGCCTTTAACCATGAGATCCAAATACCAATTCTTTCAAACAAAATATTATGCTAATTTGAAAACAAGAAAGACCATACCGAATCTGGCCCACAGCTGAGGCTCTACTCCGCTGCATTCACGGATCAATATAGGCAGCTTTGGGTTCAATGTCTTCAAATCTTTGTAATTCTTCTGAACAAATTCTCTGTGTCCAGCAAATAAAGTATTCATCATTGATCACATAACTAGGTGCGAAAGTGGAACCACACAATTACAATTCAAATAGATCAATAAACGAGATGAACAAGGTGGATTATTATATATATATAAAAGAAGAAGGAAATACCTGGTTTGGGCACTTGCCGGGGAAGATTGGCAGAACAAAACACGGAGTTCTTTAAGATTCTTGGATAGCTGTCCTCTCCAAGCCATCTCCCTCTTTCTCTCTAGATCACTTGTCTACAGAGTGCAAACAAAAACCTAAAAACCAAAAAGAACACGGTTGCAGATGGAAAACTTTTTAGTTTTTCAAAAATACAAAAAAGGAGAGGAAGATATGCTGTGAAACCAAACAAAAAGGTTTACTCGTAAGTTTTCCTGCAGATGAACAGTGGTATAAAGGGTGATTCTGGGTCTTCATCAAAAATAAAGAAGTCATATATCTTGAAAGTTAACAGTTTCATACCCAATTTCAGCTACTCTCACTTCATATAAAGAGGGGGATACCACAACAAATATTAAATCACCGATTCACCATATGATCATTAGTAAGTGAGAGACCTTAACATGAAAGAGTAAGAGCTGTTTGATTTATGTCTAAATATTGTACTTAATCTTTATCATCTGAAATTTGGACAGCAATTATTTTATATTATGATTAGAGTTTGGTGCCTAAGTGAATTGTTAATGGACGTCAAGACTAATAATTTATGCTCAAAATGTCAAAGACTAAGAGATTCTTTCCCTGGTGAGACAGAAATGCAAGTGAAAGCATTAGATGTCGAGGAGTAATGATTTGTTGGCAATATCTTAAATTTGACATTATAAATTGAATGAGCAAGATAATGATGATCACTACTGGAATAAATGAAAGCATATGAACTGACTAAATATTTACTGCTGTATCAGAATGACAAACAACAGTCGCTTCAAAGCCTTAATCACCGTATGTACAACTTCTTAAGCCGTCTCTATTCTCTTATAATCTGTGAATATCAGAAACCCTAGAACTCACAGACCAAAAGAAGTCATTAGAAACTTTAAATTATTTTGTGCACTGATCAATTTTTCCAAGTCAAGCCCCGTGCACTTAGACGTGGTTTACAAACGTCAAGTGCAGTGCACAATAAACTACTAAACATTCTTGCGGATAAATGTAACCCCAAATTTAAAGAGATTGGACGGTATTCTAAACCAATTCTCAGGTAGATGAAAGTTCCTTCATAGGGCTAAAATCTTTCTAACCCAAGTAACATACGTTGTAATCACAATTGCGGGTAATAGTCAAAACCAATAGAGCAATAGAAATATGCACTCAGGTATTGCCCATAACCAGGAAAGCATCACATACTCAACACCTAAACAAAAATCCAATGATCCACAGGGAAACAAACAAATCCAACAATAACTTATAACTAAAACCCTGACTTGTTCTGTTACCAGACACTTGAGAATCGCAATGTCATATATCTGAAGTGTGGTTTTTCTTCACACTCAATACCATTAAAACCAATTGAAGATGACTAACTAAAATCAGATTCAGAAGTTCAGCCACGGACAGTAACATAGAACCTAATATTAGTAGATCTGAAATGAAGATAGTTCCACCAAAAATCAACAGGAAAAACAAAACATTGAACTCAGTATGTAGGACAATTTTAAAGGATATAATTAAATTTCAATCTACTATAACATGAAACCCTAAATTGCGAATCTCTTATTTTCTTATATGAATACTAAGATAATTTATAGGATTTACTTATACAATCTACCTGAATCACGCTCAAATTTCTTAAGCTTTTCTTGATTTCAGTTGAGGGTTGATTTCATTTCTTTTCTTGATTTCAATTTGAGGGTTCATTTCGTTTGATTGTTTCTTGATGTCATTTGACAGAATGACATCCCGTCAGATAATAATAAAAATGAGCTTCTGTATAAAACTAGCAACGGTTAAAGGATAAGGATTCATTAACTACCTGAAACAAAAAGATTCGCGATTTTCACTTCTCTCAACTTTTCTCTTCTCGATGAAAAGAATCCTTGCTTCTGTAGACAGAAGAAGGAAAAGGTGAGGAGTGGTTTTGGAATAAACACAGAGGGCATTGACTTCGGGCTTGCATCTCATTTGGGCCTTATAAACTGAAACTTTCTACAGTTAAATGGGCTTAATAGTATTTCAGCATAATTACAAGAAGCCTGTTTTGACTCTTTTGAGGCATATTCATTTTTTTTAACAAATGGTGATAAAATAGAGTCACTAGATAAAAAAGACCATCAACCCTTATCCATCCATTTTTAATAATGGCTAATATATCCTTATTTAATTAGTGTTGATGATATTGATAATGATTAGATGTTAATGATTATGATTAATTAGTGTTGTTAAAGATTGATTAAAATTAAGTAATTAGTAGAAAAAAAATCTGTTTTTTGTGAGAGAGTTTGACGTTTCGAGAGGAAGAAGAAGTGAATAAAAACCTAGGTTATAGAGATTTATGAGAAATCTGAGAATTTTGTGATTCAAAATGGGTGATGAGGAACTTTATGCTAATATAATACACAAGTATAGTTGTACAAGATGATAAGTTCCTTTCTTTAGGTTGAATTCATCAAAAATTTTGTTTTTTTCGAAGATCTGTTCCGCGTTCGGCTGAAAACTAAAGGCCGAACTTTACGCGCGAAGAACCATTCGGCTTATAAATTTAAAGTCGAACCCAAGTATTTGAATTTTTGTTTATGGTTCGGCTCATTCTAACTCGTCTAATAGTTAGCCGAACCTTAATTTTATTCGAACTAGTCTACAGTATAATGTTTCGCTCAAAATTTAGCAATACCAAAACCAGCTGAACATCAATGAATCTCTAAACCTATTCAAGTTAAAATTCCGGCCGAAAACCAACCAGATTCGAATCAAACGAACCTAATATTTCCCTAAACAACATCCTAGGTTCGACTCAAATTATATTTTTCAAGATCAGCCGAACCGATCTTCTGAAAAAGTAAAAACGAAGAACAAGGCTAGGTTCGTCTAATAATTTTGGGCCGAACCAATATCTGTAAATCCTACTTTCATCTTCTAAATCCTATTGAATCGATCAAACAAAAGAAAAACAATCAAAAACAAGATGGGTTTGTTTCAAATACCTTCTAAAATGCATTTGAGAGCAATCGCGATTTGGATTTAGCACTCAAATGTATCTAGTTTTGATTTTAATCGATGATCAAAATATTCTCATCGAAAAAAATGAAACTATTTTTTTTTATTATTTTCATTAGTTGCGATTTAATTTTTTAATTTAGTTAAAGATTTTTAAATAATTTAATTAGTTTTAGATTAATTTCTTAATAAAATTGAAAGTTATTTAAGTAATTTAATCTAATTAAAGGGTAACCTAGTATGACGTGCCAGGCAAGTGGCGCACAATGATTGCGCGTTACAGAGTTGCAGGCCAAGTCAGTGTGCAGCCAGAATGGTGCAACACTGCGTAGACTGTCAAGTGCTAAGGATGGCATAACCCGGCAGGGCCAGTGAAGCGCAAAGGTGGTGCTACACTGTAAAGACATTTGGCTAAGTAATGAAGCTTATTGGACGACACAATGAAGCTTCATTGAGGGATTGGCAAGACATGGCCAAAGTTGACAGATGTAACACGTGATGTTGGCATTGATGCATATCCGTGGAATTGAGTTGGCTCAAACTCAAGGATGATGCAAGAGTGAAAAATAGGCCAGGAGTTGGTCTATGGCATAGTCCTAAGCTTTAGCCAAGGCTTGGACAATGCATATGCAACAATGGCGGGGCCAAATGCGACATTGGTATCAATTGCTCAGGAAAAAGGAATGCAAATGATGCATATGAAGTATGAAGTTGAACTAAGCAAGTCAAGACTCAATTGGCAAGGTATTTGGATGTTGGCATCCAAATAAGCTAAGTGCAAGTTGAGTAAAGCGCAACCATTGGCAGGGCCAAGTTGCGAAGTGCAATGATTGTCGGATTTGAGTTCAAGATGTCAGTTTCGAGTGTGTGTGCATCACACGCATGCCAAAGTGAAAGAGCAGGTTGAAGACGGTTATAAAGGAGCTTTGTAACCGAGTTTGGCATGTCCTACCCGTTCAAGACAAGTGTGGCGCAATTCTGCAAGCCAGCACTAAAGTTGGCAGTTAAAAAGTAAGGCTGGCGGTTAGGGGAACAACCTATGGACATATGGTTGTCCATAGGCGTGCAACTGTGTTGCATACGGATTGGCCCTGGTTCTTGGCATTATAAATAGCCATAGAACCCTTGTAAATGAGTGTTATTCGTTTGGGAGAAGAACCACTAATGTAGAGTGTTTTAGGCATTCACCAAGAGGGTGAATGTTCTGTTTTGGTTCATGTGATGGACGAGTTTTGTAATCTTCCTTTAATGCAATAAAATGGATTTGTTGCAGTATTCTTTGTGTTAATTGTGATGCTGGTTCGGTATGCGAATTGTCTAAGTACATGACAGAACCTCTTATGCTTATGGGGGCATGAAGAGTTAGGGAGAAAGAAGAAAATACTTCCGTTGTGCAAAGCCTTTAGAGTGAAGGCAGATGCGTACTTTGATGCGAGTATGCAAGGCTGAGTGATTCTGGGTGAAGTTGATTCACTGAACCACAATCATTGCTGGTCATGTCCATGAAAATTTTAAGCGAATAAATGGGAGTGTGACACCTAGTAACATCATCATGACTAGGACACCCCTAATAAACATATCCTAGATGGTATCATCATTTAGTATGCCTCAAAACCTTTCAGTATGCCTCAAACAGGTTAGCTAGAACTACTAGGGTTTTAGGTTAACTTAGAGAAAGAGAAGAACAGACTTTAAACAGAACTTTGTTATTGATTATAATTGTACAATCGACTTACAAAGAGACTCAGCATCAATAAACTAAAACAGAGTGGTCTTTTTGGCCATCCACCGTCAGTTGTCCTTGAGACAAATCCTGTCGTTCGTTTTTGATATGGGGTATCGGATCTTTTGGCGGAAAATGGGTCAAAAAGTTTCAGGTCTGGTGAAAAGTTTTAACACCAAAACGTGTCACGACCTAATCAAATCTTGGTGGTTCCGTTTTTGCAGTTTCAATACGTGGAGAGCTGTCGCTTAAAATTTGTTCAAAATTATGCCATGCGTACAAATCTTTAGCGGTTAGATACGAATCCTATTCCGCTAACTGTGGAAACCGTAATTAGTCAGTTTCATGGAAACAAAAAAAACTTAACTCTCTACATATTTTCCTGCTCAATAATTATTTCGCCTTCTTCATTGTTGAATGGACGTAGTAGAGGGTTTGTGGCTTCTTTCTCTCTTTACCTTAAGTTTTACCACAAATCGTCTCGCAAAATCCATAGCCCATATAGAGAGGTAGAAGGTGAGGGTTTGTGGCATCATCTTGGACATCATTAGCCGAGACTGAGGTTGGTTTGTTGATGTGAATTTTGCAGGTGAGAGTGAAAGTGAGGAATCCATCAATGCCACAACGGAATAGAAGAAAGAAATATGCTGATTAAGTTCCATGATGATGCTAAAGGTTATTGTAATAATGAACGGTATGTTCAGGTAATCATCAATCCCATTTTATGCTGATTAAGTTGAAAAATTAAGAAAGAAATATGGTGGTCTTCCTTAAGTTGGTGGAGTCTCAAAGGTGAGATTTTTCTTTCTTACAATTTTTTGAATATTGTTCTTCAACCGTGGATTTGGCTAATGTTGGTAATGATTATAAACGATTATGGTCCTCCTGTTCGCATTCCGTTTAGTTGTTGTTATTCTCATTTACTAAGCGAAAATATTCATGTAAATGGTTTATCCGGCAAAATTATGTAAGTTATATGTTTTTGATCCATTTGTTTGACCAACTTTTTATGAAATGCAGACCAAGGTTATGGATGGAACTCCCACAATAACTATTCCAGTAACTATTGCATGATCTTCAAAGAGATATCAAACAGTTATGTGTAAGCATCAATTTAATGTATGTTTAACTAAGGAAAGGAGTAGAAGAGTATGGATACCAAAATTTTTGTACATTGTTGGAGGCAGTTGGAGAGACTTGGTACATAACTTGTCAGTCTCTGCTTCCCTTATGATCTTTCTCTATGTAACGCTGGGTGTTTTAGTGGCCTCCCGGAGGCCAGTGATCTCCTCTTCATCCAGAGTAGCATACTTTTTCAATTTTTCCACTTCAAACATCAAAACTTCATAATCCAAGTGTTTTTGTACACTTCGTTCAAAGTAAATATATTGTTTAAACTTGGTAACTTCCTCTTCTTTATTTTGATGTTGCTCTTTTTTTTTCAATCACTACTAATTTGATCTTACCATGTGCAATGGATTTATTGGTGTCCCTCGTCGGATCATTCTCTTAAAACACCAATGGCGGCAATTGTTTCTTTGTAATCCATCAAAGAAAATTGGAGGGAGAAAATAATATCAGTTACAAAGAAAGCAACAACACTAAGTGGTTTTCTATTTTCTTTGTGTTTATGTATATTTTTGGTTTTGGTGTCTTTCTATATGTATGTTGGTCGATCAATATTGTTTCTTTTATTTTCTGAAGATGCTACAGGGTATCGATACTGCTGCAATATCACTGCATGTTGGTAGGCGCACACATTCTAGAGAACTCATCGGCTGGCACATTCACAAATCCATCATCGGTCTATGCGAGATTTAGAGATAGCAATTGCAGTTATATTTATGCGCTTTTGTTTTGCCTCACTTATTGTGTAGGTGAGAGTCGTGTCATGAAATTTCTCTATTTTGTTAATAAATTAGATACAATTTATTCATAGTTAAATTTTAAATTCAATGCCTTAATTTAGTAGTTCTCAAATGTTCTCAAAGGATGTTTGTTTAGTATCCTTTTTAATTCTGGTGTCAAATTGGTTATTTATTTTCTCATTTAATTTCGCTTGATTGTATTAATTGTTATTTACCATTGTCCGGAATGTAATGGTACCAAACATGGAAATTGGTAATTTGCTTAAAAAGTTTGTAACATTTGAACCTTCGTGGTTTTTTCCCATCATATCAGTGGTGGGACTTTATATTTGGTTAATTCTGCAACCTCTTCCTGTAGTTATTTATAGCTGTTGTCGCCTGAATGGAAATTTATGTCTCTCTTTTTTCTTCACTTTTGTTCGTTCTCTTCAATCTCGATGAGGACTTTTATTGATCTCTACTGCTCATCTCTCTATGTTTGCAAATCATGCAGTACTAAACTAACTTAATTCGAGTATGTGTTTGCAGTACTAAACTGACTTAATTCGAGTATCTGTTTACCGTCATTTATGATTTCCATTTCGATTTTCCTTTTTCTGTCTTATAGTTTGTTTAACTTTTTATTTTTGGAAACAAGTAACTCTTTGACAGACTATAAGTTCCTCATTAGCAATATAGCAAGGCTATCTATAAAAAAAATTGTTGGCCAGAATGGATGGTATTGGTCTTGCATGATAAGAATGGCGTGAAACCAAACTTGACGCCCAGAGCCAAGTACTCAATGCAGAACGTAAGTTTATTTACCTTCCAGTTATAATGCAATGTGAAAATGAAACTATTTTAAAATGCGGGTACAAACTATACTTGAATAAAGTTCATTCCAATCCAGCTGATACAGACCTTGCCCACTTTGAAACCATCCACAACAATTTGTAAGTAATCCATGTATTCCGTACATTTACTTAACGTCATTGTGCACCTCTATTGTTCTTCAATTATTTAATGAAGGTCAAAGTATTTGGAAGGAACATGCGTCTTTTTTAGAAGGAAACAATTCAAGGATAGTAACTTTATTTTTATGGATGCACATTATCTAGAAAATAATCCACCAGACGAAAGGATTTCGACGTCGCGAGCCAGAATGATCAGACATGCCGATAGCCGGGACAAATCATAAAGTCCCACGCGCCGAAGGCGCACGAGAGGTTGAGACCAGGCCGAAGGCCTGGGTGATACCCTAATATATATATACACTAATTCCTTGAACTTCAAGGCAATGTGTTTCCTAACTGATTATAGCTTCGTAATACAAAAATACCAAAGACAGAAAACCCCTAATAAAGAAACTATTGTGTACAACTTTGGGTCCCGTTGAAGATGTCCTGAATGTTGTGTTAACAAGGTTTCAATTACAATAATGGGTAGAATCAAGCTAGATAATTAAATATGTCAAACTAGATTGACGGCATAGATAGTGTGCGGATGGTAGGGCTGAACATGGTTTCGGTTTTCCGCTGGAACCGGACCGAACCAGACCAATTAGGAAGAAACCAAACCGAACCATTTACTAATGGATTGGTTATGGTGTAGAAAATGGAAAACCGATAGTGTTGGTTTTGGTTTGGTTTGATCTCTAAAACCGAACCAAAAACCATTGGAAAACCGATTAATTTTTAAATTTAGTTTCTACCTTGATTAACAAGTATTCGATTCTACCCATTGATTTAGAGGATAAATAAAAACCCTAAATCTAATATTTCAGTATGATATTCTCCCTCTTTCTCTTTCTCCTTCTCTCAGTCTCCTCCCTTCTCCACCCCTAACTACAGCAGTCACTGCTGCTACTCGACTTTCTTCTTCCCTTTTTCATTCTTTTTTGTTTATCACTAACTAAATTAAGATATATTATATATCTTCTTTTGATCTCTAGATTTAGATTAAGCTTTAACTATTCTTGATATTTTTTTATTTATTTTTTTTGTATGTAAATTTGTGTAAACCAATACTATCGGCAACTACGATTTTTTTATCTGTGAATTTGTGTATCTTTTTTTTTGTTTGAGTCGTTTGACATAATTATTGGTTAACCAAAAACCACTGGGACAAACCGAAACCGGCTGGAACCATTTAGAAACCGAACCAATGGTTAATGGATTGGTTTGGTTTAGATTTTTAGAAACCGATAGTATTGGTTTCGGTTTTGGTTTGGCTAGAAACCGAACCAAAACCGACCATGAACAGCCCTATGGATGGGATTGCATGATGTCATGGAAGGCCGAGTGGTAGCAAACAAAAACCATGACCAGGCGCCTTTTTCTTTTTCAGTTGTTGAGAAGACTCCTAGTTAGAGAGTTTGAGCTAGTTATAAGCTTTCAGGCTGTTCTCGTGATATGGTATGAAGCTCTCTAAATCCTAGCCTTCTTTTCTCTTATCTAAAGTAGGTTTCCATAAGGCAGTCCGTGCCTTGATAAAAAGACCCTTGCAATTGCAACCTTGTCTTTAATTTTCTCCCACAAAAAATGTTTTTATTTGGATAAAAATGAGTTGGTTAAGAATTCGTTTTGGAATTGGGTCACACTCCTGTTTTGGTGCTTGCAGCCGAATAAAGGAATAAAACTTGGTACATAGAATTCTTTTCTTATTTGTGGTAGTTGTCACATTTTTATTTTTGTCCTGATTGACAACGTTCATTGTATATTTGCCATTCTGGCAATACAGCATCACAACAAAATTTTCCCAAAATAAGTAACCACTTGGTGGTTGTTGGTGGTGGTTATTTGTTCTTGAATTCTGTCTTTGGTCACTGTGTTATCCCTCATATCTCACTTTGTTCTTTCGGGAGGTGCCATCCCTGTTAGACTAAATCCCGATTCAATGCCAGAGACATTCTACCGGTCCTGAATCTCTACCTAGGTAGAACCTGAATGAGGCAACGACAGCCAAACAATAGAAGGCATTCATATGCAATTTCTACTCGGACACTAAAATGTGCAGAATTGGTGTATGCAATTGCATACAGACCAGGATTTGTTCTGTTAATATTGTGCAGTCAGAGGCTTTGTACGTTGCTTGAACTTTCGGTGTCTAACTTCACAATCAATGCAGATTCTTACTGCGGACAAGTATATATATGAGTGTCACAAACAATATGCATCATCAATCTTCAATACCACTCTTACATTAATAAACATGTTGTACCGGGTACAAAATTTAATATGTACAGAACAAAGATTACAAAGTATAATCAGCAGGGTCTTTTACATATCCTGGGTCTCTCCTAAGTCCTAAAACCCAAACCTGTTTTGGATTTTCATCATCAAAATCATATTAATTAATTTTTTTTTATTTTTTGTTTTAACACTCTTGTATTCTTACATTAGAGGCAACAGATCTAGCCCAATATTTCAATTGTTCTTTCATGTCTCCTGCCGATCTTTTGTCAACCCAAGCTGGAACTGTAGGTTTTGATGGTTGTACTAACCATGCTTCGGATAGATAAGGTCTTCTTGTTGTTTTCTTTTCATTTTCGTCTGCTTCCATATTTACTGACTTCTTTTCTTGTAAACCAGGAATTATGTTAGCCAAACTTTCGTTAATTTGTTCTGTATCAAATACAAATCCTAAGTCCTTGAATCCTTGTACTTCTTCCACTTCGAGATCGATCTTAGTTGAAGAACTCCTTTTGTAACTTAAGCTTCTTCTTATCACTTCTTTAGTTGCACAAAGTGGGGGAGTCCTTGTTCCATCCTTACGTATGCTGCTATCTTCTTTTTTTGACCGGTGTCGAGGTATTCCCGGGCTTCGCATCGCCGGCTGTGGTCCAATCTAAATCAAATAACAGATAAAAGAGACGATTAGAAACAATTTATGACCTGTGCATTATAATTTGTACATATCTATTAATTGGTAGAGTGGTCCATTTTACTATTCATTTCACCATTGCTAAAATAGACAAATTGGATAAACAAGCCAAAATCTTGAAAATGGTAATTAGTATAGTGTTAAGTACCTTAGGAATATTTATTGGAGGCATAACATCCGAAGAGGTAAGCGATGATTGCCGAGATAACTTGCTTGATCTGCGAAGAGATTCCTCCTCCTTCCTTAAGGGTGGTAAAGACGGGGTTCGAAGCAAATTAGGAGCAAATATTAATGACTCCTTTGAAGAATTGGTAATAGAGGCTGAATCTTTAATCCCCTGTTTCTGATTCCCAGTAACTATTTCTTGAATATTGTTGGAATGTCGTCTATAGTCTTGTTGAATCTCAGATTCCTGTGTAACGCTTTTTGAAGAGCTAAGTGATGCTTGCCTTGTCAATCTGCTCACTCTTCCATTAGATTCTTTCTCTTGTACAACCTTGTTTGATCTTCCAACTGATGGTGGAAGCGATGGAGCTCGAAGCAAACTATTATAAACAATAAAGGTTGATATCTCTTTCGTCGAAGAATTTGTAATCGCCTTAGATTTCTTCTCCTTATTAACCACCATCTCTTGATCATTCTCAAAAACTGTCTCTTGAACGTTATGCATCGAATTGTTGTACAACGGATCAGACGACTGCCTTTTATAGTATTGGAACTCAGAGTCGTGTACCTGTGGAACAGCTTTGGAAGAGCTAAGTGAGTATTGCCTAGACAACTTGCTTGAAGATCTTCGATGAATTTCCTTGTCTCTTCCTAATGATGGCGGGAGCGATGGGCTCGTTCGAAGCGAACTCTGACGAACAAATTTCCCGCCGTCTTTTTCTTTCGGTAAATCATCATCTTCATCATTGGGATGAGTAGTTGAAGAAACATTGTCATCAACACCAAATTGATTCTGCTTCTTTTTCTCCTCCTCCTCCTCCTCATCATCATCAAATCTTATATTCTTATTATGGTTTTGAATACTGTTCCATAAATCAGTTGTAGACAACATATTCTTTTCTTTTCTATGAAACAAATTCTCAAAAAACCAATACTCATCTAAAAGCTGATCCAGTTCTTCTTCTTCCTCCTCTCCTTTGTATTCACTTTTGAAAGATGATGCTAACGATGAAACAGTACTGGACAATAAATCCATAACTACAACAAAAGAATCAAAAAAGAAAAAATATTTTGGGGTTTTCTTTGATGTTTTTCTTGTAATGGTGATAGTTCTATTTGTGGGTCTCTCTCTCTCAATATGAAGAAGCCATGTGAGATGCTGTTCGGTGACCTTCTTCTCCTCACAATACAAACTCTCTGTCAATATGTAGATACAAAATTATTGTATGTGTAGATATATATGACTTTATGGGAAGTTTTTTTTTGGGATTTAGAGATTAGAAAGAGACATTTAATAGGAACAGCTAAGAAAATATGGAGTGGTGATTCGGTTGAATGATAATAAGGTGTGTATGAAATGTGAATTTGTCATGACAGCACACAAGCCATGTGCTCGTTTTTTGTTTATCAAGCCAATAATAATAATAATAATGGAAAGAATTTTTTTAATTTTATTTGTGATTTGAATTGTTTTTTTGTCTTGATGATGAAACAGCTGTACTTTGAATGCCATATAAAATACGATGATATAAATAACAAAACCATTACCTCAGGTTGTTTTTCCCTTTCTTTCTCAAAAGAAGCCTTTACAAATAATTTTATGTCCGGGGATCATTATTTTGTTTAGTAGCCAAGAAAAGGTCTTCCATCTAGACCCGCCGTTTTGTGGGTCCCATACTGCGAATATCCTCGGTGGACAATCCAACCATTTGATTGATAATTTGCTCGATTTGGAGTAAAATAACCCTGATTTAATTTATTATGATCAAGTGGACATAATTAGATCTAACTAAATATTCAAGCTTGTTCGTTTTTCGGGGATTAACAACATTTGTTATTTTAAGTAGATCAAGTGGTGACTATTATGTCTGTAAAAGTTCAGAAACAACGCGATTCCGTGTCTCAACTTTTAGACATACAACCTTGGTTTTAATCACAAATTAATGAAGAGAGTTGGAAAGATTTTCTGACAATAAATGGTTTGACATATTTAAATTTAATTAATTATTTTGTGTTCAAAATTTATTATTATGGGTTTACTAAAAGAGGCTGTAATGAATTTAGGGTTCATACTCTTAAATAAATTCAGAACCTGAGGGTAGGTGACATCTGTTTTCTTCGTGTTCCATTCAAGTTTATGGCCTAAATGTAAGACGTGAACTTATAAGAAACCCGAATTAATCACCAGTTCACCTCACCTTCACCACGTATAATTGCTATACTATATGTATTCATTATCGATTACTCCCTCCGTTACTTTTTAATAGACTGGTTTGTATAAATAAGTGTTTCAAAAATATAGGCTGGTTTCCTAACTTGGAAAGTCAAATGTTACTTTGGTTTTGTGGGACCACTTTTCTCTTAACTTCTTTTTATGACAAGTGTCATGTGTAACATTTCACTTTAATTCTTTTGATGACAAGTGTCATAATGACCATTTCACTTCACTTCTTTTATTGATAAGTGTCATGAGAACCACTTTCAATGATTGATTCTCTTAATTTCCTTAATTTTCTATAAAAACCAAACCAGTCTATTAAAAGGTAACGGAGGGAGTACTAGTTACAACAATTTCCATATTCTGACACTTCCAATGATCTTTTGTTCGGTAACTTTCATTTTGTTCATGGATGACGTTCAGAAAATGCATACAATCCTACATCCCACATATAGAATGTAGCCGAGGAAAATAAGTCCCTATGTACATGTGATCATGTCAATCTTACCATACTACTTAGTTTTTAAGACCAGGTAATATAAATGAAGATTTAAGGACAAATCGAGAAACATCTAGAGTATAAAACAAAGCTTGGCTAAGTTAGGCTAGATAAAGAGTGGCCGAGATTTGTTTAGGAGGGATAAATCTACGGTCCTAATTTTTTTAACTAACCGTTATAAATACTTTATTAATTAGTGTCTGATTAATTGTTCATGATAAATGATTAATTAATTTTTCATGATAAATGTTCATTTAATGAATCTAATAAATACATATTTTCATTAATAAATAAGTTTATTAAAAACTATATACATATTGATCGGTAAAGAATTTGGTGCTGGCGAGTTTCGAGCTCAGGTAAGTGGTACCGTCGCCCAATGACTTAATCATTGTACTACAGTGACCCCGGTTAAAAATTATATTAATAATTTTTAATGGTGGTAGTGAAAGAAGCAGTAAGTGGTGGAAACAGTGGCGAGTATTTGTGAGTGGTGGAGGTGGTAACATTACTGGTGGTGGAAAAAATAGTGGGTGTGGTTGGTTTTTACGTGCGGTGGTGGATGTTATTGAATAGTAGTGGACAATAATAGTTTTGTGTCTTTACAAAATGAGAAATTTTTTATTATGATAGACTTAGTTGGCTGTTTTTAGTACAACTGGTAATGACAAAACACAAATATTTTGAGGAGGATACTAAATCATATAAGACAATATGATCATGACTGTCGGTCCGCTGATCACCCAAATGGGATCCCAGCTATTTATAGTACCCGATCGAATAAATCACGGTTTTTAGTATTAAAATAAAATTGATTACATTTCCATAATATAAAACAAAGTTTGGACAAGTTAGGCTAGATAAATAACGATCAAATTTATACTTGCAGAACATAAATCTACCGATATAAATGATCACGTTTAATTAAAATTCAATAATAAATATTCAATTGATATTTCATAATAAATGTTTCTTTAATTAATCACATGAATATATTTTTGTTGATACATAATAAATTTATTTGATATTTACCATATCAGTAAGCATTTATGGTGGTTGTGATGGTGGCAGTGGTGGGGATAATGGTAGTGGGTATTGGTGAGACTGGTGGAGTGGTGACGATGATGTAGTGGTGGAAGAAGTAGTGGTAGTAAGGTGAGAAAGGGGTCCTAAGATAGGTAAATTAAGCATTAATGGTGGTTTTGATGGTGGGTGGTGGTGGTGGATCGATGGTGGGGATAATGGTGGTGGGTATTGGTGAGACTGGTGGTGGTAGTGGTGGAAGACGTAGTGGTAGTAGGGTGAGAAAATGTGTCCTAAGATAGGTAAATTATTTAGTCACCCTTGGTTAATTTTTCTTTGTTTTGCTTTAATTTGATCTTAGTTTTCAAATTACTTTTTTTTTTATATTAAAACAATTTTTAAAGGCCAGATTTTTCCAAAAAAGAAGATGTTGTGATTTTAAGATTTGTCGGGTAGGGGCAGGAAGAAAAATGAAACCTATAAAAAAATTGACCAAACACAAGGCTACACGCGAATTAATTGTAATCGGTTCAGTTTCTCACACCTCTCTTTATTCCCCTTTTTTGTCATGGTTTGTGTTTCTGTCGTTATTTCTCCTGTACTTCATGGGATTATGCAAGGCTACGCGTGACTTAATTTTACTCGATTCAGTTTCTCACATCTCTCTTTATTCCCCTTTTTTGTCATGATTTCTGTATTTGTCGTTTCTCCCCAACTTCGTGCAACTATGCATGCTTGAGAAATAGTTCATGATAATAAGTAAAGAGACGAGAGAAAAATGGATCAAGAATTAAATATTATTATAAATTTTAGGAAAATGAATAAGCACAAATCTATGTAAGTTGGGAACCAAACAATTTATACCAAAGATAAAAATTAACTTCTAATGCTAACAGATTTTGCAAGATTAATCTAATTGACTTTAAAGTAATTTTAGGTGTTTTTAGTTTTGTTACAAGTTTCGTGAATGACCTTTGATGATATTTTTTTTTGAAGTAGTGAACGAAGTAATGTTCTACTTCCCATAGGATTTGCTCTGACGATTAACTATGTTTGTCCCAAAGGGTTGTATGACTTACATACACAATATTAAAGATTCTAGGATAAGGACATGTTTATTAACCAACTCCTCAAAACATTTAGACCTGGATCGATCGGTTCGATTCTTCTCGAACAATTACAACATGTATGAATCGATGGATAGATTTGAAACACATATCCTTGCCCGTGCCTATCATTTAGGTTGTTGATACATACTTCTAGGGCAGGTTTCTAGACAATGCGATACAGATTTATTTTCTTTAATGTAACTGGATACTCTATACTTAGAACGTGTTAATGATGGAGTGACAGAAACTTAACCCCAAACCCCGTGCCGTTAGGCACGAGTCATATCCTAGTATTTAATACAAAACGTAATTATGCAATATGCAACCAAGAAACTTTTGTTCATTAAGACAAAAATATATTCTCAGCAGTGGGTGATTTGTCCACAATAATAAAAATGAATCAAGGTACCCCATATCTAAAGGCTAAGAGATGACTGGAAAGTCCGGCTATGCAACGCAAAAGAAATGAAATTCTGATATCTTTTAAAATTTACTCGGCAAGCAACACAAATAATCTGAGTTATTTGTGAGCAAAGTGGTTCATTGTTCAATGGCATCGGTTAATCTTTCTTACAAAAGAAATACAAATAATTAATTGAATAGTAGTAATAAATAAGTCACTTAAATTATTGGGGTTTAAAGGTGGACCAATCAGAATTCAGACGAGCGAAGTGTGGGTCCTACAACCTTGGAAGGTGGAGCTGTATTCGTTCGATAGGTTCAGTTTTTAGTTTTATATGGCAAGTTCAGATGATTGGTGGATTTGTAAGTTAAAAAACAAATGTCATCGTCGAAAGCTCATAAGTCTGTTTGTCAGTCGAACAGAGAAAAATTATTAGAGCACTAGTTCCTATGCAGATCACGTCTTCATCTACAACTCAACTTCGACTCCAAAGGATTGTTACCTCCAAAAACGAAACGAAAAACTTCAACTCTAAAGGGGTGGAGTCTGTGGACCTAACAATTACTCCCTCCTTCAAATTACTTTCACTTTAAATTGTTTGTTCACATATACTACTCATTTTGTTCCTTTTTAATAGGCTGATTTTTAAAATAAATGTTTCAAAAAAAATAGGCGGGTTTCCAAATTAAAAAAATCAAATGTTATTTTAGTTTTCTGGGACCATTTTTCTATTAACTTCTTTTGAAGACAAGTGTCATGTGGACCATTTCACTATACTTCTTTTGCTGACAAGTGTCATGGGGACCATTTCACTTCACTTCTTTTATTGACAAGTGTCATGTGACCACTTTCAATGATTAGTTCTCTTAATTTCTTAATTTTCTCTAAAAACAAAACCAGTCTATTAAAAAGGAACGGAGGGAGTAGTTTTCATATCCTAGTTTTTGTTTCTTTCTTGATAATTAAAAAATTTTAGTAGGAAATATACCAATTTTTTGGTACAAATTTGTTAAAAAAAACACAATTTTGTCAAAGTTGAGGGAGTATTTGGGATGGGAGATGTGAGATTTTTAAGTACACTCCACATACGCATAAACCAAAACGACAGAACTGTAATGAAAAATGATGTGACACACTAAGACATCCTACCCAAACTGTCTCAAAGTTTACCAAGCATCGACCCCTTCCCCATGGTTTGTGGATCCGTACTTACAGTGTAGTATTTACTGATACGTATTTGTATCAGTGATAGTGACGGAACCAGAAATTACAACTGAGGAGGTTAATAGGAAAATCATAAATGTTTTGGAATTTTAGCGGACCAAATATAAAGCTAAATATAAAATTAGGTGACAAAATAAAAAAAATATTTGAAAAATATATACGTTTTTTAATTATTTTTTATTATTTTGAGGGGCCAGAGCCAGAGTTAGTCAACCCTTGGCTCTGCCTCTCAGTGGACTTCTATTCGAGATCTTCAGTTTATCTATATACGCGTGATTACTTTTATATCAAATAAGGGTGGTTTATCAAATAAGGGTTGTATCATATTCATATCGGCATGTATCTTCTGATACAGATCGATACTGATTGGTATGAAGTCAATGTATGCAGCTCTTTACGGGTTACCAAATTAGCACGGTCTGGATATAATTATGGGACACATACTCATAGTATGTACCCCTAGTTCTCTGGTCGACACCTCATCTTGTCCATATATCTCAAACAACATTTCGGTAGATTATATATCCTTTTTACCTGTTCTTTTCCAAATTACTTTAGTTTTCTAAAAATGCTGAATTTTGAAAATATACTTCTGCTTCTGATTAGTGATATTATCTACTTTATATCAAGATAGTCATTGTTAGGCCAGAGAACCTCTGGTTTGCTAGACTTGTTCAATTGTTCGTGTTATCCCACAACATCATATGTAACTACATCGAACAATTGCGAGTTAATATCTTACAAAAGCATGATAAATGTTATTAGTTAGTTCAAAGTATAACATAATTATAGATTTGTCTGTTGCTCATTGGTTCCTTTACTTCATCGGTGTTTAAATCTCCGGCTGAACTTTAAACTTGAAATTGTTCACATCAACTTTCGTCAAACTATATCATCTATTTTTTTTCCATTATCATCTTCTTCTTTTTTGATGCAAAGGAATTTTTTATTAATTAAAAAATAGAGTTTGGAGGGATACGTCTCATATCATCTTCGAAATGAATACATAAAAATTCAGGAGCATTCTCCTGCCACGTTTTTGATTTCTTAAACTTCTTCGAATATTTAGCCAGTATATCTGCTGGCTATTGCATTCTCTTATTACAGAGTAACTTTCCAAACTCTAAAATTATTCAGATAAAATTTAATGTCTTTAATGATTGATAAATTCTTCCAGCTAATACAAGCATTTCTGCACCGTTGATAGCAGTAGCAACATTAGATGAATCTGTCTCTACGATTATGCATCCAGATTTAGATTAAATGCGCATCTCATTGCCTCCAATGGAGCCATGCATTCCGCTTTCTTTGCATTTAGATTTTTATTGCTGAAGATGCATCTTGATCCTTGGTGGTTACCTTCACAATTTATTAGAATTAGTCTTGTACCACAATCTTTAAGTGACAGTTTATAATAAGCATCACAATTTATGGTTAGAAACGGTGCTTCTGGAGGTGACCAACTTCCAATTCTATCCAAAGTATTATTGGATCATGTTAGAGCATTGGTCGGTCGAACTCGCAAGCGTTGTTATCTCAAACTTGTTTGTCAAGTTTAGTTGATCAAAACTATATTCTTGATTTCTAGTCTACTTATAGCTATGTCTCGGATTATGATAGAATGTGTAGTTGAGCTTTAGACTTCACAGCGTTCATCGATTGAAGATGACGATCTACTGAGGAGAGCTTTGAGGAACTTGATCAACAAAAGGTAGACTAAAACTTATCTATCACTCAGAAGTCTATTCTATTTTATCGCCTAATGAGACTAAGTCGTATAGCTATATATAGACTTTTATATTATACATTTCGAGCCGAATTTATCTCGCTTATTTATTTCTCGAAATATGTGTTGGAAGCTTTTTGCTTTAGCTACGTTCATCATTATTCTTGACGAGTTTAGTTGGAAACAATTTATTTGTTGGAAACTAAATAATAAGTCAAAAGATGAACACGTGGAAATTGCCTTGAAACATCTTACATGATTTGTGTGATACAATCATTTGATTTCGACTTGGAAAGTTTCGTATTGATCATTCGATCACTTAAAAAATACTAGAAGCTAATAATTTGTTTGAGACAGCTATTTTCATCTTCTAAGGATGTTTCAATGATTGAAATGGGAGTTTAGAATAAAAACCTTTGTCTGGATACAACACAGTATGCGTACCTAGTATGCAAACTGTCTTGGTATGATTCAGGTCCGGGAACCTTGTTTGCATACCTAGTATGCGGACGGTTTTAACTGTTAAAGTCCGGAGACCTTGTTTGCATACTAGTGTGCGAACGGTTCAACCTGAGTTAGTTCCGAGATGGCTGTTTGCGTACCCGTTTGCAAATGGCCGGACAAGACCAAAGTCCGGAACCTATAGTTTGTGTACCAGTTTGCAAACTTAGTGGTTAAAATGCTAAAATCGGTTACGTATGATTTTCATACTCATGAACAAATACATTTATGAATTAAGGAACACAATCTTTCCAAACCGTGGCTTAATATTCATGAATTGATTCTTATATAAGTACTTTGTACGATTACGAATCAATCCGGTTTTGTTTCAATTTGTTCATATATATTTCTATGAGATAGTAAACAATTGAATAACTCTATGAGTAATACATATAGATTCAATTGATTATACATCTTTCACGATTGATTGATCATCATAGTTGATCTAGAAGTGTTAGATGAATGCAGTTAAGACAAAAGTGTTCATATGGCTAACTTCGGTTAACTTTTATTGAGCCAAGTCAATATACACGTTTAGGTACGGTTACCCATATCTAAATGAATATATATTTCATTTGTGCATAGCAAGCTATGACCATCTAATGGTGGAGAGATATTGCTTTGGTTTTAAGCAAACTTAGCTTGAATCTTAAATCAGGATTTCATCTAAAGGTGAATATTGAATGCTTTGTTACTAAGCTATCTTAGCTTTGATTGAAAGCAAACCCTGATTTGAAAGACTACATAAGGGAGAACTCTAGCAAATGGAAAACCTAATCCCGAAACTTTCATGTGTCCTACTTGCGACTAGAGTCGATTCTCCTTTAACCTAGGTTTTTCAAAACCATTATAGGTTTACCACTTGAAGGCTTCATTTGGTATTCGTGAAGCCAGATCCAACTATTTTCTCTGTAGTTGCGTATTCTGATCTTACTTGTTCTATTGTACTAAGTACTATCTTCTCTAATATTTGCTCGAGATTTATCGCCGGTAGGTAAGACATAAAAAGTAATCACAAAGCTCTTCGTCTCATTCTTTGTGATTCCACAATAATTTCTTCTACTAACATATAGTTAAGTTATTGTGAGGTGATTGATATTTCTAGGCTGCTCTTCGGGAGTATAACACTGGATTATCAATTGGTTCTTGTTCACCTTGATTTATCATAAGACGGAACAAAACTTCATAGGTATTTCTGTGGGAGACAAATTTATCTATCAGAATAGACTTATCTGTGGGAGACAGATTTGTTATAAGTCTTCGACTTTGGTCGTAGCAACTCTTAGTTGTGGGTGAGATCAGCTAAGGGAATCAAGTGCGCAGAATCCGACGTGGTTCTAGAGGCGTAAGGAACCGGACTGTACCTTAATCGGTGTGAGACTTGGTTAGGGCTCAACTACATTCCAGTCCGAAATTAACTTGTAGTAGGCTAGTGTATGTAGTAGGCTAGTGTATGTAGAGGCTTAATACAGTGTGGTATTAAAAAATGTACTAGGTCCCGGGGTTTTCTGCTTTTGCAGTTTCCTCGTTAATAAAACTTTTGGTGTTTGTGTTGTTTCTTTTCCGCATTATATTTGTTTATATAATTGAAATATCACAAGTTGTGCGTAGTTAAATCAATTGGTAAATCCGACCTTGATTGTTGGATATGAATTGATTGGGACTTGGGCATTGGTCTTTGGTACCATCCAAGGTATTTCTCATATCAATCGGGCTCACAGATTCCTATCTTTTTGGTTGCAGATTATATTGAGAAATTGAGATATAACTCCTTGATATCTTTCTTGGTTGATCTCGCTTTATTAGCTGGTGCTCTCGGAATTATATTGGAGTTAGTCCATACAGATTGCCGAATGAATTATTGGGTTTGGTTGTTATACCCCCGCTTTTTCAATTGGTATCAGAGCAGGTAAACACGCCAAGACCTCATAAGTCTGTGATTGTAGCAATCTGACTCTACGGACAAAAGTGTTATCTCTGAAAAACGCATCACCAGGAATAAAAGGTTTGTTTCTGTGAAATCTATTAAACAGAAAGACTTGGCCATCTCGCATATAGATGAACATTCTGTTCCCACGAAACAAACAAATATTGATAAGTGTTACCCTAATTACCTTATTGACAAGTCTGACTCTGAAGTAGAAAAGGAAGCAGCCCAAGAGAGTGCAGCGATTCTAAATCTTGTTAGAATCCAGGCAGTTGAAATCAATAAGCTGAAACACAAATTCAATATGATTTTTGGTATGGTAAAGGATCGTGATTCCCAGTTAAAGATTCTTCGTGAGGAGAACGTCGTAGTTTGTTCATCTCGAACCTTACTCGAGGCTAAACTCAAGGAGGATGCATTGGAAATCGAACGTCTATTGAGTAAACTCTATATTCAATGTAAAGAATGTTCTGTGGAGTCTACTATACCAATTACTTCTAACCCAACAGTGATAACTGAAAACGTGGTTACTTGTAATCATGTTTCTCTGTTGAAACCAGATTCAGAAGCTATATTGCATACCCTTCCTATTAATAAAGATGTGCATGTAACTTCCTCTGATAAAGGAATCACCATATCTGACGGAAGGAAAAAATCTTCTGTCGATGTTGTTAATCCTACTCGCTCTAATCACTCTGGTGATCAGAAAGTATGTCTCTTTTGTGATTCAAAAGGACATGTTCAACGGAAGTGAAATTGTGGTTGAATGGCAACTATTTTGGTCGACTTCAACACACCTTAGATTTAATACTCAAAGGTGTAACTGACATTCGGATGTCTAAACCAATCGGTTTTAGTACTCACTCTGTGAATTCTTCCAGGAAAGTCAGCTCAATCTGCTCGTCTAACGTTCAAACTTGTAATAGTAGCGTTAACACAAATCGGTCAAGAAGATTCTGAAAGATCCACCTCAAACTAAGGTGAGGGATGATGTTCAGGATGTGAGAAAGGTGCCAGAAAGTGTAAACAACAATGGAGATGTGAAGGACAACCTAAATATGATAATTGAATGGTACAAAGATCTTATTAATAGGTTGTCAAATTCCTCCAGACAAACCTCTTCAGGTAAGGATTCAAACTTAGTCTCATACTTTGATAATAGTAAGTTTTTTGATACTTTTTCATGTCAAAAAGGGTTTCCTCCAAAAATTAGAAGGAAAAAGAGGATTAACCATGAACAATATTCATTTGATGATCATAAAGCTCATACTTGTGTTAATTAATCACAAGGATTGAAATCTTACTCATGAAAAATCATGTTGAGTAAGATGTGCTAATAATCAGGTATACTTATTGGTAAAGTGTTCTCTAATTAGTTGGGCTATTTTCTTCATAACGAGACTATTGTTTGTAGACTACTTTGCATAAGTATTATTTTTTTTTGTCGAGAATCTCTTCTAGTGTCTACTTTTTAATTTTTGAAAAATTAAGTTGCTTCTTAAAATGCTTAGTTTGCTTCCCTTGTACTCTAAATTTTCCTCCTGTGAGAATATAAAATTTATTGAGCTAAAAATTGTGAAAGAAAATTTTCACATAGTAAAATTTTACTGTGTTCTTTTTTAAAAAAGAATTTTACAGTTTTTGTTTATAAGTTTTCTCTTATGGGTTAAATTTGTGGTCGTACGGGTACCTTTGTGACATGTCACGAACCGACTCCAAAAACCCTAAAAAATACTCCCCGAAAAACCGTTTATATACCTAACCTATTGAAGTTGAGCTATCTCACTCTAGGTTATTTTTATCACATCAAGAATGTCATCTCATTCTCGGACTTATGATTTTACGAAAGGGTTTCTTGATAAAGGTAAAGGTTACGGTTCCAAAGGGAAAAAGAAAAGAACCCTAGTATATGCTGACGATGTCAAAGCTCAAAATACTGATAATTATTCTGATGTCTCATGCTATTATGCATATACTCATCAAGATATAGAGCATGATGAAATGGTTTCTGTTGAAGTGGTTCATGATTTTCTTAAATATTTTGAGGAAGCAAAACTGCAGCTCGTTGATACTATGAAGGGTCTTTATGTGTTGCGAACTGAGTTGAAAAAGGTTAACTCTGACCTTGTTCTCATGAAGACACATGTTAAAGATCTTCTCAATGAGGATATCTTCTCCGAAGAAGCAGTAGATGATGTTAATCACAAGCTCAAAGGGCTTAAGACTCGCGAGGGTTCCGTAAGTGTTCTTTGACTTTTGGTTGAGTTTGTTTTTGGTTCTTAGGAATTGATTTTATGTTGTCTAGGAAACTTCTTATGAGAATTTATTCTTGTGTTTAAGAATGATAAATATTGTTATTACACATAGCTATTGCCAACGATTTTCATCTTGCAATGTTTTTAGATTTATTTATTTAAATTCTAAGTTATTTGGAAGATTTTGCAGTACTAATCTTTATTGGTTTTATATATTACAAAAATATTTTATGGGATATGTGTGTTTACATCTGTGAACTATGATTATCTCATATATGCTCAAAAGTTAAGTCTATTATGTCTTTATGCAAATATTGATAAAAGATAGAATGAACTTTTGAATATTCCGCAGTATTGATCTTTCCCTGATCTACTTCTATGTGAAAGTACTGTATGGCTACGTAAGTTTTCTTATGTTGAGCATTTCCGATTAAATTAATCTATAAGGTCTTCTTGTGATTAATTTATTCGAGTTTACTGGATACAAATTCATGTTCATGTAATTTGTTCATGTCCAAAGAAATCCTTCTTTTCTTGTAAAAGTAAGGTCGCTCTTGTTGTTCTTTCAGGAATGACATTTTATGGGGGAGAGGTCTTAATTGAACTTGTGCTTAATTGCCAATTTTTTGTGGGGAGTGAGGCTGTGGAATATTGTAGGAGTTATCTTATATCTTTATAAACTCCTTGATAAATACACTAAGTTTCGACTATGTGAAATCATCGAAACAAAGTTGATATGTTCTCTTTTAGTCATGAATTATCTCTTTTAGAATTTCATTATGATCCCGTAGTTTTCGTACCTTTGCCAATTTATATTGATAAAAAGGGGGAGAATTATTAAGTAGTTCACACTACATACATATGGTTTACGGATCATTATGTAAGGGGAAGTGATTTTCATTGTGAGATGAAGTATTGACTAAGGGGGAGTGATACATATCACCGTAGTATTATTGTCAAAGTTGTGATACAATTGGACTTTGATGATGTGTAATCATACTATGACACGGTATAACAATGATTGAGAAAAAATGTTTTCATATGTTTTCTTATTGTTATGGCTACGGATCTTCAACAACAATGATGTTGAGTTGAACACGTTCAGGATCGTTGAAGTACTTGGAGTGGCGAAGAATTCAAGGAATGTTGAAGAGCCAAGGAAATCAAGCATGATGGATGAGAAGCTACAAAGTTTATTTATTTTGTAATCCATATGTATTGATAGTTTTGTCACTAAAATTGACAAAGGGGGAGATTGTTAGAGCATTGCTCGGTCGAACTCGCAAGCATTGCTATCTCAAGTTTTTTGTCAAGTTTAGTTGATCAAAATTATATTCTTGATTTTTAGTCTACTTATAGCTATGTCTCGGATTATGATAGAATGTGTACTTCACGACGTTCGTCGATTGAAGACGAAGATCTACTGAAGAGAGCTTGGAAAAAATTCATCAACAAAAGGTATGTGGAGACTAAACTTATCTATCACTCAGAAGTCTATTCTATTCTATCTCCTAGTGAGACTAAGTCGTATAGCTATATAGAATTTTATATTATACATATTTGATATTTTGAGACGAGTTTATCTCGTTATCTATTTCTCGAAATATGTGTTGGATGCTTTTTGCTTTAGATACGTTCATCATTATTCTTGACGAGTTTAGGTGGAAACAATTTATTTGTTGGAAACTAAATAATAAGTCAAAAGATGATCATGTGGAAATTTCCTTGAAACATCTTACATGATTTGTGTGAGACAATCATTTGATGTCGACTTGGAAAGTTTCGTATTGATCATTCGATCACTTAAAAAATACTAGAAGCTAATAATTTGTTTGAGAAAGCTATTGTCATCTTCTAAGGATGTTTCAATGATTGAAATGGGAGTTTAGAATAAAAACCTTTGTCTGGATACAACACAGTATGCGTACCTAGTATGCAAACTGTCTTGGTATGATTCAGGTCCGGGAACCATGTTTGCATACCTAGTATGCGGAAGGTTTTAACTGTTAAAGTCCGGAGACCTTGTTTGCATACTAGTGTGCGAACGGTTCAACCTGAGTTAGTTCCGGGACGGCTGTTTGCGTACCCGTTTGCAAATGGCCGGACAAGACCAAAGTCCGGAACCTATAGTTTGTGTACCAGTTTGCAAACTTATTGGTTAAAAATCTAAAATCGGTTATGTATAATTTTCATACTCATGAAAAAATACATTTATGAATTAAGGAATCCAATCTTTGCAAACCGTGGATAAATGTTCATGAATTGATTCTTACATAAGTACTTTGTACGATTACGAATCAATCCGATTTTGTTTCAATTTGTTCATATATATTTCTATTAGATAGTGAACAATTGAGTAACTTTATGAGAAACACAATTAGATTCAATTGATTATCTTTCATGATTGATTGATCATCATAGTTGATCTAGAAGTGTTAGATGAATGCGGTTAAGATAAAAGTGTTCATATGGCTAACTTCGGTTAACTGTTATTGAGCCAACTCAATATACACGTTTAGGTATGGTTACCCATATCTAAATGAAGGTATATTTCATTTGTGTATAACAAGATAAGACCATCTAACGGTGGAGAGATATTGCTTTGGGTTTAAGCAAACTTAGCTTGAATCTTAAATTTGGATTTCATCTAACGGTGAATATTGAATGCTTTGTTACTAAGTTATCTTAGCTTTGATTGAAAGCAAACCCTGATTTGAAAGACTATATAAGGGAGAACTCTAGCAACTGGAAAACCTAATCCATGCATTTTCATGTGTCCTAGTTGCGACTAGAGTCGATTCTCCTTTAACCGAGGATTTTCCAAAACCATTATAGGTTAACGACTTGAATACTTCTTTGGGATTCGTGAAGCCAGATCCAACTATTTTCTCTGTAGTTGAGTATTCTGATCTTACTTGTTCTATCGTATTGAGTACTTATCTTCTCTAATATTTTCTCGAGATTTATCTCCGATATGTAAGATATAAAAAGTAATCACAAAGCTCTTTGTCTCATTCTTTGTGATTCCACAATAACTTCTTCTACTACCATATAGTTAAGTTATTGTGAGGTGATTGATATTTCTAGGCTGCTCTTCGGGAGTATAACACCGGATTATCAATTGGTTCCTGTTCACCTTGATTTATCACAAGACGAAACAAAACTTCATAGGTACTTCTGTGGGAGACAGATTTATCTATTAGAATAGACTTATCTGTGGGAGACAGATTTGTTTATAAGTCTTCGAATTTGGGTTGTAGCAACTCTTAGTTGTGGGTGAGAGCAGCTACGGTAATCAAGTACGCAAAATCCAACGTGGTTCTAGAGGCGTAAGGAACGCGATTGTACCTTAATCGGTGTGAGACTTGGTTAGGGCTCAATCAATACATTCCAGTTCGAAGTTAACTTGTAGTAGGCTAGTGTCTGCAGCGGCTTAATACAGTGTGGTTTTCAAAACTAGACTAGGTCCCAGGGTTTTTCTGCATTTGCGGTTTCCTCGTTAACGAAACTTTTGGTGTCTGTGTTATTTCTTTTCTGCATTATATTTGTTTATATAATTGAAATATCAATGGTTGTGCGTAGTTCAATCAATTGGTAAATCCGACCTTGATTGTTGGATAGGAATTGATTGGCACTTAGGCATTGGTCTTTGGTATCGTCCAAGGTATTTCTCATATCAATCGGGCTCACAGATTCCTATATGTTCGATTGCATATTATATTGAGAAATTGAGATATAACTCTTTGGTATCTTTCTTGGTTGAGCTCGCTTTATTAGCTGGTGCTCTCGGAATTATATTGGAGTTAGTCCATACAGATTGCCGAACGAATTATTGGGTGTGGTTGTTGAAAGGCGAGGGTACCCAAATATACCTCGAGCTAAAACTTTTCCTACATATAAGTCCTTTCTCCGAAAGTGATTGTCTATGGACTGAGTCGAGACAATACAACTAATCGGTTCACACTTCGTGTGATCGTCTATGGATACGAGATCGAGACAATACAATAACGAAGTATGTTTACTTGATAAGAGGTTTGGACTTAACCAAACACAATAGGATTACTATCAAGTAAAATAGGAATTAACGTTTGTGTAATTTACTTTAAATTATAATAAGAACAATTATAATTACGGAAAATAAAAGTAAATGACACAGCAAGATTTTGTTAACGAGGAAACCGCAAATGCAGAAAAACCCCGGGACCTTATCCAGAATTGAATACTCTCAGGATTAAGGCGCTATACAAAACCAAACCAACTTCGTATAGTTGAGACCAAGCAACTAAACCTATAGTCACCTAGTTTCGTCTGTATTCCCACGCCTCCAACTTATGAAGAAGTCACGTATTTGGAACAATTCCTTTGGTTCGTATTCCAAACAGTAAAGGAATAACAAATCTGTTTGGTAGAAACTTTTTTCAACCAAGTGATGTGAGTTCGACAAAGGCTCTTCTGTTTATCTCAATAAACTCTTTCGTCAGGTTCTTAGATCTATCTTATTCTCTACTACCAAAGGTAATTGTTAAGATTTTGCAATCAATACTTTTAATCACAAAGAATTGTATTGATGCGATCTACACAACTAATCAATCTAATCTACCACAAGGATAAACCGATTATAGCTGGATCTTCTATACCGAAAAAAGTATTGTGCACACCAAAGATTATGAACCCCAAATCAGAAATATTAAATTTCTTCTTTGTCTTCAAATCTTCTTAGATCTTCAATAAACTCCTGCACACAACAACTTGAATCTCTTGTGATCAATCACGCACAGAAGGGAGTCTGTTAACAATGGTTTATCACAAGATGTCTTTAGATCTACAAACAGTCTAAAGATCCATGTCGAAACTTCGATTTAGTTTGAGTGAATCTTATATCAGAAGAGAAGATTCTCAAGCATAAACAAACTAGGTGCAATCAAATTTCAACCACCGCTAGTCAATCAAATCAATCGAAAACACAAGATAAACCACAATTATCTAGTTTCCCACAAACGGTATTAATAGAGCTTCTAAATCCCAAAGAAGATTTTAAACTGAGCGGACGTAAGAGATTTCGCCTAATTAAGTTACTTTCCTCTCCGAATAGGCGGCTTCACCAGTAACAACACAAACGAGGAAGTTTGTTGTCACGAAGGATTAGTTTGCTAGAAATGCAAACTTCAATTATTTATAGACAAGGAAGTTTGGACACCAAGGAATTTCCAAAACCGAAAATATTCTCAAGATATGCAATATATTCCAAATTCGGTTTCCATAATTCATGGAAATGCTCTGTCTAAAATAATGACCGAAAATATCTTTGGAAAATATTCAACTAGTAAATGCACATTACTAATTCTCATTTTCCTAAAATAAAATTAAAAACCTTAAATAAAAGAACTTATTTATGTTTCGATCTTGGGATTCTCTTCCTTTAGCTATTAAGGAATAACTTTGAACAATTAAAGATAAGCGTTACTGCACATGTTCAAAGTATGTCGACATCCTTACCCCGTAAGTCTTCTTTCATACTTACAATCTTGAAACCAATTTGCCACACTTCCAAACAAGTTTAGAATTGGTTCATCTGACTTTCAAGAACTATGTGATTGATCAAGAAAACTCAATCACAAATCATGGGTTTAACGGTTCTACCAAAACAAGTTTCGGTTTTACCTCCATGTGATTACTGTGCATAGTCACACTAGCTTTCCAAAATTCGGTTGACTAGGTACTAGGATCGATTCCCCACATATATATGGTATCTAACTTAAATGTGTTGCACATGTCCATAGGATCGGTTCCCCTTTGCCTAAAAACGTGTTGCACATGTCCATAGGATCGGTTCCCCTTTCTGCTAAAACATGTTGCACCTCATACAATGATCGATTCCCATTTGTGATGTGCTAAACCTCTTACTAGGTTCGGTTCCCCTTTACCCAGAGTTGGTCATACAAAAAATCACAAACTCGATCATACCATCTCAGGTGATTACTTAAGATCGGTTTCACTAATAAAAGTCATACCAATACAAAAGTCAGGCCTTTGTGAATAGTTTTACCAAGAAAACAAACAATTCATGAGCGGTTATACTAATCACACATATTGGTTGTTCACAAGATATGCAATGAATAACAATACCAATAACGCCTAGCGATTTCCTTTTCGATTCACAGAACAAGTTCATGAATTTACTTCCTTAAAACACATGTAAAACATTGTTTCTTAGGATGAAATCCTCACCTCATACCCATACATAATCACAATAGCATTTAAACGATTATGTCGATGTCTTATCTACAAAGTTTAATGGTTAAGCAATAAACCTCATTTTGTATTCCCTAATACTATGTCTATCTAGAGTGTTCATGCTTCGCAGTTCAAGTTCAATATCACTAACCTCAAGTGGAAGGATGATGTTGTCGTTGTAGCTTCTTACTTATTCACTTCTTCAAGTCTTCACAATACTTGTAATGTCTCATATCCTAATACTTTCAAGCTAACCTATGCGAAGTTGACTCTAGTACATAATCAAGCGGCTCTTTAAATGAGTTTTGATTCACTAAAATATGACAACTAAACTTGACATACCAACGCTTGGTGGGTTCAACCAAGCTATACTCTAACAATCTCCCCCTTTGTCAATTTTAGTGACAAAACTCTTACATCATATGGATAAACAAATTACAAGAATTCATTACACATACGCTTGATTCCCGAATTCAACAACACAATAACCTGTATAGATTCAATCCTTAAATGTCGTTGTTGACATTATGATAACAAAGAATATTACTCCCCCTAAAGGTAAGATAGGTATATTTTATCAATCCGCATGTCTTTGTTATTCCTTTGTAATGATGTGTTACTCCCCCTTAGTCTATGCTTTCACTCTTTCGTTAGATAAACGTTTAAGCACAATTGTCCTTTCCCTTAGTGATACCAATCAATATAAAATCAATGCCAGTATCAGTTGTTTACTCCATATATTCCCCCCCCCCTTTTTGTCACAAAATGACAAAGAAACGAAAAAATAAAGGACAAACCGAAAAGAATCTTACAAATCTCAAAATAGACTTGCAACCGATAGAGTTAAGCACGAGGGTTCCACACACCATTTTTGATAACCAATATCAAAACCGAAACTACAAAGTAATTTGTTTTGATATGTTATCAAGGAAACAATTGCCCGAAGCAATTTTCTCTAATAATTTAGCAAACCAAAAATAAACTAAGTACCTTAGTTCCTTTGCTAAACCGATTGTACAAATAAAATCGCTTGTTCGATAAGACCAAAATAAAGATAACTCTATTTTTCTCATCAGGTTCTAATTATCCATATAACTTAGACCTTTAAGTTTTAAACAAGACAAGTACTAGGTTAGTTAACTAGCATTTCTTGTTAAGGAATTCGATTAGACTTGAATAACCGAAACGTCCACTTTGATAAGTCTAACTAAAATCAGAATTAACTTAGTTTCTCTTATCCGGAATCGAATTGGACTAAACAATTCATCCCGTAAACCTTTTATTTCGTTAAGCCATAAACAATTCATACAAACCAAAATAAATCAACTTGCATAATTATTCACCTCAACCGGAAGCAATTGAAACAACATAGACATTAAAGCACCGCAATTGCACCAAAATTTTGTAAGCCTAAACGATTGATACCACACAATAAAGCAAGATAACAATAGTTTTTCTTAACCGGAAGCAATTGAATCACACACATCCATACATACATAATGGAATGAAACATCAATTGTACCGAAATTTTGTTAAGCAATAGCAATAAATATATGAAATAACATCAGGCTTTTCTTAAACAGGAAAACAATTAACTAACAACATTGTTACCTCAAATTTCGCATCCTCTTCTCCAATATGTTCGCATCTTCTTGCAGGGAGAATTGATATCGAAATATCATTATGTTGTCATCCTTATGCAACACAAAAGAATAACAACAACCAACCTTTACCAGAGAAAGGTTGAAAACCGGTTTTTAAGTATTGCAAGCAAAAGTTATAAACCCCGAAACACATATTCTTTTATGCTAAACCAAAACCGATTCAACATATTGTTTCTATCAGAACCCCTCATGATTCTTTGATAAAGCCTACCAACTTGGACTAGAACTTAATCCTGCTAAATCAAAAAGTCACCCAAACCATAAGGGTTCACAACATTATGAGATCGAATATCAAGGTAATAAAACCGAAATCAAACATCCCATAAACATACATAGCAATAATAAAGCATTCAAGCACATGCTATGTAAATCAAAAACTATCACAAGAAAAATTATACATCAAATAATTTTATTCATAATAGACCTAATACAATCATTGAAAGAAATCAAAAATTGATGTCTATTTTTCTTTTTCTTTAAGACAAATCAGACTTCATTTGTTTTCTCATCAGATTCTTCCTCGGAGTTTTCTTCCTGTTCTACTTTTAGGAACTCATTATTGATCTTTAGGATTCCTTCAAGAGTTTCCGGATCATTTCTATAGGCAAATGCCATCTGTTTCTGAATACAGTCCAATTGTCTCCCAAGACGTAAAATGTGGAACATGTGATCTCCATTACTATAGATTTGATCATATGAGATACTCGATCTCTTTTGAGTTCCATTCATACGATTGATAATTCCCTGAGAGACAGTTTTAGTATCTTTCTCATCTCCAAATTTGTTTCTTATTGCACTTTCACATAACTTGGTGATGAGACAGGGATATCCAAGATTTCTATGGAAACCTGTGACATTGAGAGATTCAATGATTTTAATCATTTGATTGATAATTATTCCACAAAAATCAATTCGTTTTTTGCTTCAAGAAGGTAGTATACTAATTCAACAATTTCTCTATTCCATAGAGAAAAATCTCTTGTACAGGCAAACATGGTTGTTACAACAAGTTTACCGAAAACCTTAAGATAAAAGGGTACGTCTTTGGTTAGCATCTTTCCCTTTTTCCATTCAACATTTTTACCAGTGATGAGTTTTGAAATGTTATCGTGCTCAATTTCAAAACCAGTAACCATATGACCCTTCTCATTGTAGTTGATGATTTCTGATATCATCTTTTTGTTGACATGAAGAAAACTACTTTCAACCAAAGTGCTAAAAGTAAGTTTTTCATGATTAATATTGTGAATATTACTATAAAAAATTCTTACTATGTCAGGTGAATATTTTCAAATCCGAACATATTTTCCAAGATTCGGTCTTGAACAAACTTCACATAACTGGTTTCTGAAATATCTAGATCGAATATCTTCTCTTCAGTGAAGCTTACTCCCTTCAAAGCTTGATATCTTTCAAAACATGTGTTATCTACAAAATTCGTAAGAACATGCTTCCCTTTGATCAAGTGTGGATACTTGATTTTCTCAACATCCCCGGGGGGAATAAATGGATTCAAGACATACTTGTCTAATTCAGAGTTTTCTTCTCTTGTTTTCCTCTTTCTCATACTTGCGAAAACATGAAAAACCCTAGTTACGGTTTTGACCAATCTCCCCCAATATGTTTGAACACATAGCAAGAGATTATCTTTTACAGGAAGACTTGATATCAAAAACCGGAAATAACTAGTTTTAGGAAATATTAACAAAATTGGATACCAAGGCTTGTGGGGAGACAAATTCCGATTTTGTATCTAGGTCTTTCTTTTGGAAAACCGTTTTTCATGGGCTGGATCTTTATTTCGGGTTGATTCCATGTTTTTGTCCAAAAATCTGTTTACTTTTTTATTACCAGAATTTGATAATATTACTTGAAATTTATTTAAGAATTTACTAGAATATACAAAGATAAATTTGAATAAGATATGATATTTGTTAAAAAATACCATCAGAATCATAAGTCCGGTAATATTTCAAAAGATCACTTACTTCATTAAAACAGTTGTGAGAATCTTCTCTTCTGATATAAGATTTTGTTTATGCTTTGGTAATATTTATGATATTTGGTAATATTTATGTTTATGATATTTGGTAATATTTATACAGGGTAAGATATGATATTTGGTAATATTTATGTTTCGATCCTTGGATTCTCTTCCTTTAGCTATTAAGGAATAACTTTGAACAATTAAAGATAAGCGTTACTGCACATGTTCAAAGTATGTCGACATCCTTACCCTGTAAGTCCTCTTTCATACCTACAATCTTGAAACCGATTTGCTACACTTACAAACAAGTTTAGAATCGGTTCATCTGACTTTCAAGAACTATGTGATTGATCAACAACACTCAATCACAAATCATGGGTTTAACGGTTCTACCAAAACAAGTTTCGGTTCTACCTCCATTAAATACTGTGCACAGTCACACTAGCTTTCCAAAATTCGATTGACTAGGTACTAGGATCGTCTCCCCACGTATGTATGGTATCTAGCTTGAATATGTTGCACATGTCCATAGGATCGGTTCCTCTTTGCCTAAAAACGTGTTGCACATGTCCATAGGATCGGTTCCCCTTTCTGCTAAAACATGATGCATCTCATACAAGGATCAATTCCCCTTTGTGATGTGTTACACCTCTTACTAGGATCGGTTCCCTTTACCCAGAGTTGGTCATACACAAAATCACAAACTCGATCATACCATCTCAGGTGATTACTTAAGATCGGTTTCACTAATAAAAGTCATACCAATACAAAAGTCAGGCATTTGTGAATAGTTTTACCAAGAACACAAACAAGTCATGAGCGGTTATACTAATCACACATTTTGGTTGTTCACAAGATATGCAATGAATAACAATATCAATAACGCCTGGCGATTTCCTTTTCGATTCACAAAACAAGTTCATGAATTTACTTCCTTAAAACACATGTAAAACATTGTTTCCTAGGATGAAATCCTCACCTCATACCCATACATAATCACAATAGCATTTAAACGATTATGTAGATGTCTTATCTACAAGTTTTAATGGTTAAGCAATAAACCTCGTATTGTATTCCTTAATACTATGTCTATCTAGAGTGTTCATGCTTCACAGTTTTGTTTTCAATATGCACGACTTGAAAGATACGTTAGGGAATGAAACAGTTCCAGTCAATATCACTAACCTCAAGTAAAAGGATGATGTTGTCGTTGTAGCTTCTTACTTATTCACTTCTTCAAGTCTTCGCAATACTTGTAATGTCTCATATCCTAATACTTTCAAGCTAACCTATACGAAGTTGACTCTAGTACATAATCAAGCGACTCTTTAAATGAGTTTTGATTCACTAAAATATGACAATCAAACTTGACATACCAACGCTTGGTGGGTTCAACCGAGCTATGCTCTAACAGTTGTTATACCCCCGCTTTTTCAGATCCCATAACTCTATGACTATCGTTGCTGCATTTCGTAGTATTTAATAGATTATGAACCTTCCTATGGTAGGAATAGGGTTACGCTTGGTCCCATCAAAGAATGTACTGCATCTTTCCTTCCATACTTCTCAAAGAGCCAAGAAATATGATATATCCAATCTTCATTTGCTAGATCGTGATTGTGAAACCAACTATAAATCTATGAATGAATGTTGTTCTGATGATGTATTAAAGTGAGAATAGATCTAGTAAAAGTACAGTGATGGAAAAGATGGTCTGTAATATCCCAATCTCTTCGATGTAGAGGACAATTGTCAATTTCTCCACCAATACATGTCCTAATTCTTTCGTTAGTAGGAACATTATCTGCAATGCATTTCCATAAGAAATTTTTTTATTTTTAATGCAATATTCAAACTCCATAAAGGCTACCAGATTCTTTTTTTGATCCCTAACTGATTTTCAGCACTGACTTTAAGTTCTACCATCTTTTTGTAAGTAGACTTTTTTGAGCATTGCTCGGTCAAACTCACAAGTGTTGATATATCAAGCTTGTTGGCAAATTTAGTTGTCAAAACTATGTCTTGATTTCTAGTATACAATTAGTTAAGTCTCGGTCTACGATAGTGGAGTTGAGAAGCGAACCGGTCATCATTTGCATTCTACCATTTGAAGGCGAAGATCAACCGAAGCTTTTGGAGAACTTCATCAACAAAAGGTAAGTGAAGACTGAACCACCTATTTCTCAAGTTATATTCACTTTTTGATCTTGACACGATTGTTGCATAACTAATTAGACTAGCTTACATACACAAGAATTTCGAGTCGAGAACTAATTATTTAGTTTACGAATTTCTCGAGATATAATGACTAAGCTTAATGAACATTTGTTCATACTCGTTCAAATTCGGTGGAGAACAATTTATTGTTCGAAACCAAATCTTGATTCAAGTTTATCATTCGAAAATATCCTGGAACCGTGATATGTGTCATTGGTATCATTCAGGAATGTTTCGATTGATTTAGAGAAATATAGAACTACTATATTCGGAATACAAGACAGTGTTATCAGTCTTACAAACTGAGAAAATTGTTATATGTCTGAAGCCGTATTACATGTATTCGTACACGTAGCGGAGTAGCTATATATCGACTTTCAGGTGTGATACGCATATTTGTATGTACATCATGGGAAAATCTGTTTGCTTCGTGATCCGTATAGGTAAGTATATTCGTATACAAACAATTGTGGAACTCTGGTAAGGGAACCAGGTTATAATAATCAAACCGGTATGCGAGACAAAAGAGTTCTATGTTCTAGAACTAGTTTAGTACCCAAACAGTTATACTAGCTGAATGTTCTGTAAACTCCGGTACCGGCAAAGGTCTTAAGTTTGCAAACCGGTACGTGAACTAAAAATTTCTATAGACTCCGGAACTTTGAGTTGGTTCAAAGTTTGCAAACCGGTACGTGAACTGAAAAGTTCTGTAGAGTTCGGAACTCAGTAATTGCATAAGTTTGCAAACCGGTTTATGAACTGAGAAGTTTTGAGGACTCCGGAACTCAGTAATTACATATAATTTTGCAAACCGGTCCTCGTATTGTGATTCAAGTAATTGTACTTTGTACATTTACAAACTATGTCGATCATGATTCAATTGCGATTAAATCATTTCTATGAAGTAATTTTCATTTGATCATTTCTCTAATTAACACTAGACTCATTTGATCACATGATTGTGACTCAAAATTAATATCCTAGTGAACATTAGAATGAGTGTTAAGATTTTAAGTTCAAACCGGCTAGTTTCGGCTAACCAAGTTGAACATAGTCTTTATGCACGGTTCGGTTACGGTTTACCTAACCAGAGTGTATATCTTGTTTATGTGAATGATATTAAAGTTTTCATCTAACAGTGAATATTGTTTGCTTGGTTTCAAAGCTATCTTAGCTTAAACCTAAAGCAACCTATGCTTTGAATGTCTATATAAGGGGAACTCTTGGCAACTGGGATCTTTGAATCCTAACACTACTTTTTGGTGTATCCTAGTTGTATCTAGATTCGTCCTCTCCAGGAACCCTTTTAGGGTTTAACGACTACAAAGACTTCATTGGGATTCGTGAAGCCAGGTCCAGTTATCTTTTATCTTGATAACTTGAGTATCCTGATCTTGATTTTTTGTAGAGCCTTTGATACGTATGATATATATACCTTGGTAACTATTACTATAAAGGCGGAATTCAAAATAATAATAGACGAGAAACTTAGAAGAACACAGAACACAAGTAGTAATTCGAAGAAAATATCTTCTCTAGATTATGAACAAGAAAACGATTACAATTCTCTCTTTGTTACGCTCACAATCTTCTCTAAACAGTGGATCAGCCTTAAACTGTTTGCTAGGTTTTCTGTGCGTAGAATCTGTGTAGGTACGTCTATGTCAAGAACACACTAACTCGATGTGCTTAGTTATGAGCTAAACATCCCTATTTATAGGCTTGGTTTGGTTTCCCAAACGTCTTAGGAATCTATTTACTTTTGTAGTACTAATTCCCTTTCTAGGTATATTACCTAAACTAAGAATACTGCTCAAAGAAATACTCCTTCCTAAACTAGGAATTTATCCTAAACAAGGAATCCTTCCTAATATAAAATTCTATCCTCAGTTCGTCTTGAGGATCACTAGTTCCCAGGGAAAGGAAGATACACATGTATCATGCGCCCCCCTCAAGAACTTGACCTCCTGTGGAAGTTATATTTGTAGGTGTCATGTCCCGGTTATGGGTTGTCCACTTGTTAAGGGCAGACTGTATGCTATTTTAGTAAACATAGTGTTAGTAGCGAACGTGTGAGCGGCACGTGCCAGTGTGAGTCTGTTTTCTCTTTTAAGTCTTTGAGCTTCTGTAATGAAAACTTAATCGAATAGAATTTGTTGAGTGTTTGTTCTTTCTCTCTTTTGGGGTTTTACCCTTCAATCTCATAGTGTAGATTCTGTATATTGATCCTGATCATTCATTTGTAGTGTAGGTCACTACAAGTGGTATCAGAGACGGTCTTTCCTTGGATTGATCATGGATGATGGTAATAGATTTAAGGCTTTAGCTGAGCAATTAGCTACTGTTCTTCAAGTTCAAAAAGTAATTGCAAGGGCTCTAAAAAATACACCATCTCATGTGCTTCTAGCCAAATGCAAGAAAATTTTAGCAAGAGAAACGAAGAAATTGCCGTTACTGGAGCGTGAGATACATTTGAGTCCATCTGTTGATGAGAATTGGGAATCAAATTCGTGGGAGAGCTTTGAATTAATTGGATCTTTGTTGAAGAAAGTGACGCTGATTGAGAAAGAAATTGATGAAAAGCTTGAAGGAGATCAAATTGATTCAAGTTCAGAAGGAGATGTCGTTCACAATTCTTCAGATGAAGGTAATTACAGCTCTAAACCCAAATCTGACTTCTCAATTGTTAATGGAGATGCTGTTACATATGTTCAAGACTACAATTCTCATGCGGTCAATCTAGTTTCTCCTTATTCTGAATTGGAAGGGAAGATAGAAACCAAATTTTCAGATTACCAAAATGGTAAACCCTTCAATCCTGGAGCTAATTTTGTGGTGGGTTTTCAAATTAATAGCGTTGAATCTCATGAGGTAAATAATTTCAATTCATTCAATCAGCATAATAATATAATTGAGAATTCGAGTGAGTTAAATGTTCTGAAGAAACTGTGTAGTGTAGAATGTTTAGATTGTTGTCTTGATTCTGCTCGAATCTTGTTTGATCGTGGAAAAAAGTTTGAGGTACTTAGTAGTGGGAATTCTGTATATGAACTAATTATGGAATTTGGGTACTGTGTGGAATTGTTATTTGGGTATTCAAATGTGTTTTTGTTTGTTGAGAACGGTGACAGTCAGGATGCTTGTGAGTTGTTTTATGAAATGTTGCAGCAAGCTAATGTTCTTTGTACTAGTTCGGGACTTCATGTCGCAAGGGCAAACCAATCTAGCAATGCACAACAGCTAGTCGACTACATGTCTACTCTTCATAACTGGAGTCTTAATGGTGATAATGGTTTTGTGCTTCTCCAACAACGGAATCAGGAAGAACTGTCACCTCGCTTACACTGTACTTCTACTGCCACTCACGAAAGTTGGTTAGATCAGTTCCTTAAGCAAGTTTATAACCCAGCAAAGGTGTGGTCATCACAAGTTATGGCAGGATTTGAACTAGAAGCTAGAATTCCTTGGTTCTATGTCTATCATTTTGTGGGGGTTTCCTTAGTTGCTAAAAGATATTGTAAACTCTCGAAGCTCAAGAGGGGATCTGGTTTACTGAAAATGCCAGGTAGGGTAACAAGGAGTTTGAGTAGTGAAAGATGTTTCTATTGTAGCTTGGATGTTGTTGGGAAGGTATTTGATAGAGGAAGGTTGCTGGAACTGATTAAGAGGTACTATTACGACAGAAGCAGCTTTGAATTCAGTTTTGGTATACTTAATTTTAGTTTGGTTGATCTTAATGGGTTCATTTTCATGGATACTTATGATGGAAGACTTGTTTATGAGATTGTACTTCAGCTTGGTTATGGTTTAGAACTGTTCTTAGTGGACTCAAATATGTTTTTGCTTGTTGAAAAGGGTGGCAGTCAGGATGATTGCAAGTTTTCAGATAGAAGGCGTCAACAAGGTAAGGTTCTCTGGACTGTTTTTCTACTTCAAATAACAAAGGAAGCTGCTTATGGCAAAGCCCGAGAACTATTTGATCAACTGCACCATACTGGAAGATGGAATGGCAGTGGTGATATAGGTTCTGTAATATTGCATCTGTGTGGGTTGCTTAATGTATTGGTCACTCATTCTGCAGTACAGGGGAGTGGGAAGGTACGAAAGCTTTCCGACAAAATTGCAAATTATGTAGCTGGGAGTTTGAGTAGAGTTGGTGTATAGAAAATTCCCTTGAAGGAGCTTAGGTACCTCCAAGTGTTTCTTATTTCAATTCCCACAGTGGTGAAAGGTCATATTTATCTTTCAGAAATCATGTTGTTGCACGTTTCCTTGCTCACATCTGAAATTTATGAGAGTCATTCGGTTCGTGCGAGACACATAATGCAAATTTTTTCTTCCACTTGGAGTTGTTTGTACTTGTTTCACTGTGCTCAGTATTTTACTTCTTGTTACAACCTTATGGTGGGAATGAACACCTCTTATTCCACTCGCTTCTTACTCCCTTGCTACAATTCCTTGCCGGGTTGGGTGTATGATGAAGCAACAGAAAGTTATAGCTGGACCAGATTTCTCGCAAGGTTAGTGGGTACTCAGGTCTTACTCCTGGTGATCCAAATTATAAATGTACTAATGTTGATGGATTTCTTGAGGTGGAAATTCAAATTACTTACAACCAGTTTATGGCGTATGGGAAATGGCAGTAGTTATGAATGGATTGTCACTGAGTTAGAACCTAAAGTACCTAGTTTTATGGGTTGTAGTAATAATCCTTGGTGTTCAGGCTGGAAGGATGTCATTGTAAGAGTGGTGAGAATCAAGAAGATGCTTGTAAGAAATTGCTTATATGCAAAAAAGATATATAGTTCCACTGATACTGGTAGAGGAGAACTGCATTGCAGTCAGTTGTGGCTAGTGGTATTCTGGACCTTATAGGAATTTTCGGTACATATTGCAAGTTTAACTTCTATTGCAGTTGAACTTCTATTGCAGTTGAACTCCACATCAACATGGTTATCATACACAGTTTTGAAGAAAATGGCCTGGAGGGAAGTTTCCTTGTTGAGATATTGTTTGTCTATTGCAAGAAAGAATGTAGAGAGTGGGATCTGGAACCAACTGCTTTACTAATTCATATTGTCTGCATCAATTACGCACTTACTCCACAAACACTGAATGTGCTGATGTCACTACCAAGAGGAAAGTGTGTTATATTTGTGATTACACTCAGGAAATGATTAAGTCAGAGGTCTTTTGGGAAGTTCTCAGATTGTTGGATTCGCCAATTTGAGACGAGGCATGTGGAAGCAGTGGGTAAGCTGATGTGGCAACTTAATAATGTTGTGTCTAGTAAGATGAGGATCTTAAGTGCGAAATTATGGCAATCTGATATTAATGTTGAGAAGGAGGAACAAGACCTCATGTCAAGGATTCAGTTAATGATAATAGGGCACAATTCAGCATCATGTGGTGTCGAGGCAGGTTGGATTATGTCAAGAGTTGCTTCAGGTTTGGTACCAAATTCTTCCTTAGCCTTGTACTTCTGGAGGTACAAAAGCAACTACTTGGATAAGTACGGACTTGGGTTACATAGCTCATATTTTGCTGGTGATTTTGAATTCCTTTCAAGTCGAGAGTGGCAACAGTTATACTGGAACATAGGATACAGGAACTGTATCAAGTGCTTTATAGAGACAGCTGGGGTTTTTGTTGCGAATACTCAACCTCTTTTTAAGCAACTGCAGAGCTACACATATCATGGCACAACAACACGAGAGCAAGAAGAGGATGTCAACTCCATGCCAGCTAGTGCATTACATAAATTCTCAATTCCTCTTGCAATTTCAGGTCCTACTTCTGTTGAAGGTCACATCACTGGGGTTATTATGCACAAGTTCAGAAGAAAAGTGATAGTGATGTACCACAACCTCATGACACTTCAGTTTCAGCAGCTGACAGCTTTTCCTATTGAAATGGCCAGAAAGTTTGAGTTACTTGTCGGCAAGGGAGTAGTTAATCTCTTAACAGTGGGAATATGCTTGCAGCAACTCCTCCACATGCAGGGTTATTGCATGGAACTAAACATGAAGATTCATGTTCATTCCTCGGCTGGTGGAGCATGGATTAAATTTGAAGAAGGACTACAATCAAGCTTGCCGACTACAGATCAGGCGAATGATTCCAGCTTGTCTTGGACCTGGGTTCTGAAGTTTGTGAAGTTCACATCTCCTATTATATTCGAGATGGAGCTGCAAGTCTGCAACAGTTGTGCTCTTCATGGGTTGATCTCATTTCATATCCTTGAGGACAAGGATGGTTTGAAGGGGTGGGAATTTGTCATGTCCCGGTTATGGGCTGTCCACTTGTTAAGGGCAGACCGTATGTTATTTAGTAAACATAGTGTTAGTAGCGAGAGCGTGTGAGCGGCACGTGCCAGTGTGAGTCTGTTTTCTCTTTTAAGTCTTTGAGCTTCTGTAATAAAAACTTAATCGAATAGAATTTGTTGAGTGTTTGTTCTTTCTCTCTTTTGGGGTTTTACCCTTCAACCTCACAGTGTAGATCCTGTAAATTGAGCCTGATCATTCATTTGTAGTGTATATCACTACAATAGGTTAGGGAACTCGTGAGTTCCTTTCACCCTGCTGAACCATTTCTCCTTGCTGAAAACTTGACTTTGGCTTCCAATTAGAAAAGCGTCCTTATCTTCTTGTCTTGTCTTAATCACTCTTCGCTCCGTAATGCAATACTCCTTGAGTGGTTCTTCTCTATCAAACCACAAGTCTTCCACATGTGGCAAGATCATCTTGTCATCTCCAACATTATCTAGTAATGGTGGTTCAAACATACTTAACGTTCTTAGGTCTTCTTCTTGTTGTTTGGTAATGTATTCCAAACTAACTCTACTCGGCTTCTCGTCAAGAGAACGGATCACAAGGAGAATGAACTTTGTACTAGCATTCACCAACCGCTTAGCCTGAGTGGTTGTAATCAAGCTTGCTCCCTCAAGAGGAGAGTCAATAGCTCGTATTACAAAAGTTTTCCCATCTTTGGTAAATGTATACTTCTGCTCCCTTGTATGTAGAACCGCATCTCGATCCCACAAGTAAGGACTACCAAGTACAACTTGACAAACATCCAATGGAACCACGTCGCATGTAACCTCGTCAATGTATGACTCATCAAAAGCAAACTTGAACGTGCATTGTTCCTGTAGCCCACCTTCCTTTTGATGCCACCCTAAAGGATAGGGTTTCGGATGTTTGAAAGTTTTCAAACCCAACTTATGTACCAACGAATGTGAAAGTAAATTCTTTTGACTTTCCGGGTCAATAACAACATCTATTAGTGTTGTCTTAACCTACATCTTAACCGTGAAGAGTCGTTCCCTGGTATCGTCTTTCGTAAGTTCTTCTACGCCTCCTGCCATTAGAGAGAGCTTTTGATTAGGTTATGTTAGTCCTTGGACTTCTTTTGGAGCTTGTGCGACTAGTGTTGCCATCATGGCTTCTTTCTTTTGCAACCCTTTTGGTTTTAGATTAGGATACTTCATCCAACACTTATCAACAACATGCCATGTTCGTTTGCAATGTTTACAAAATAAACCTTCTTGATCATTAGACTTCCCTTTCTCTTTGATCCTTTCATCTCCTTTAGCGACGAAACTTCCAGACTTTCCCTTGACGTTTCTCTCAATATCAGTTTTCTTCAGCCTGCCTTCGATGACATTAGCTTTTATGCTTGCTTCGGAGATAGTATCCACCGAAAACATCTTCAACTCATTCCGTATATACTCATGGAACCCGGAAATATACTTCATATATATAGCATGATCTTCCAAGTCTAAATCCAAAACCATATCTTGATTCTGAAATTCCGTAGTATATTCCTGCACGGTTTGGTTGTAAGTCTGCTTCAAGTTGTACCACTTGAACCATCTCTCCTCAAGGTAGCCAACCAGATAAAATTATTTCCTTACAACTGCCTTGAATCTTTTCCACGACAATACTCCTTTTCCTAGGTTTTGTCTTTGATAAGCTTTCCACCGGGTTAGAGCATGCTTTTGTAGCTTCAATGCCGCGAAAGCAATCTTTTCCTTTGAACCATATTCAAAGAAAGAGAAATACGTATCTAGACGTTCAATCCAATCATCCAATTTTTCTACATCGACACTCCCATCGTAAAGTGGAATATCAACACGAAAATCAATTTTCAGATTCTTACCATGAGGTTTAGTTGTTGCAGGACCTTTAGGAAGCTCGCTTTCCTCCTTTTCATCCTCCTCTTCTTCTTCTTCCGACTCGTCTTCTTCCGAATCATCTTTCTCCGAAGCTGCAGGTGAACGTGTAACCTTTTTCTTCGTCTCCTCCTTAGGTGTATGAGAACGAATACATTCACTCAATTCCTGAAGGGTAACTTGAATAGAATTCATGTCTGTTTGCAGCGTAGCCACCTTTTCTTCCATAGTGTGTGGTTCGCCTTCCTTAGGATCATCATCTGACTTTGTCATCCTTGATCCCCTTGTTATCTTCACGTCTACTAGCTTCTCAAGTACCTCGCCAAGATTTATGTAGAGAGATCTAGTGAAAACCATAAACCACGGGGATTTACCCTAGAAACTAACCTTTCTCGTGATGCCAACTTGATACGTATGATCTCTATACCTTGGTAACTATTACTATAAAGACGTAGCTCAAAATAATAATAGACGAGAAACTTAGAAGAACACAGAACACCAGTAGTAATTCGAAGAAAATATCTTCTCTAGATTATGAACAAGAAAACGATTACAATTCTCTCTTTGTTACGCTCACAATCTTCTCTAAACAGTGTATCAACCTTAAACTGTTTGCTAGGTTTTCTGTGCCTAAAATCTGTGTAGGTGCGTCTATATCAAAAAAACACTAACTAGATGTGTTTAGTTATGAGCTAAACATCCCTATTTATAGGCTTGGTTTCCCAAACGTCTTAGGAATCTATTTCCTTTTAATTCCCTTTCTAGGTATATTACATAAACTAAGAATACTGCTCAAAGAAATACTCCTTCCTAAACTAGGAATTTATCTTAAACAAGGAATCCTTCCTAATATAGGATTCTATCCTCAATTCGTCTTGAGGATCACTAGTTCCCAGGGAAAGGAAGATACACATGTATCAGCCTTGCTCCATCAATCAAGATAGATAGTAATCAACAAAGTCTTTTTATCTCATACTTTATTCATTCCGTAAGTTTTATACATGTGAGGTGAATAATAATCTAGGCTGCACTTCGGGTTGCATAAGTCCAGATTTTGAGGATATCCAGACTCTTGTCTAAGTTGCTATCGATTTCCATCACTTGGATTTATCATTTGATCTGCTCATCTGTTTAGATCGTAAATCAGGAAATCAAATATATGCTTAATTTATGGGAGGCAGATTAGGTTTAAAGTCTTCAATTGAGTTGAAGAAACTCTTAGTCGTGGGTGAGATCGTCTAAGGGAATCAATTGCGTAGAGTCTTGCTGGGATTCAAGAGACGCAAGGAGCGCGATTGAACCTGAATCAGTGGGTGACTGAGTTCAGGGTCAACTACATTCCAGACCGAAGTTAATTGGTAGTAGGCTAGTGTCTGTAGCGGCTTAATACAATTTGGTGTTCAATCTGGACTAGGTCCCGGGGTTTTTCTGCATTTGCAGTTTCCTCGTTAACAAAACTTCTAGTGTTTGTGTTATTTCTTTTTCCGCATTATATTGTTTATCTTTATAATTGAAATATCACGGGTTATGCATTGATCAATCACAGTAGCTAGGTCAAACCTAGTTAGTTGGAAAATACTTTATTTGTCCTTTGACATTGGTCTTTGGTACCGTCTAAGAACTCTCTTGTAGTTAGGTTCACGGATTCAATTCTGTAAACGTTCTAACAACAAGAGAGATAAAGAGAGAGAGAGATATAACTCTAAGCACTTTCCTTGATTGAGTTTTTACTCACGGAGTTGTGTTGAGTTTGTCCTTACAGATTTTCTAAGAAAAAGTTGGTAGTGCATCTTGGTACCCTCAGCGTTTTCAAGACTTTACAGTAAAAAGTCTATTATTAGTAAGAGTCTACACCATATTGTCTTCAACATTTCTTGGGAATATGATTTGTATAATCTTATCAGCAATTTGTGTATCAAATATAGAATCAATAAAATATATATTATGTTTTTGATGAATCAAACCAGTCACAAGGTTATATACCTGCATAACATTGCCACTTAGATCATTAGGAACTAGAGGAGCTTCAAGATCTGGTACCCATATGTCTACCTATATCTATATCTTTTTATCATCACCCACTTGCCAGAAACTGTAACTTCTGATGAACTCCACACCGTCGTGCATACTTTTTCAGGCCCATGTTGAATTCTTCTTGAAAGGAGCATGAAGTAAGGAACTGTTTGGAAAATATCTTTCTTTTAGAGAAACAACCAAAAGTTGGATTGATTGTTTACATATCCTCTAAGATGATCTAGACAGAAGGGCTTGAGTAAATCACTTTAGATCCATAAATCCTAATCCTTCATTATTCTTGTCTCTACACAAATTCCTCCAAGCCACAATGACAACCTTTTTACCTCCTTCTCTTTTCCAACAAAACTGTATTTGAACCTTTTCTAATTCATTAATAGTATTGTCTGGAAGTTTAAAGGTACTTATCTGGTGCAAAGGCACTACGCTAATAACATGGTTTACAGGAGTTTTTCTTCCAGCTTAATTTACAAAACTTACCCCTCCATCTTGAGAGCCTACTCTTCATATTCTTCACAATTGTAGAAAAAGAACTAGTTTTCCTTCTTTTAGAAATAATGATATACCCAAATATTTCTCCTTCGTGCTCATAGGATGCATCTTCAATCGCCTGGATAATAGCTTGCAATGTATCAGATGAATATTTTTCGAATAATAAACAGTTGATTTCTGGAAATTAATCTGTTGTCCAGAGTTTTCACTAAATTCTTGAATGACATCCAGCAGATTGTTGACATTGTGAATATTAGTTTTAGTGAAGTGCAAGCAATCATCTGCAAAAAAAAAATAATAAAAAAAAATGAGTTACTTATGAAGCTGCTCTAAAATCTTAATCCCTTGTATCTTTTTATTGTATTCAACATCTGTCATAACTCTTGCAAAAACTTCCATTGTACGGAGAAAAAGATATGGTGATAATGGATCACCTTGTGTCAGTCCCCTTGTTGGTTTGATAAATCATATTTGATTTATATATAAGTCTCCAAAGACAATTCATGGCAAATTTGGATTATCTTTTCCTAAAATTTCAATAAAACTTCATTGAGCATTCCTAAGATTTGGATATAGGGTACCATACATGCATGTCAGAATCCATTCAGGTTTGGTTGGGTCACTAAGAATAAGACAATGTATCATGTTTTGGTGATGAACATCTATTTCAAGTTTGAAGCCATCTTTCCAGAGAAGGGCAAGTCCTCCATCTCTACCTACACTAGGAAAATAAAAAGAATTTGAAAATTTTAAAGGCATAACATCATTCAGGATTTTGTCATAATCTATCTTAATTAGTTTCAGACAAGAAAACAATGTTTGCATTATGAAAACATTTTAAATCCCTAATATGATTCCTGTTTTTTTTGTTTGAAAACCTATTACAATTCCAACTAATGACTTTTATAATTAAAACTATCTTTTTTAGAATAATGAGAATTACCTATTTGATTGAATAAACTATTAATGCAAGAAGTTGACAAAACAGAAGTAATTTTTGTATATCTAACAATAGAGATTTCAAGATAAAGAATAAGTCTGAATATTACCTGAGCCTCCCCTAGTGCATTTGCAGATAATGTAACATCATGGATGGTTTTGTGAGTTGCAAACTTCTCAGAATTATTACCATAGTTGAGAGGAATATTCTTATGGATTTCAGAATTTCTTTGTCTTTCCCTAGTCTTGCATTATCTTATGAGCTTTCACCTTCAACAAATATTCTCTATATGTCAAATTCAACTAAAATACCATCTTTAGGAGGTACAGAAGGAGTCACCTTCACATATTTCCTCTAAACATGAGTTGGAGTTCGATAGAGATTAGTTTGATGTTGAACTGACACCCTTTTTGGTCCTTTTGAGCTTCAAAAATAGTGAGGTTTTTGATGAGCTGACTCCAGATAAGTTAAAGTGGCCTTATAAAATCCCTTTGAATGTTTTACCACATAGCATTATGGGAAAATTTTGGGTTATTTGGTGTTTGCTACTCAGGTTTTGACCGAAAACTGGTTTTGTTCTGAATACAAACGTTGGCTTACTTTGACTTGGTTAAGTCTAGTTTTAATTAATTGACTCGATTTTTTTTCAACTTTTTTCTACCGCTAATCTGGAATATGGATGGACGGCCACAATTGTTTCATCATGTCTATCTTCATCTTCTACCTTCTCCACGGAAACAAACCCCTATCCTCTTCTTCCCTCCTCAACCGCCACCTTTACCTCGATCATTTTTGTATCTTATTTTTTGTTCTTTTCGATGATTGATAGATTAGGGAATTGAATCAGGTAAAATGAATCGGATAAACACTGTTGATTGATCAATTAATTAGGAAAAAGTACTGTTAGAAGTGGTTTGGTTAGTAATTGATTGAATTTTGCGGAAATTTTATTGAAGATTTGTGGTTTGAATTATACAGGGTTTTTGTAATTGAAGTTTTTGGTGTCGTTTACATAAATTAATCGATCTATTTGAGAAATCAGGGACCAAAACAAGTTTGTTGCCGTTGATAATGGTGATGGATAGAGCATTTCAGAGTTTACATGGACTCGTGTGGTTTTAAGAGTTAATTAAAGTTGAGAATAACATGGAATTAGGGTACGATTTGGTTAGAATTGTGGACAAATAAACCACCTCAAATCAGTAAGGAATTGATGGTGTTTAGTTGATACAGTTTCCTGCTGTGGAAGATTTTGATGAATGGCTATGAATCAATTAGCTTTAAGAGTTTCAATAGGTTTAGAGCAACTGCAATGTACGAGTAAACCTATAATTATGATCCAGTGAGGAGACGCAACGGGACGGAGTAAAGACTAAAATCTGGACCAAAATCAAATTCCAGACCATATTTGGTCTGGGACCAAGACCAAAACTATATATAGTGGAGCGGAGGTATAATCACCGTTTGGCATCGGGCGTATATATAATCTACGCCTGTTGTGAAACGTACGTAAAGTCACCGCCCCATAAAGAGGCGTTTATATAAGTTACGCCCGGTTCAGGCGTTGATAAAATGTTCGCCCGTTGGGACGTTGATAAAGTTTACGCCCCCCGTCAGGCGTTAATAAAATGAACGCCCCATTCAGACGAAGATTATACAAACGCCCCAGCCCGGCGTTGATATTCTTAACGCCCCACGCCAGGCGTTGATAAAGTGTACGTCCCATTCAGGCGTTGATATAGTTAACGCCTCACGCCAGGCGTTTATATAGTTAACGCCCCAGACAGGCGGTGATATAATTAACGCCCCATGCCAGGCGGTGATATAATTAATGCCCCATCCCGGCGTTGATATAGTTAACGCCCCACGCCAGGCGTTTATATAGTTAACCCCCCAAGCTTGAGTTTAAAAAAAAAAAAATACTTAGACAAAATTGATTTTGAATTTTTTTTATACCGTTGGTAATTCGACCGTTGAAGAAAATGGAACGTTGAAGAAAATGGAACGTTGGATAATTTGGAACGTTGGAAAGTTTGGAAGACATTTCGGTTTTTTCGCATATATACACCTATATATACACATGAGATCCTGTGGCATTTTCCCACGACCAATACTTCAAACTATCCACACCAATAAGAAGAAATATTGTTTCTGCTTTCAAATCAGTTGGAAAAGTTTGAATGAGGCGTTGATTCACCCGTCCGCCACACCAGGCGTAGATTATATCTACGTCCCTTCTCCGAGCGTTAACTATATGAACGCCCCACAACGAGCGTATTCTTTAACAACGCCCCACAACGAGCGTAAACTATATCAACGCCTCTTCGGGACGAAGATTATATGAACGCTCCACATGCAAGCGTTCATTATACATCCGCTCGACTAAAAATACTCCACTGCCTTAACGTCACACTCCAGACTACTCTCAAATTTGATCGTTTGTTTTGGTCTTTGATCTTTGGTTATGATCGTACCATTGTGGACGCTCTTAGGAGAACAAAAAATCAATGAATGAAATAAAGTTGTTGTCGCAGATGTGAATCTAGCATGGAAATTAAAGTTAATTCTATAGTGTTTGAGTAGAATGGAGCTATGCAAAAGGAGAAACAACACCATGATGAAGACACTCAAATACTTCTCGGTACCTGCTTGAGAAAAGACCCAACAGAACCTTCTCGAGAAAAGATTCAATTATCTCATGTAAATATTTAACGAGGGAAGGGTATCATAGTAAATAAATAATTATTTAAATAATAAATTTATTAAATTCCTTTATTATTTGATTTTATATATATTCTTAATAATTACTTAACGGAGGTCAAGGTTTAACAGGGTCAATGCATGTCAACGTTGGTCTTTAGACCAAACGCAAAGGCTGGACAAATGTTATACCAAATTCAGGTTTTGGTCAAAATCTGAGTACCAAAAATCAAATAACCCGAAAATTTTAACTGGTTCTTTTCCATAAAAATCATATTCCCTCTTCCAACTCATGCACCATTGACTGCCAAGATCCCCCTTCTAAGTGGTACTTGAAGATCAATTTTCACATAGACCTTCACCGGATCATCGACAACAAGAATAACATTTGGAGGGCCAACAACTTGCAACTCACCCATGATTCTTCCGATATCTTGAACAATCTTCACTTTCATAAATTCTGATAGCAACCATTTTAGTTGAATCCAAAAACTTTATGAATCCCAATCAAAGACCTTAAAAATACATCCAATATAATAATCATACAAAACCACCATATGTCCATCGATACTCCATGGTCGTGCCTGAAAAACCTTATTCAACATATCCCAATCCTTAGATTTGAACACCATAACATTTGGGTCCAATTCAATCACTTTAAACTATTCTTCTTCAGTGATGAAGTTCCAGGTGAACTTGATATTTTTCAACACTTTTGTGAATCATTCTTTCTTCAATTATTATTTGTCCAATAAGACAGATGCCCTACTGATCTTCATCATCTTTCTCTTCCGAATCATAATGGTGAACTATTGCTTCAGAAGTATTTCCTAGCTCAAGGGTAGCATTTTGAAACTTTGTCATGAGATCATTCATCTCTTTCCGTGGTGCTTCCGTCATGATCAACTTGATGAGAAGCTTCTTTTTCTTCTTTGCTAGAAAAGCCGAATAAATATTAGGTTCTAGATCTAGGGTTTTAGTATTAAGGTTATAATAAATGATGAATATATATTCTTGCTGAAGATTAGATAATTGAAAGATTTTATTTTCTTGATTTTTTGTTTTAATTAAGGAATTTGTGTAACTGGTTATAGATAAGCGAGTGAATGGAGGGAAATAAAATTCAAAACTGTAACGACCTTCCAATAATTTGGTTGAAGACTGACACGTGTAAACAAATTTTGAATTGAGAAAATCGGTATTCTGATAGAATCCAAAAAATACTTATAACCTTTGTCCAAATTATCAATATACTCAATTGCAGAACAAAAATTTCATATAAAGTGGCAATATAAGAAGAGCAGCCATAGTTCTTTTTACCTTATCAAAAATCATATTCATATATTAGCCATATTACAATGCAATGAGAACAACTATAACTTAATACATCATTCCCTTAAAGGAAAAAAAAACAAAAAAAACTTTAATTCTAAAGGTGTGGAGTATGTGGACCTAACAATCTATCAATTATTCGGGATGGGAGATGAGAGTTATAAGTACACTCCAATGCGTAAACCAAAATTCCAGAACCATAATGAAAAATACATGTTGCATACTTACACGTTCTACTGTAATTGTCCCAAAGTTTACCAAGCCTCGACCCCTTCCCTATGGTTTCTGGATAGGTAGTTATGGTCCAGTATTTATTGATACGTATTTGTATCAGTGGACATCGATATATTTTCTTCAGTTTATCTATATTTCTGTGATTACTTTTATATCAAATAAGGGTTATATTATACCCATATCGGCATGTATCTGCTGATACAGATCGATATTGATCGACAAAAACTGTCTTACGGTTTAGGGGTGCTCTAGGTGACCTCAATGTATGCAGGTTTCTTTACGGGTAACCAAATCAGGATGATCCATCTACGACGGGTATGGGTCACATACTTATAGTATTCTCCCCAAGTTTTCTAGTTGACACCTCATCTTGTCCATATATCTGGAACAACATTCAGATAGATTGTATATCCCTTTTATCACTTCTTTTTCAAATTACCTAAGTATCCTCAATTTCCTAAAAATGCTGAATTTTGAAAATACGTTTCTGCTGTTTCTGCATAGCATTATTATCTTCTTTATACTAAGATAGTCATTGTTAGATCAGATAACGTCTGGTTTACTAGGCTTGTTCTATTGTTCGTGTTATCCCAAAGTGAAAAAGCGGGGGTCTAACAACACCACCCAATATTTCGCTTAGCAATATGTATGGACTAACTACGAAATACTTTGCTAGAGAATCAACTAGACAGTCAGACTCAATCTAGATTAAATTATCTCAAGGAGTCAATGTCTCTCACTTGTTTTGATTTATTCAAGCTAAAACAATAGCGAGTCTTTAATCAAACACAAGGAATAACTTGGACGGTACCAAAGACCAATATCCAAGGATCAATCAATATCAATCAACAACCAAAGTTTGGATTTCCAATTGATGATCTTAACGCACAACCTGTATTATTTCAATTATATAAAATATAATGCGGAAAAGAAATAACACAGACACCAGAAGTTTTGTTAACGAGGAAACCGCAAATGCAGAAAAACCCCGGGACCTAGTCCAGATTGAATACACACTGTATTAAGCCGCTACAGACACTATCCTACTCCAAGCTAACTTCAGAATGGACTATAGTTGAACCCCAATCAGTCTCCCACTAATTCAAGGTACAGTTGTACTCCTACGCCTCTGATCCCATCATGATATTGCGCACTTGATTCCCTTAGCGGATCTCACCCACAACTAAGAGTTGCTGCAACCCAAAATCGCAGACTTGATAATAAACAAATCTGTCTCACACAGAAAAGTCTATCAAAGGATAAATCTGTCTCCCACAGAAAAAGCCTAGGTTTTGTTCCGTCTTAAGATATAAAATCAAGGTGAACAAGAACCAATTGATAATCCGGTCTTATATTCCCGAAGAACAACCTAGATTAATCAATCACCTCTCAACAATCATTCTTGACTACAAGCGGTTTGTCGAGGAATCACAAACAGTGAGACGAAGATGTTTGTGACTTCTTTATCTTGCCTATCGGAGAACTCTCACAATCTCAAGCCAATCAATAGATTGTACTCGTACGATAGAAGATGCAAGATCAGATCACACAACTACGATAAAAGTAGTATTGTTCTGGCTTCACAATCCCAATGAAGTCTTTAAGTCGTTAACCTGGTTTTAGAGAAGAAAACCAAAGGTTAAAGGAGAATCGACTCTAGCGAGTGCACTAGTATCACACAGACGTGTGGGGATTAGTTTTGCACAATGCTAGATGTCTCCTTTATATAGCCTTCAAATCAGGGTTTTGCCTTAGTTACAAAGCAATCCATATTCACTGTTAGATGAAAACCTGATTTAGATTCAAGCTAATATTTCTCAACCGTTAGATCGAAAACTTAGCTTGTCACACACACTTGGGTAGACGTTTACTGGGTTTGTGAAAACCGTGCCCAAACGTGTACGTATATGTTGGTTCAACATAGTAACCCAAAAGGTTAACCATATGAGTATTTCATATTAACCTAGTTCTTCTTCACCATAACTAGTTCGATTGACTCAAATGAACTAGTTAGAGAGTTGTTCAATTGATATGAGATCTTATGTAACTACACAAGACACAATTGAAACAAAGATGATTCGATTCGATTGAATCGACTCATGAACTTTATATCCACGGTTTGCATAAAACATTCCTTAGTAATTTAATTTTCATGTTCAGAGTACATATTTAGATCATAACCACTTAAGCTCACAAACAAGTTCGCGGACTTAAGACAACCGGCAGAGTTTTCCAAACTCAGCAGAAAATCTCGGCAAAGAGACTTCCGCCAGTTCGCGGACTAGGTTCGCGGACTTGAACTTCACGAACGAATTCGGATTAAGGAATACATGGTTATGTAATCTAAACTCTCATTCCAATCATTGAGACATTCTCAGAGGACGTTATATATCCGTTATTCACAGACCGTTTCACATCAGAGCAATTCTCAAAGTAATTGAAACTTTTCATGACTTTCGTCACTAGGTGAAGATAAACTTGATCAAAGCGAAACACTTTACCAACACACGATTTCGAGAAAAAGATAAGTAGTGAATACTCAGATTGAAATGTCAAATATGTATGATCCAGTCTATATAGCATACGACTTTTTGTCTCATAAGAAGTGGGAGATAGAATAGATAGACTTTTGAGTGATAAATAAGTTCAAGTCTCCACATACCTTTTTGTTGATAAAGTTCCACGGATCCTTGAGTAGATCTTCGTCGTTGTATGATGAATCGCCATGAAGTCTTTGAGCTCAACTACACTTTTCTATCCTAGTCCGAGACTTAGCTATAATAGACTAGAAATCAAGACTCATAGTTTTCATCACTAACATTGACAAACATGCTTGATATAGTAACGCATGCGAGGTCGACCGAGCTATTCTCTAACAATCTCCCCCTTTGTCAATTTTAATGACAAAACTATTAATACATATGGAATACAAAAAAAGTAAACTTTAGTGGCTCCTATTCCATAGTCTAATCTTCAAAGTTCCTTGAAATCTTCGTCCTTCCAAGTACTCCAATGATCCCAAAGGTTGTAAGTTTCGCACCACCATTGTTGAAGATCCGCAGCTATAACAATGAGAGAAATCGAGATTCTCGATCATTATTATACAGTGTCATAGTATCATTATGTAACATCAAAGTCCAATTGCATCACGACTTTAAAAACAATACTATGGAAATATGTATCAATCCCCCTTAGTCAATACTCCATCTCGATCATGGAAACCACTCCCCCTTACACAATGATCCGAAAACCATATGTATTTGTAGTGTGAACTACATTATTTCTCCCCCTTTTTGTCAATAAAATTGGCAAAGGTAAAAGAACGGGATCATAATGAAATTTCCACAAGAGATATTTCATAGACTAAAAGAAAAAATACATACCATCTTAATTTAGATGCAATCATAAAGCCGAGGCTAAATGCATTCGTCAAGGAGTTTTAAGATACAAGATAACCCCTATAAAATTCCACAGCCGCACACCCCGCAAGATATTACCATTAAGCACAAGTTCAAAAGAACTCTCCCCCATTTGATGTCATTCCCGAAAGAACAACAAGAGCGACCTTAATTTCGAAAGAAAAGAAGGATTTTTTAATTGGACACCAAAAACCATGTAAATGATTTTCTATATCCAAAACTCAATCAAATTAATCACAAGGAAACCCATGATTAATTTAATCGGAATACACAACTAAATCAAACCACAGAAGTGATCAATTTAATTGATTGTGATCAACATAAGAAAACTCACGGATCTACGACTAAGATAACCACACGGAGGTGACTACCTTAATCGTTAAAATACTCAACATAAGGAAAACCTTACAAAATATATGACTATATCAACCAATAGAACATGATTAGTATAGCCGTTCATATACTCAACACAAGAACTTGTGGAATATATGAAAAACTCAACTAGATTAATTACAAGAGAACCTATAATTAATCTAATTGGAATACACAACCAAACTAATCACCGAAGCAATCAATTTAATTGTCAAGAATGATTCATTTAGTTCAAGAATGCTCAACATATAGCATCTCATGGCACAACAAACAAGGCCAAAATTAATCGACATAGTTGTAAGGTGCTCAACATAAGATACACAATGGAGCCTTCACAGTAAAACACAACAAAATGGATCAATGAAGATCAATACCGTGGATAACATACAAGTATATATTCTATTTTCCATCACTATTTGCATAATGACATAATAGACTTTATCCTTGTCAAACAAAAGATTTCATCCTATTTTCCATCAAATAAATGACTGCATAGGCATAACTTTTGTAATTGTCAAAAGCCCATTCGTAATTTCATCAATACGAATATCAATTTATGAACGACTTTACTTTTGACACAATATGGGACCTTCAAGTTCACAGACGCAAAAAATACATATCCCATAAAAATATTGCAATACTTCAAAACAGATTAATACTGCAATAATATCATCCTCCAAATATTTTTAGAATTTAAAACCAATAAACCTAAAAAATAACATAAGAAGACGAAAACAAAAATAGCTATTGTAGTCACAATCTTCGCTATTCAAAACGCTAGTTATTCTTCCAACTAATCCAAACGGAAGACATACTAGGTATCTGAAAATATCCCCAGTTTTCCTTGATAATTTCATACCTCTGAAATGGTCTATCAAAGTATGAGTCACTGATATCCTTGATCTTGTTGACTGTAGACACACCATGTTCATAAGTCAGAACATTAACTTTCCGATCAACAATGCGAGCATAATGACGAGCCTTTGCACAATCAAGGATAAATTTCTTCTGATTTCTGATCAAGATATTCTGAGTACCAAGGATTTTCGCCTGTCCATCAATAAGTTGGTTTATCTGCAATTGAACGTTAGCCAGTTCGTTCTTAACTTCATTCTGAACACGAATCAGATCCTTGAAAGATTCTCCAATCCAAGCGTTATACTCTTTTCTTTCAAGCATCTTCTTCAGTATAAACTCTTGACCAGAATCACAACTTTTGAGATCATCCTCAACCATAGGGTTAACTTCTTCTTTCGGAACAGTTTCCATAAAGCTCATTTCTGAAGAAGAATGAAACACGTATAAGAGTTATATATGTTTGTGAATACCCTGGCTAGAAACCCTAGAGTTCCTTGAGGAGATGCGGACGTTTGTGGGCTGACCAAAAGACAAATGGCCCTAAGAGGAAACATTGCACATTGTGCATCTTTCAAAGATTCTCCATCCCAAAAGGTCATAGTGACAAAAGGAAAAAAAGGAAACTAGAGAAGAGCGTTACATCAAAAGATGTACAAGCTAGAGAAAAATAGCACAACACTTGAGCATCTCTCAAATCCTTATCCTCGTGTCTCTCAAGTTAGACATAAGAATAGAGCATTCTACTGTTAGGTAACATAGGGAGACATAGTCTCATCATAGGTTCTGAGAGAGTAGCTGTAATTTCCTCAAGGATATCTTATCTCAGCATTTCTTGTCTTTTCACTGAAGCTTCCAGGAAAAAGGGTGCGTCTCGCAGTCCTTCTGGGAATCACTGGTGAGAAACCTCTCTGATAACAAAGTCTAAAACCTCTAGAAATAAGTTCTAGGGGATTTTCCGAAATTGATTTCCACACACTAGACTTAGATTTACCAGATTTGTTCTTATAAGCACAGGACATGCTTTCATTGGTATCCCGAGAGTTTACAAATGTCCTGTAATGATTTCTAGGAGAGAGATCATTTTTATAAGATGCCTGGTTTCCTGTGAAAGGGACCTTCACTGTAGCAGTTGTCCGACTATTTACTCAATTGACAGTAGAAAGAAGAAAATTGTGAAGTTCAGAAACACGTTTCTTTCTGGCAAAACAATGGATAGCATAGTGATTTCCTTTTTCACATAAGGTACGGATTCGTGGAGGAGAAGCAATAACTGGTACTTGTTTGAACTTCATAGCCACCGGAGAAGATTGTAAGTTATGAAAACTTTTCTTGACACAATCTTCATCTGGAGAAAATTTCATTATGTACAGTAACTCATGAGAATTAGTTTGTGCAGAAGAATTTTTCTTTAAAACAGAGTTTTCTTTTTCCAAGGAATTGCACTATCCATGGGCTATGACAAGCGATGCTTCAAGTTTCTTTTTCTAAACACGAAGTCTGTCAAGATCAGATGAATGCGTCTTGATCAAACATTTTTCTCTAATTGAGCCTTCTTTAACCAGCTTTTCAAGATTACAAATCTTTTCACGTTGTATATTGTTTTCTTGAAGAAGTTTCTCAATTTCCTTAGAGAATGACCCTATAATGTTATAGAGTACCTGTTCACGATCAATAGACTTTTCAAATTCATCAATGAGCTGTACATGATCCTTGAGATCAACAAACTCTGTAGATTTTTTTGAAATTCTGGTGAGATCCTTTTCAGCCTTTGCCATTATTTCCAATGTCTCATTGGAGGAATAATGACCAACACAGGATGGAAAAATCTTCTTACCTCGGGATTCGGAAGAATCATCTAAGGAGTGACCCTTTGAGGTATTTCCGAGACACTTGACAAAGTTGACAGTTTTATGAGACATTTTTGGTATGCGTATGAGATTCTATCCACAGACTCAGATTGCCACAAACACAGACTTATAAGGTCTTTAACATGTTTGCCTGCTCTGATACCAATTGAAAAAGCGGGGGTCTAACAACACCACCCAATATTTCGCTTAGCAATCTGTATGGACTAACTCCGAAATACTTTGCTAGAGAATCAACTAGACAGTCAGACTCAATCTAGATTAAAGTATCTAAAGGAGTCAATATCTCTCACTTGTTTTGATTTACTCAAGCTAAAACAATAACGAGTCTTTAATCAAAAACAAGGAATAACTTGGATGGTACCAAAGACAGATATCCAAGGATCAATCAATGTCAATCAACAACCAAAGGTTGGATTTCCAATTGATGATCTTAACGCACAACCTGTATTATTTCAATTATATAAAATATAATGCGGAAAAGAAATAACACAGACACCAGAAGTTTTGTTAAAGAGGAAACCACAAATACAGAAAAACCCCGGGACCTAGTCCAGATTGAATACACACTGTATTAAGCCGCTACAGACACTAGCCTACTCCAAGCAAACTTCAGACTGGACTATAGTTGAACCCCAATCAGTCTCCCACTAATTGAAGGTACAGTTGTACTCCTACGCCTCTGATCCCATCAGGATACTGCGCACTTGATTCCATTAGCTGATCTCACCCACAACTAAGAGTTGCTGCAACCCAAAATCGCAGACTTGATAATAAACAAATCTGTCTCACACAGAAAAGTCTATCAAAGGATAAATCTGTCTCCCACAGAAAAACCCTAGGTTTTGTTCCGTCTTAAGATATAACATCAAGGTGAATATGAACCAATTGATAATCCGGTCTTATATTCCCGAAGAACAGCCTAGATTAATCAATAACCTCTCAACAATCCTTCTTGACTACACAAGCGGTTTGTCGAGGAATCACAAACAGAGAGACGAAGATGTTTGTGACTTCTTTATCTTGCCTATCAGAGAACTCTCACGATCTCAAGACAATCAATAGACTGTACTCGTACGATAGAAGATGCAAGATCAGATCACACAACTACGATAAAAGTAGTATCGGTCTGACTTCACAATCCCAATGAAGTCTTTAAGTCGTTAACCTGGTTTTAGAGAAGAAAACCAAAGGTTAAAGGAGAATCGAGTCTAGCGAGCGCACTAGTATCACACAGACGTGTGGGGATTAGTTTTGCACAATGCTAGATGTCTTCTTTATATAGCCTTCAAATCAGGGTTTTCCCTTAGTTAAAAAGCAATCTATATTCACCGTTAGATGAAAACTGATTTAATATTTCTCAACCGTTAGATCGAAAACTTAGCTTGCCACACACACTTGGGTAGACGTTTACTGGGTTTGTGAAAATCGTGCCCAAACGTGTACGTGTATGTTGGTTCAACATAGTAACCCAAAAGGTTAACCATATGAGCATTTCATATTAACCTAGTTCTTCTTCACCATAACTAGTTCAATTGACTCAAACGAACTAGTTAGAGAGTTGTTCAATTGCTATGAGATCTTATGTAAATACACAAGACACAATTGAAACAAAGATGATTCGATTCGATTGAATCGGCTCATGAACTTTATAGACACGGTTTTCATAAAGCATTCCTTAGTAATTTAAGTTTCATGTTCAGAGTACATATTTATATCATAACCACTTAAGCTCACAAACAAATTCGCGGGCTTAAGACAACCAGCAGAGTTTTCTAAACTCAACAGAAAATCTCGGCAAAGAGACTTCCGCCAGTTCGCGGACTGAGTTCACGGACTTGAACTTCACGAACGAATTTGGAATCCCAGCAGAAATTCTCGGTAAAATAACTTCCGACAGTTCGCGGACTGAGTTCGCAAACTGGGTTCGCGGACTTTGCAAAGCCAATTCCTTCGGTTTCTCTCAATCAACAAAGCTCGGAAACTTCGGATTAAGGAATACATGGTTATGTAATATAAATTCTCATTCCAATCATTGAGACATTCTCAGAGGATGTTATATAGACGTTATTCACAGACCGTTTTACGTTAGAGCAATTCTCAAAGTAATTGAAACTTTTCATGACTTTCGTCACTAGGTGAAGATAAACTTGATCAAAGCGAAACGCTTTACCAACACACGATTTCGAGAAAAAGATAAGTAGTGAATACTCAGCTCGAAATGTCAAATGTGTATGATCCAGTCTATATAGCATACGACTTTTTGTCTCATAAGAAGTAGGAGATAGAATAGATAGACTTTTGAGTGATAGATAAGTTCAAGTCTCCACATACCTTTTTGTTGATGAAGTTCCACGGCTCCTTGAGTAGATCTTCGTCGTTGTATGATGAATCGCCATGAAGTCCTTGAGCTCAACTACACTTTTCTATCCTAGTCCGAGACTTAGCTATAATAGACTAGAAATCAAGACTCATAGTTCTGATCACTAACATTGACAAACATGCTTGATATAGCAACGCATGCGAGGTCGACCGAGCTATGCTCTAACACAAAGCATTATGAGCAACTACATCAAACAATTGTGAGCTAATATCTTATAAAAGCAGAAAAATTATTATTAATTAGTTCAAAGTATAGTCTCAGTATAGATTAGTCTTTTGCTCTTTAGTTCCTTTACTTCATCGATGTTTAAATCTCCAACAAAATTATAAGCTTAAAATTTCACAACAACTTCTATCAAATTTTGACTCTCGTCTAGCAAACCTTTATCATCTTTTTTCTTTTTCCATTATTATCTCTTTCCGTTTGGAAACACTTATAACCTCTGTTCAAAATTATCAAGATACCCAGTTTCAGAACACAAATTTCATATACAAGCAATATAAGAAGAGCAGCTATAGTTCTTTTTACCTTATCAAGAATCATGTTCATATATTAGTCATATTATATCGCAACAACAACAATTGTAACTTAACAAGTCACTCTCTTAAAAAAAAATCTACCCAATTACGACAATCAATGTGCAATACAAACCTAAAATTATTATCTTGATTGCCATTTTTTTTCTTCGTATAAATGATCTTTTTTAGAAGATTCTTAAAAATACCGTGAGTTATTCATGAGCTTTTTTGTTAACAAGATCCAGATATTTAAGGAAACTAAGGTGTTAGGGTAATTTCAAATTCAAAAGTTGAAAAGAAAATATCTATAACTGAAACTCAGTTAAGATTACAAGATAATGTAAGATTTCGACTAGAGAACTGGGGGCGCATACTATGAGTATATACCCCATATCAATCGTATCCAAACCATCCTGATTTGGTTACCCATAAAAAGACCGCATAAGTTGAGTTCGCTTAGAGCATCCAAAACCGTAAGACGACCCTGTGCGATTTGGGATGGAGCTAGAAGGGACACCCAAATTTTTAGTTTTGAGGAGATATATTTGTGTATTAAAAGCGATAACTTGGAACCTGTCATGTGGCCAAAGGCCACCCAATGGTTTTCAGTTTTTTGGTTAGGTTTAGGGTTCTAAACTTGTAATTTGACATAAAATAGTTCCAAAATTTGTTGTTGGTTTCAAAAGTTACAGAATTTAGTGATGCTTTTTTGTTACAAAATATTTATGAACAATTATAACATCACAATTGTTTGTAAATAAAGATAACTGTGACAAAATCCTTTCGTAACACTTATAGTCTCACAAATTGATTATAATTTGAAAAAAAAAAGAAAAAAAAAGACTGTGGGGCTCTAGGAGACCGCCTAGACTGCCTACTTCATAAGACAAGCCTGCTGATCGATGTATGGAATAATACCATATGAAAATTAGGGGTCGCGCAAATTTTCAGACCAATTTGAAAATAAATGCATTGTTATGTGCTTTCAATTTTTGCATTGGATTTCTCTTAACTTGTTGGTTTGAAATATTTTGTTTTAGTCTGGTACGGATATGTCAGGAATATTTTTCAGTGTTCAATTGGAAACTTCCTGAATGTTGCGTGTTCTAAAGCACAATGCATAATGAAAATATAAAATTTTATTGTTTCAGACATATTATTTGAGATTTGATAATTTTCACCCACAAATGCATTAAATGTCATTCGATGGTCGATCCTTTTTCAAAATGGAAAATCAAGTAAATTTTAATTAACAATCCAAATATGTAATGAACTAGGGGCGCTATAAACAAGAATGATCATTCAAGATTTATCTAGTTTTATACATATTAACTATAAAGGAAATATCATATAGAACAAGAAAGTCAATTATCAACTACAATAAAACTTCGATAAAATAATAATTTTGGGACTGCTAAATTCTATCAATTTATCGAAGTATTAGTTTATCGATAAATTAATAAATTATTACTATATCGAAACATACCAAATTTAACTTTACATTTCTAAAATAAGTGTGTAGTATCAAATATCTAGAGAGTTTTTTTCAATTTAGATTATTTTTTAATTATTTATGACATACTATGTGTATAAATGTATATACTTTAATGTTAAAAATTAAAATAAGAAAAAAAAAACATAATAAAATCATTTCGGAACTTCAAGTGAGTACAAAAAATTAAAGATGAAGTTCAATGTATTATAAATGTGAACAAAAACAAATAACCGTAGATGCCTATTTTAGTAAGTAGCGTAATATAATGTTGTCACATTGATTATTAATTTATATGTTAGTTGCACCCTATTGGAAACTTAAAATTTGTATTATCTTATAAATTTAACGGGGTTATTAATTTAGCACACTGTCCCAAATCGGGACTGGCAAAAAATATTATCTTAGCGAAGTTATTAATTTATCGCAGGAGAATTATAATTTTCATGTTTCACTTTTTGTTGGATATACAAATTTGTTCAGATAGTATATTTTCAAAATTCTTGTTCCCGGAGGATAAACGTTGATTTGATCTCAAAAATCAACATTAACCCCGCATATAGATTTATCCTTATTAACATGTCTCGGTAATGTTCACCATAGTTGTTAACATGTCTTCTTCGTAATGTTCACCATAGTTAGTAAACTTCATTTACTCAATTTATCTTCCTTACTGGTTATTCTCTTCTTTTCCAAAATTCTAAGAGATTGTGCAAAACAATGACATTGCTAATAACTTATGATAAACATTCAATATAATATGATCGAGTCGTTTCAATTATATCCAACTGGCTTTATAATAGATACCATTTAACATTATATCATATCGGATTAGTACAATAATAATATGAATAACCCGACGACTACCTGTACAAAAGGTTCGTGTATTAGATGTTAAAGAAGTATCCCAAATGCATGAGGAGGCGTGTGAAGGGTAATAGATTTAAATCGTTAATAACTTATAATAAATATTAAATACAAATATTTTGGACTCACGGAAGTAACTTGTTTTGGGGTAAAAACTGATTCCGCTGGAAATGATAAATTTGGGTGTGCCGCCGAGAAACGAATCTAAACCCTAAACAAATGCACTGCACGGGAGTACTTTAGATTTGAGAGATCAATCTGTACAATTCTGGCCTAAACCAAGAAATGATCGTTCCAGCCTTGCTTCGGTCACAAAGCGAAGGAGAAGGGTTGATCTTAGGGAGGGAAGCGAAGAAGGTGTTGAGATCATAACGGTTAACTCTGAAGGTGTGGTTGTTTTATGACTTGTATCAGATTGTGGAACTCGCTTGCGGAATGCAAGTTATGAGCTCTTTGGTCTTTTTTCTGGATACTTGTGTTGATAACCGTTTTTGGTTGAAATAGGTTGAAAACCTATTTATATAAGTCATAGTTGCACGCACCCTGATCTCATAGGAAATGGGAGTAGTTGAGTGATGGAGAAGCGGGATCGTGTGAAAATTTTGAAAACCACGTATTTCAATGAGGAAAGACAGGTCGTTACACACCCAATACTTCTCTGGTGCCACTAACTGTCCGCTTTTCCTGACACTTTCTCATAATGGGCGTGTTGCACGCCGCACACTGTAAACCACCAGACCAATACCCTGATGAACATCCCCCAGTTTGTGACATGTTTGATGTCTCGAGTAGAAAATATGTAGCAAGTTGCTGAGTGGGTCTTGCCTAATTATTCTGACCAATCACGCACAAGCTAGGCAGCAGGTAGTATATGTGACGAGTCAAGTCATGAGACTTGCTGCAAAGAATAGCATGTAATGCTATTGGGTTAAATATCTAAGTTGTTTGTGAAGCCGATATTCATAAAATATCGTACGTATTCGATGCATATAAAACATCGCTTTTAAGCAAGCATCTCAAAATAATTGATGCTCATAAAGCATGGTTGTATAAAGCTTGCTTAAATTAGTTGCGGAGCTTAATGTCTTACAAAGAGCACGACCGGCCATTTTCGGGAAGCTGCCATGAACCATTCACGCGCGCCAAGTGTAGGCCGGTCGGTCCTTATAGGAGAGTGACGGCTGTCGGCAGTATCTTATTGGTCACCTAAAATTAGATCTAGGTCGGTCAATTCGGCTAGCAAGGTTGGACGACCGAGATGATTTACCGCAGTTAATGCTGTTGTTGAATTTATTAAAATCCTAAATACAGCGCGACTAGCCACTTTTGGGCGACTGTTTGGGGGCCTTATAGGCAAGCTGCGGCTTGGCCGTTTGCGGCTTATGGAAGGGGGTGGTCGGTGATCATCGCCACTTCTTGTTGCCCGCCTAAAATAAGAGTTAGGCCGACCGATTCGAATGACGAAGTTGGTTGGTCGAGATGATTTGCGGCAGTTAATGGTTGTCGTTGATTCAATTTAGGTTTTAAAAAGCCGTGTGGCCAACCTATTTTGGGCTAACAGTTTTTGGTGTTAGTCGCGCTTGGAGTTTTTCGACTGGCCAGCACAATAGTTGGGTCGCTGGTGAGTGTATCCGCACCTTGCCCATTGATTGAGATTGAATCTAGGCCGGTTAATTCGGCTGGCAAAGTTGGGGGACCAAGATCACTTTGCGGCAGCAATATATTGCTGCTAATATAAATTAGGGTTTTATAACTCACGCTGCCAACTGTTTTGGGTAATCGTTTGATGGCTCCGCTTGCGATTGGGAAGGATTTCAATTGGCCTAAGCACTAATTGGCTCGCCGGTGCACATGATGGTGCTTGTCCTACTACGTTAGGAGGTGGCTAGACTTGATAAATCGACTGGCCAAAATGTACGGCCGTGATCGTTTTAAGACCGACATGGGCAGTCTATATTATATTCCCTAAGTAATTAGGTGCGTCGACCAACCATCTTTCAACTTTATTTAAAAGTGTGTGTGGCGTATTTAAAGCGATCTGATTGGTCGGTGGGGAAAAGGGGCCAGCAGGCAATAATATGGGGCGTGGCCGGCCATCCAAGTGGTGTGGTCGCGCCTCCTTTTGTTGCTGCTTTTATTTGCCGTTGTTTCTCTTACTTTTTGTTTTCTACTTTGGTAGGATTTTTCTTTCACTAGTCCATGACGGATCAATTTCCTAGCTATCCTAGGTTTAGTTTCGACCAATAGGGTTCGAAATATCGCGCAGGGCACAAAAAACCTAATTTTTGCAAATAGGTAAAATTAAGTTAGAAAATTGAATTTCGTGGGCTGACACAAAATTAAACAATTTTCGATAAATTATATGTGTGTTGGCACAAAAACCTCTTTACCAGAGAGTGATGCAATTTGCGTGTCTTGAGTATTTTCATGCGGATCTTAATTCTGACACTTCAGGAAATTTATGCTACTCCGCTACGAGTGAACAGTAATTGTCATGTCATGCCAATATTAAGAGTTCAGCTGGGGAACATAGCATAGGAAAATACTCGACATGTTGTACATTAATGAATAATGCAAGCGAGAGTTTAATAAAATTTACAAAATATTTGGGATTGTTGCTACATGCACCATTCTGGATAAATTTCATATAAATATACTGAATTTCTCAATATATATGTAAATAAAGAGGCCTAGGCACTCATTACTTTTAAATGGCTCTATTTCTTTGCAGAATGACGACACATTAAATACATGGTTTCACAATTTTAGCCCTGAACTAAAAACCACCATTAACATTAAGTCCCCTGCTTAGTACGTAACAGTGACATTGTTGCGGGATAAGCACTAGATGGTGACAAATAAAGATAAAACTTATGAGGCAAAGTAGACAGATGTTACCAGGATAGAGGCCGACTAGGTCTTTGAGCAAGACATGTTTAAAGTAGTATCAAAGCACGCAGTGATCGTCCTCCTAGCATACATCAAATGTCTCCAGGTAGATAAAAATCTAATTGGTTGTGATTTGGGGTAAAAACTTATTCTGCTGGTTTTGGTAAAGCCGCCGAGAAACGAATCTAAACCCTAAACAAATGCACTGCACGGGAGTACTTTAGATTCGAGAGATCAATATGTACAGTCCTAGTCTAAACCAAGAAATGGCCATTCCAGACTTGCTTCGGTCACAAAGTGAAGAAGAAGGGTTGATCTTAGAGATGGAAGCGAAAAAGGTGTTGAGATCAAAATATTGAATTTTGAGGGTGTGGTTGTTTTATGACTTGTATCAGAATTTGGAACTGGCTTGCGGAATGTAAAGGCTATCAGTTCTTGGTGTTTTTCTGGATACTTGTGTTGTTGCTAACCAAAAACTGTCTTTTTGGTCGAAATAGGTAGAACCTATTTATACAAGTCATAATTGAACGCACCCTGATCTCATATGAAGTGGGAGTGGTTGAGTGATGGAGAAGTGGGGTAATATGTATGTGCCAGAAACCTCGTCCCTGTCATGGGAAAACGGGTTGGTTTACACCCACTACTTCTTGCCGCCACTAACTACCCGCTTTCCTGACACTTTCTTATAATGGGCGTGTTTCACGCCGCACGCTGTAAACCGCCAGACCAATACCCTGATGAGCATCCCCCAGTTTGTGAACCTGAGACTTATTATGGTTCACCTAGTTCCGTCTGTATTCCTACGCCTCCAACTTATGAATAAGTAACGTACTTTGAACAATTCCTTTGGTTCGTATTCCAAACAGTAAAGGAACGAAAAATCTGTTTGGTAGCAACTCTTTTCAACCAAGTGATGTGAGTTCGACAAAGGCTCTTCTGTTTATCTCAATAATCTCTTTCGTCAGGTTCTTAGATCTATCTTATTCTCAACTACCAAAGGTAATTGTTAAGATTTTGCAATCAATACTTTTAATCACAAAGAATTGTATTGATGTCGATCTACACAACTAATCAATCTAATCTACCACAAGGATAAACCGATTATAGTTGGATCCTCTATACCGAAACAAGTATTGTGCACACCAAAGATTATGAACCCCAAATCAGAAATCTTCAATATCTTCTTTGTCTTCAAATTTTCTTAGATCTTCAATAAACGCCTGCACACAACAACTTGAATCTCTTGTGATCAATCATGCACAGAACGAAGTCTGTTAACAATGGATTATCACAAGACGTGTTTAGATCTACAAACAGTCTAAAGATCCATGTGGAAACTTCGATCTAGTTTGAGTGAATCTTATATCAGAAGAGAAGATTCTCAAGCATAAACAAACTAGGTGCAATCAAAGTTCAACCATCGTTAGTCAATCAAATCAATCGAAAACACAAGATAAACCGCAATTTTCTAGTTTCCCACCAACGGTACTAATAGAGATTCTCAATCCCAAAGAAGACTTTAAACTGAGCGGCCGTAAGAGATTTCGCCTAATTAGGTTACTCTCCTCTCCGAATAGGCGGCTTCACCAGTAACAACACAGCCGAGGAAGTTTGTTGTCACGAAGGATTAGTTTGATAGAAATTCAAACTTCAAGTATTTATAGACAAGGAATTTTGGACACCAAGGAATTTCCAAAACCGAAAATATTCTCAAGATATGCAATATATTCCAAACTCGATTTCCATAATTCCTGGAAATGCTCTGTCTAAAATAATGACCTAAAATCTCTTTGGAAAATATTCAACTAGTAAATGCACATTACTAATCCTCATTTTCCTAAAATAAAATTAAAAACCTTAAATAAAAGATTCTTAACTTATTTATGTTTCGATCCTGGGATTCTCTTCCTTTAGCTATTAAGGAATAACTTTGAACAATTAAAGATAAGCGTTACTGCACATGTTCAAAGTATGTCGACATCCTTACCCTGTAAGTCCTCTTTCATACTTAAAATCTTGAAACCGATTTGCCACACTTCCGAATAAGTTTAGAATTGGTTCACCTGACTTTCAAGAACTATGTGATTGATCAAGAACACTCAATCACAAATCATGGGTTTAACGGTTCTACTAAAACAAGTTTCAGTTCTACCTCCATGTGAGTATTGTGCATAGTCACACTAGCTTTCCAAAATTCGGTTGACTAGGTAATAGGATCGGTTCCCCATATATATATATGGTATCTAACTTGAATATGTTGCACGTGTCCATAGGATCGGTTCCCCTTTGCCTAAAAATGTGTTGCACATGTCCATAGGATCGGTTCTCTTTTATGCTAAAACATGTTGCACCTCATACAAGGATCAATTCCCCTTTGTGATGTGTTGCACCTCTTACTAGGATCGGTTCCCCTTTACCCATAGTTTGTCATATACAAAATCACAAACTCGATCATACCATCTCTGGTGATTACTTAAGATCGGTTTCACTAAAAAAAGTCATACCAATACAAAAGTCAGGCCTTTGTGAATAGTTTTACCAAGAACACAAACAAGTCATGAGCGGTTATACTAATCACATATATTGGTTGTTCACAAGATATGAAATGAATAACAATACCAATAACGCCTGGCGATTTCCTTTTCGATTCACAAAACAAGTTCATGAATTTACTTCCTTAAAACACATGTAAAACATTGTTTCCTAGGATGAAATCCTCACCTCATACCCATACATAATCTCAATAGCATTTAAACGATTATGTAGATGTCTTATCTACAAAGTTTAATGGTTAAGCAATAAACCTCATATTGTATTCCTTAATACTATGTCTATCTAGAGTGTTCATGCTTCGCAGTTTTTTTTCAATATGCACGAATTGAAAGATACGTTAGGGAATGAAACAGTTCAAGTCAATATCACTAACCTCAAGTGGAAGGATGATGTTGTCGTTGTAGCTTCTTACTTCTTCAAGTCTTCGCAATACTTGTAAAGTCTCAGATCCTAATACTTTCAAGCTAACCTATACGAAGTTGACTCTAGTACATAATCAAGCGACTCTTTAAATGAGTTTTGATTCACTAAAATATGACAACCAAACTTGACATACCAACGCTTGGTGGGTTCAACCGAGCTATGCTCTAACAGTTGTTATACCCCCGCCTTTTCAGATCCCATAACTCTATGACTATCGTTACTGCATTTCATAGTATTTAATAGATTATGAGCCTTCCTATACTAGTAATAGGGTTACGCTTGGTCCCATCAAAGAATGTAATGCATCTTGCCTTATGTTAGAGCATTGCTGGGTCGAACTCGCATGCGTTTCTATCTCAAGCATGTTTGTCAATGTTAGTGATCAAAAATATAAGTCTTGATTTCTAGCCTATATAGCTAAAGGTCTCGGACTAGGATAGAGAGTGTAGTTGAGCTCAAGACTCCATGGAAATCATCATACAAGACGAAGGACTACTCAAGGAACTGGTGGATCTTCATCGACTAAAAGGTATGTGGAGACTTGAACTTATTTGTCACCAAAAAGTCTATCTACTCTATCTCCTACTCTTGAGACAAAAGTCGTTTTGATATATAGACTTTCATTATACACATTTGTTATTTCGAGGCGAGTGTAACTCGCCTACCTATTTCTCGAAATATGTGTTGGTAAGCTTTCGCTTTTGCCAAATTCATCTTTACCTAGTGACGAATGTCATGTTATGTTTCAATCACTTTGGAAATTGCTCTGACGAAAAATGGTTTGTGTATAACGACTATATAACGTCCTCTGAGAATGTTTCAATGGTTGAAATGAGAGTTTAGATTACATAACCATTGGTAGGATATAAGCATTGTTGTGGAAACACATATATGTATAAGTCCTTATTCCTTGAACCAAAGTTTGCGAACTTTGTTGATCAAGAGAAACGGAATGTGGCGTGATCCAAGTCCGCGAACTGGCGGAAGTTCTCGACCCGAGAATTTCTGTTGGAGTTTGTGAACTCCTTCCGTGAGCTTAAGTCCGCGAACCCAGTCCACGAACTTGAGCAGGTTATATCTAAAATCGGTTGTTCTTGAACTCATGTTTATATAAACTAAGAAATGCTTTTGCAAACCGAGGCTATAAAGTTCATGAACCGATTCGAGTGAATCAAACTGTTTTTGCTTCGATTATGTCTTGTTTAGTTACATAAGATCTAAACAATTGAACAACTCTCTAACTAGTTCATTTAAGTCATTTGAACTAGTTATGGTGAAGAAGAATATGGTGGATATGAAAGTAATCATATGTCTAACCATTTGGTTAACTATTGTCGAACCAACAAATGTTAATGTTTGGGAACGGCTACATAAACCCAAAATTGGACATTTCATTTGTGTGTAACAAGCTAAGTTTTCGATCCAACAGTTGAGAAATATTAGCTTGAATCTAATCAGGTTTTCATATAACGGTGAATATTGAATGCTTTGTTACCAAGCTAACATTGATTGAAAACCCTGATTTGAAAGACTATATAAAGGAGAACTCTAACAATTGGGAAACCTAATCCCCACACCTTACATGTGATACTAATTGCATAGATAGAGTCGATTCTCCTTTAACCTTTGGTTTCTTCTTCTAAAACCAGGTTAACGACTTAAAGACTTCATTAGGATTGTGAAGCCAGACCGATACTACTTTTCTTGTAGTTGGGTGATCTGATCTTGCATCTGCTATCGTTACGAGTACAATTGTAATAATTGGCTCGAGATTTATATCTCCGATAGGCAAGATAGAAAAGTAATCACAAACACTTCGTCTCATCGTTTGTGATTCCACAATATTTTTTTTCGCTGCGTCGAATAGGATTATCGTGAGGTGATTGATAATACTAGGATTTTCTTCGGGAATATAAGTCCGGTTTATCAATTGGTTCCTGTTCACCTTGATTTATCAAAAGATGGAACAAAACTCGTAGGTATATTCGTGGGATACAGATTTATCTATTACCGTAGACTTTTCTGTGTGATGCAGATTTGGTTATTAAAGTCTTCGACTTTGGGTCGTAGCAACTCTTAGTTGTGGGTGAGATCATCTAAGAGAATCAAGTATGTAGCATCCTGCTGGGATCAAAGACGTAGGAGCATAACTGTACCTTGGATCAGTGTGAGATTTATTGGGGTTCAACTACAGTACAGACCGAAGTTAGTTTGGAGTAGGCTAGTGTCTGTAGCGGCTTAATACAGTGTGTGTTCAATCTAGACTAGGTCCCGGGGTTTTTCTGCATTTGCGGTTTCCTCGTTAACAAAATTCTGGTGTATGTGTTATTTCTTTTCCGCATTATATTTTGTTATAGAATTGAAATATCACAGGTTGTGCGTTGTTCAATCAATTAGAATATCCGACCTTTTGGTTGTTGATTTAAATTGATTGACACTTGGATATTGATCTTTGGTATCATCCAAGTTATCCCTCTAGTATTTGATAAAGACTCGCAGATTTCTATTTGCTTGGGTATATATCAAATCTAGAGATTGAGATATAAACTATTTGATATACTTTTTATCTAGATTGAGTCTGATTGTCTAGTTGATTCTCTAGAAAGTATATGGAGTTTGTCCATACAGATTGCTGAGCGAAATATTGGGTGTGGTTGTTGTACCCCCCACTTTTTCAATTGGTATCAGAGCAGGAAAAAACGTTTAAGACCTTACAAGTTTGTGTTTGTAGCGATCTGACTCTATGGACAAAGGTGTTATCTCAATTAACGTACCACCAGTCTTCGATGGCTCTTATTGGTCGCCTAAAATTAGATCTAGGTCGGTAAATTCGACTAGCGAAGTTGGACGTCCGAGATGATTTACGGCAGTTAATGGCTTCTGTTGAATTTATTAAAATTCCTAAATGCAGCGCGACTAGCCACTTTTGGGAGACCGTTTGGGGTCCTTATGCGCAAGCTGCAGCTTGGCCGTTTGTGGCTTATGGAAGGGGGGTGGCCGGTGATCATGGCCCATGTTATTGGCCGCCTAAAATAGGAGTTAGGCCGGACGATTCGACTGGCGAAGTTGGGTGGCCGACATGATTTGCGGCAGCTAATGGCTGTCGTTTATTCAATTTAGGTTTTAAAAAGCCGTGTAGCCAACCTATTTTGGGCTAACGGTTTTTGGTGTTAGCCGCGCGCTGGGAGTTGTTCGACCGGCCAGCACAATAGTTGGGCCGCTGGTAAGCGTATCCGCACCTTGCCCGTTGATTAAAATTGAATCTAGGCCGGTCAATTCGGCTGGCGAAGTTGGGCGACCAAGATCACTTTGCGACAGCAATATACAGCTGCTAATATAAATTAGGGTTTTATAACTCACGCGGCCAAATTTTTTGGGTAATCGTTTGATGGCTCCGCTTGCGAGTGGGAAGGATTTCGATTAGCCTAAGCACTAGTTGGCTCGTCGGTGCACATGATGGTGCTTGTCCGACCGTGTTAGGAGGTGGCTAGACTTGATAAATCGACTTGCCAAAACGTACGTCCGTGATCGTTTTAAGACTAACATGGGCAGTCTATATTAGATTCCATAAGGAACTAGGTGCGTCGACCAACCAACTTCCAACTTTATTTAAAAGTGTGTGTGGCGCATGATCTGATTGGTTGATGGAGAAAAGGGGCCAGCAGGCAAAAATATGGGGCGTGGCCGGCCAACCAAGTGGTGTGGCGGCGCCTCCTTTTGTTGCTGCTTTTATTTGCCGTTGTTTCTCTTACTTCTTGTTTTCTACTTTGGTAGGATTTTCCTTTTACTAGACCATGGCAGATCAATTTCCTAGTCTGCCTAGGTTTAGTTTCGACAAATAGGGTTCAGAATATCGCGTAGGGCGCAAAAAAACCTAACTTTTGCAAATAGGTAAAATTAAGTTAGAAAATTGAATTTCGTGGGCTGACAAAAAATTAAACAATTTTCGATGAATTATCTGTGCATTGCCACAAAAACCTCTTTATCAGAGAGTGATGCAATTTGCGTGTGCTTGAGTATTTTCATGCGGATCTTAATAATGACACTTCTGGAAATTCATGCTACTCTGCTGAGAGTGAACAGTAATTGTCATGCCATGCCAATATTAAGAGTTCAGTTGGGGAACATAGCATAGGAAAATACTCGATCGGCTGTACATTAGTGAATAATGCAAGCGGGAGTTGAATAAAATTTAAAGAATATTTGAGATTGTTGCTACATGCACCATTCTGGATAAATTTCATATAAATATACTGAATTGCTCAATACATATGTAATAAAGAGACCTAGGCACTCATTACTTTTAAATGGCTCTATTTCTTTGCAGAATGACAACACACTAAATACAGGGTTTCACAATTTTAACCCCGAACTAAAAACCACCATCAACATAACTAACCTTAAAAATGGACTTTTAAGGGTAAGTTTATTTCGAAAATGTTACATACCCCTGAAATCCTTCCCCGCGACTTTCCATGGTGTTAATGGTCCAGTGCAATGATAATGGATCCTGCTAGCTCCACGAAGAAATGAGGTGATGACATATCATGGGGAAGAGATTTAGGGGAAAATTTTGGGATATGCAGCAGCTTCGAGGTTATCTAAAGATTATCAAGTAGAGAAACGCAAGGAATCAAGAAGATGTGAAACTATTCTAACAAGTATGTGATCCCCACATATGTAGCATAGTTTACTGACATGTGGAACTCTGTCGGGTAATGCCAAACATGTGCATTAAACTCTTTGCACCATACCGGAGTCTATAAATCTATCTAACTTTGAAAGCTGGCTAGCAAGGAGAGCAAACCAAGGTTTATTAATTGCATAGACCTAAAAAGCCCGGGTGGTGTAACACAATTCTCAACAAAATATTAATTGGATACCCCACTCATGGAAAATTATCCTTGAGTTGTGTATGCTTCTCCCCTCTAACAAGAAGATGATGTAACATAGCAAGACCAATTTTTATGGTTTTACCCAATATAGTGAGTCTATTATAACTAGGGACAGGCTCAAAAATCCTCCTAAGGTATGGCTGGAATATCACTGGTTGCCAATGCCGCTAAAGGATGTGGAAATCTTTTTTTGGAACAAATTAATAAATAGTGGTTAACTAGGATCTGCCCGTAAAATACTATTTAGATAAACGAGTAAAATATTTAAATTGGCAAAATTTATAATAAAAGGTGACTGGATAAATAAATTTATGGTTTATGAAAGAAAATGCAAAAATAAATGGATAAAATGAAAAAAATTTCATGCCTTGAACAAGATCATAGGCTAAAAGTTAATTAGGCTAAAACTACACTGGCTAATCATAAATATAAGGAGCGCTAAATAGTGATTTTAACAAATCTTCTTATACCTAAAAATTTTGGTCCAAAAAATTAGGAATGGCCTATAGACGGGGTTAGCCCCTTGCTAGGCCCATCCATGATTATAACTAGCAATCCATAAATAGGAATGACATGGAAAAAAGTACTTATTGCACAACATGGGTAAATTTTTGATATTATCTTATATAATGAGAGGGTCGAAAAATAGAGGGTCCCAAGTACACCACCAAATACTAATTCGGAAACCAGAAAGATTTGACATCGGATACAAAGACAAGTTTAACTTGGACGATTTTAGAAATCAATATCCAATTAATAACCTAGTATATACCCGAACTGTAATACGAGTCTTGAGATCTTTCTTTCACGATACGAATTTTCAAGAATAAATCTTGTAGGTTTGATACAGTCTTTTAGTCTTAAAAAACTTGCTAGGTTATTCTAACGCACTACTTGTGATATTTCTATTACAAACATAAACAATATAATGCAGGAAAAAAGACACCAGAAACTTGGTTAAAGAGGAAAACTGCAAAACAGAAATACCCTGGGACCTAGTCCGGAACTTGAGGATTACACTGTATTAAGCCGTTACAGACACTAGCCTACTATTAGACTTTGGACTGCAATGTAGTTGAGACCGAATCGAGCTTATGAGCAATTCATCTTCAGTTTCCCTCATTTACGTCTCTTGGATCTCGCAAGACCCTATGCAACACGATTCCCTTAGATGACGTCCTTTACAGGCCTAGGAGTTGCTTCGACTTTAGTAAAGACTCTTATGAATATTCTACCTCTAACAAAATGCCTATTTGATTTTTTTGAGAAAGATATTCAATCAAGGTACGGAAATCTATATGCTATGAGGGATGTTTATGAAAAGAAGATACCAAGCAAAGTCAAGATAAGGTTGAACTCATTCTCTACAGAATTGATAGAGATCCCTAATCAATTATTCCTCACAAGAACAATGTAAAAAAATCAAATCAGAAAGTGATTTAGATATCTATCTTGTAATTACAAAGTCTGAAACGAAGAATACTTTGTGATTTCTATTAAATCAAGTTCTTTATATAAAGTTTTGAGAACCTAGAAGATTAATAAGAACAAGATACGGATGAACTATAACTATCAGGTAAAGGATAGTCTAACCGGGCTTCCTGAATCCCTTAGTGAAGACTTTCAAAGTCGTAACCTAGAATACAGTTTCCAGGGGAAACCTAGGTTTTTAGTGGACGACTCTAATCTTAAACTAGGACATAGTAGTGTCATGATTGAGCTTCTAGTGTGCAGGGACTCCTCTATTTATATTGATGAACAACCCTAGTAGCTTACAAAAAAAGATAAGTTCGTAGAAGATTGCCTTGTATAAAACTACCAAGTAAGTGAAACTTCTCTACATAGATTCTGCATGAAATCATGTGAGAAGTTTTCTTTGAATTACAAAGAAAATCCATGCAACTAGAATGTACCATATGGTTTTTCAGAGAGCCACGATTAAGTAAATCTGAAATTGACAAGCTTCATTTGTCACAAGACCAAATTAGTTCATGAAATTTATAACAGTTTGTGAACTAAAAAGTCGTCTCGTAACTCTAGAGTTTTTATATTGAAAAATTCACGAACTGTGCAAACATTTTATGCACTTGAAAATAAAAAGTGTACATGAAACATCAAAAATCAACTAGTTAGCAAACTAAGTAAATCAGTTCGTATACGCTGAAATAAATGGTATCCACTACTATCTCAAAATCGACCAGTTCGTGAACTGAGCAAATCAGTTTTTATATGCAAATTAATTGAGTATTAAAAATAAAAAATTTATATCTACGAGTTCAATTTCATGAACTGGTGAAATAGTTAGTGAACTTAAAAACTAATTTGACTACTCCTTATAGCTTGCAATCTTCTTCGTAATGCTCACCATAGTACTGTTAAACATTAACATGTCTCGGTAGATAAATTGAGTAAATGAAGTTTCCGTTGGCGACGTCTTCATTCTTAAAATCTTCAAGATCGATTGGTAAATTCTGATACTCAATTACGATGCTCTATACTTAGTCTAAGACTGACTTTAATAGACTATAAATCAAGACATAGTTTTGACCAACTAAAATTGATAACAATCTTGACATACCAAAACTTGAGCGTTTGACCAAGCGATGCTACAGTAAACCCCCCCCCCCCCCCCCCCTTTCAATTTAGTAACGAAACTATTAATTACATATGGATAAAATAAAAAACTGTTAGAGGATAACTCGGTTGAACTCACCAAGCGTTGGTATGTCAAGTTTGGTTGTCGTATTTTAGTATATCAAAACTCATCTAAATTGGCTTGATTAAATACTAAAGTCAACTTCGTTTAGGTTAGCCTAGAAAGTCTAGGAATGTTGATACATACAAGTATTACTCCGAATACCTGAAGAATGTGAAGAAGTATCGAACTACAACGACGACATCATCCTTCCACTTGAGGTTAGTAATATTAACTTGTATTGTTTCATTCCTAACGTATCTTTCAAGTCGTGCTATATTGAAAACATAACTGTGAAGCTGTATATGGTGTACATAGTGTATAATACTCTAATGATGTGACATGATCATAATAGTATGATCATAGTATTAGGGAACTAGACTACGAAGTATAACGCTTATCTTTTGAACTTCGTAAATATGACATCGACATAATCTTGTATATATTTTTATGATTATATGAATGGGTTATGGTGAAGATTTCATCCTAGGAAACAATGTTTTACGTCCGTTTAAAGGAAGTACATTTGTTAGAGCATTGCTTGGACGAACCCACTAGCGTTGGTATGTCAAGATAGTTTTCAAATTTAGTTGCCAAAACGCATTCTTGATTTAGTATACTAAAGATAGTTTCGGACTAGATTAGGTCTAAGAAGAGCTATTCTTGAAGGATGAAGACCGAAGATTGCAAGAAGACATCAACAAGGACTTCATCAACAAAGGTATGTGGTAATTGATTTCATTTGGATTCTTGTTCAAATCTACCTTTCTAATCTATCAAAACAAATGCTCACTCTATAGAACAATTCCTATGACGGTTAATGTACATTTTTGTATATATACTTGAGGTTATTTGAGCCACGACTTTTGTGACAATAACCTTTATCCCTGGAAAGGTTCTCATTTTATAGTGAATGAGCTTATGAATTCAACGAGCCAAGAATCACTCGATTCCGAGTTATAACGATGAAGTTATGAGTGATTTATTAAAGTAACAGTTATAATTGTTGATGTAACTGTTACAGTTCGTTAGTAGGAAACAATCCATGGACTGCTTGTAACGGTTCACAGACTTGGGCCCAATTACGTGACTAAAAGGCATTTTTGGTCAAGTTGGTGATGTTTCCTTATCTAGGCAAGTTACCTATTACTCCAAACATCTTTGATTACCATATTATAGTGTTTGTGATTCCTTCCTAATTTGATTTGTGATTTATTCACATAAATACAATTTTGCTAAATTAATTATTTATTTAATTATTTTGGCAAGAGTTGTAACTTAGGAAAGACTCCCAAAATTAGGAGAGTCTTGAAAAGGGAAAATAGCTTAGCTTAGTTTTCAAGCTATGTTTCACTATAAATAAGGGTTCGTGAGTGCTACACGTTTTTTATCCCCTTTGGAAAATTGGTGTAAGCTCATAAGGTTGTTTTCCATGTCTTCTGTTCTTTGTGAACAAGAATGAGATAAAAGTCTTTGTATTGGGGATCACAAAACCGAGTTGGATTAATCTTCGTGATTGATTATATAACTTGTAATCTAGGTTTTTCACCTCTTGTCTATTCTAAGGTTTTCTCTTCTGATGTAAAACCATTCAAGAGTTGTTGATCATAAACCCTAGGTTTTGATAGATTTCAGTTTCCGATCGTATACCAACACTTGTTAGTCGAAATCGGAAGCTAGAAAGACTTCGATTAAGGCATCTCGTAAAAATCCTTAAGAAGTTTTAAACAAGATATCTCCAGATATCTACAAGTTGTTCTTAAGAAAACTTCGATTAAGGCATCTCGTAAATCTTCCGATCGTATACCAACGTAAAATTCTAGTTGTTCTTGTAGTAGAATAATTAGGTTTCTCTTCCATTATTGAAGAGTATAATAATCCCTAATCTACAAGTTTGTTTTGATATTACTTTTACTTTGTAATTGTTTTTATCAAAATAAACACAAGATTTCCAAAACCTTGATTCACATCTAAAGGGAAATCAAACCGGTGTTTTGTGCAAACAAAATATCGAATCGTATCAATCGTGTTGTTGTATCTTCTAAAGAGAGCCTTGGGTTCTGCTAGAAGATTTACGAGAAGAATTCCTAAAGACAAACGGTATTGTGCTAGGAGTTCTATTTCTGCTGAAGAAGGTATTACATCTAGTCCGAATAGGTAGTAGGAATTTGGTGTAACAATTTACAATCAGTGTGTGTTTATTCTGGACTAGGTCCCGGGTTTTTTTCTGCATTTTCGATTTCCTCATTAACAAAAATTTCTGGTGTCATTGTTATTTCTTTTCCGCATTATATTGTTTATCTTTATAATTGAAATATCACAAGTTGTGCGTAAGTTCAATCAATTGGGAATCCAACCCTTGGTTGTTGATTAAATTGACTGACACTTGGATATTGATTTTTGATACCGTCCAAGTTATTTCTTATATTCAATCGGGCTCGCAAATTCCTATTTGTTTGATTGCGGATTGAATTGAGAAATTGAGATATAACTCTTTGATGTACTTTTCTTAAGACTGAGTCTAACTGTCTAGTTGATTCTCTTGAAATTATTTGGAGTTAGTCCATACAGATTTCCAAACGAATTATTTGGTGTGGTTGTTAGACCCCCGCTTTTTCAACATTCATGAACTTGTTTCGTGAATCGAAAGTGAAATCATTAGGCTTATTGGTCCGGTTATTCATTGCAAATCTTTGGATGACCAATATGTGTGAGATGGTAGAACCGATCTTAACTATGTTATGTATCTTGGTATAACCAATCACAATGCCTGACTTATGATTTGGTATTACTGGTTTTTATTAATTAGTGTAACAGATCCTAAGTAATCACCATGTGCGGTATGATCGATCCTTGTAATTGGTGTGACCGATCCTAGTAATTGGTGTGACTGATCACGAGTATTGTGTAATCGATCCTTGTAATTGGTGTAATCGGTCCTGGTAACTGGTGTAACCAGTCCTGGTAACTGGTATGACCGATCATAAGAATTACCATGTGTAGATGGAATCAATCTTGGTAACTGGTGTAACCGGTCCTGGTAACTTGTGTGACCGATCACAAGTATTTCCATGTTAAGGTATAACCGATCCTAGTGACTGGTAGAATCGATTGAACCTATGTATGTGATTTGGGATTTGATCAATCACATAGTTGTCTTTGAAAAGACGAGGGTACCCAAATATACCTCAATCTAAAACTTTTCCACCTATAAGTCCTTTCTCTGAAAGTGATTGTCTATGGACTGAGTCGAGACAATACAACTAATCGGTTCACACTTCGTGTGATCGACTATGGATTTGAGATCGAGACAATACGACAACACGATAACTTGTGTGATTGACTAGGATACAAGATCGAGACAATACAACAACGAAGTATGTTTACTTGATAAAAGGTTCGGACTTAACCAAACACAATAGGATTGCTATCAAGTAAATAGGAATTAACGTTTGTGTATTTTACTTCTAATTATAATAAAACAATTATAATTGCGGAAATAGAGAAGTAAAAGACACAACAAGATTTTCTTAACGAGGAAACCGCAAATGCAGAAAAACCCCGGACCTTGTCCAGAATTGAATACTCTCAGGATTAAGCCGTTATACAAAATCTAAACCAACTTCGTATAGTTGAGACCAAGCAACTAAACCTATAGTCCACCTAGTTCTGTTTGTATCCCTTCGCCTCCAACTTGCAATAAGTCACGCACTTGGAACAATTCCTTTGGTTCGTATTCCAAACAGTAAAGGAACAACAAATCTATTCGGTAACAATTATTTTCAACCAAGTGATATGAGTTTGACAAAAGGCTCTTCCGTTTTTCCCAATAAAATCCTTTGTCAGGTCCTTAGATCTATCCAATAACAATTACCAAAGTAATTGTCAAAATTTTGCAATCAATATTTTTAATCACAAAGAATTGTATTGATGCGGATCTACTCAACTAATCAATCCAATATATCACAAAGATAAACCGATTATAGTTGGATTCTTTTCCAGCCGAAACAAGTATTGTGCACACCAAAGATTATGAACCCAAATCAGAAATCTTCTTCGTCTTCAAATCTTCTTAGATCTTCAATAAACACCTGCACACAATCAACTTGAATCTCTTGTGATCAATCACACACAGAGCGGATTCTGTTAACAATGGATTATCACAAGACGTCTTTAGAACTACAAACAGTCTAAAGATACCCGTCGAAACTTCGATCTAGTTTGAGTGAATCTTATATCAGAAGAGAAGATTCTCAAGCATGAACAAACTAGGTGCAATCAAAGTTCAACAACTGTTAGTCAATCAAATCAATCGAAAACTAATAATAAACTGCAATTATCTAGTTTCCCACCAACGGTACTAATAGAGCTTCTCAATCCCAAAGAAGTCTTTAAATTGAGCGGTCGTAAGAAATTTCTCCTAATTAGGTTACTTTCCTCTCCGAATAGGCGGCTCCACCAGTAACAACACAACTAGGTAGTTTTGCTGGCTCTGAGAATTAGTTTGCTTGAAATGAAAACTTCAATATTTATAGACCAAGGAAGTTTGGACACCAAGGAATTTCCAAAACCGAATATTCTCAAAGATATGCAATAAACACAAAATCGGTTTTCATAATTCCTGGAAATGCTCTGTCCAATTAATGACCGAAATCTCAGTATAAAATCTTCAACTAGTAAATGCACATTACTAATTTTTATTTTCTAAAGATATGCATTTTAATGGGTGGAAATTAAAAGCATATAAAACTAAAAACCTTAATTAAAAGATTCTCAATTTATTTCGATCCGGGGTTCTCCTTTAGCTATTAAGGAATATCTTTGAACAATAAATGATAAGAGTTACTTCGCATATTCGAAGTATATCGACATCTTTACTTTGTAAATCCTTTTTCATATTTACAATCTTGGAACCGATTTGCCACACTTCCAAACAAGTTTAGAATTGGTTCATCTGACTTCCAAGAACTATGTGATTGATTATCCTATCAAATCACAAATCATGGATTTCACGGTTCTACCAAAACAAGTTTCGGTTCTATCTCCATGTGGGTACTAGAATTAGTCACGCTAGTTACCAAAACTTGGTTGACTAGGTACTAGGATCGGTTCCCACATATATATGTTATATAACTTGTATTTGTTGCACATGTTCGTAGGATCGGTTCCCAATAACTAAAAACGTGTTGCACATGTTCATATGATCGGTTCCCAATAACTAAAAACTTGTTGCACCTCTTACAAGGATCGATTCCCCTTTTGTGACCATTTGCACTTCTTAATAGGATCGGTCCCCCAATGTCTAGAGTTGGTCATACCAATTACAACAAATCGATTATACCATCTCAGGTGATTATTTAAGATCGGTTTCACTAATAAAAGTCATACCAATACATAATTCAGGCGTTGTGAATAGTTTTACCAAGAACATAAGCAAGTCATGAGAGGTTATACTAAACACACATATTGGTAATCCAAATATTTGCAATGAATAACAATACCAATAAGCCTAGCGATTTCCCTTTCGATTCATAAAACAAGTTTATGAATTGCACTTCCTTTAAACGAATGTAAAACATTGTTTCCTAGGACGAAATCTTCACCCATACCCATACATAATCACAATATCATTCATACGATTATGTCGATGTCTTATATACGAAGTTCAAAAGATAAGCGTTATACTTCGTATTGTATTCCTTAATACTATGTCTAACTAGAGTATAATCATTCACAGCTTCGCAGTTATGTTTTCAATATGCACGACTTGAAAAATACATTAGGGAATGAAACAGTTCAAGTCAAATATTGCTAACCTCAAGTGGAAGGATGATGTCGTCGTTGTAGCTCCTTACTTCTTCACATTCTTCAAGTCTTCACGTAATACTTGTAATGTCTCCTAATACTTTCAAGCTAACCTATACGAAGTTGACTCTAGTTAATAATCAAGCGAATCTTTAAATGAGTTTCGGTTCACTAAAATATGACAACCAAACTTGACATACCAACGCTTGGTGGGTTCAACCGAGCTATGCTCTAACAATCTCCCCCTTTGTCAATTTTAGTGACAAAACTCTTACATCATATGGATAAAAAAATTACAAGAATTCATTACACATACGCTTGATTCCCAAATTCAACAACACAATAACCTGTATACGTTCAATTCATAAATGTCGTTGTTGACATTATAATAACAAATTTAATACTCTCCCTAAAGGTAAGATAGGTAGATTTTCAATCCGCACGTCTTTGTTATTTCCATGATCATATGATATGTTACTCCCCCTTAGTCTATGCTTTACTCTTTTCGTTAGATATAACGTTTAAGCTCCATTATACTTTCCTTAGTGATACCAAATCAATACAAATCAATATCAGTATCACTTGTTTACTCTATATTTTCTCCCCCTTTTTGTCACAAGATGAAAAAGGTACGAGTAAATAAAGGACAAACCGAAAGTATCTTACAAATCTTACAAAGAGACTTGCAAAACCTAAAAGAGATAAGCACGAGGGTTCCACACACCATTTTTGATAACCAATGTCAAAACCGAAACTACAAAGTAATTTTGTTTTGATATGTTACCAATGAAACAATTGCCCGAAGAAATTTTCCCTAATAATTTAGCAAACCAAAAATCGACTAAGCACCTTAATTCCTTTGCTAAACCGATTATACAAATACAATCGCTTGCTCGATAAGACCAAAATAAAGATTAGAATTAACTTTATTTTTCTCATCAGGCTCTAGTTATTCTCATCAATAACTTAGACCTTTCACTTTTAAACAAGACAAGTACAAGGTTAGTTAACTAGGACTTCTTGTTGAAAAGGCGAGGGTACCCAAATATACCTCAAGCTAAAACTTTTCCTACCTATAAGTCCTTTCTCCGAAAGCGATTGTCTATGGACTGAGTTGAGATAATATAACTAATCGGTTCACACTTCGTGTTATCGATGGATACGAGATCGAGACAATACAACAACGAAGTATGTTACTTGATAAAAAGGTTCGGACTTAACCAAACACAATAGGATTCACTTATCAAGTAAATAGGAATTAACGTTTGTGTAATTTACTTTAATTATAATAAAACAATTATAATGCGGAAATATAAAGTAAATGACACAACAAGATTTTGTTAACGAGGAAACCGCAAATGCAGAAAAACCCCGGGACCTTGTCCAGAATTGAATACTCTCAGGATTAAGCCGCTACACAAAATTACACCTAACTTCGTATAGTTGAGACCAAGCAACTAAACCTATAGTTCACCTAGTTTCGTCTGTATTCCCACGCCTCCGACCTTAGACACGTACTTGGAACAATTCCTTTGGTTCGTATTCCAAACAGTAAAGAAACAAAATATATGTTTGGCATCAACTCTATTCAACCAAGTGATATGACTCGGACAAAGGCTCTTCCGTTTATCTTAACATAAACTCCTTCGTCAGGTTCTTAGATCTATCTTATATTCAATTACCGAAGTAATTGATAGACACATTTTTTGTGTCTAATTTGATCTCAATACTATATATTGTTGGCACTCGGTTTTGTACTAATTTTGATGTTTTGTGTGTTTGTAGGCATTTTTTTGGAAATAAATATTTTTGGAGAAATCGGCTCGAAAAGTTACTAAAGGCACCTCTGGAGGACAACTGCTATTCGGACCTCCACTTTGGTTAAGGGGCACCTCAATTGCTAAGGGGTACCCACAGGATATTCGACACCCATGTACTTGGTTAAGAGTTGTCATTCTTCTCCTTCGTTTGAAAACATAAATTTGGCGGGAAATTATTATATTCACCTGCGTATTCTCTGTAATGATTTCTGTCAAGATTTTTGTGAGATATTTTCGTCAGAATCAGCTGTTGAGCTAAAACACGAGCGGTAATTGACTCAGAACCGAAGAAAGAGGAGTCTGTTGCACACAACAAAGCACGAGCATATATCGGGTTGTAACATGTTTTCCCGACAGTAACTGAGGTTGGTGTGTATATGGAGAGGATTCAACTCAATTTTCCCTGTGTTGGAAACATGTTTGAACGTGAAAGAGATAAAAAAGGAGAGTTGACTGCTTACGGACGCGTGATGATGTAAAACAGGGGAAGTATTTTCATGCAGAGAGATTCCCGGGATTTTGAGCTATCTGTGGTCGATTTACGCGTGCATCACAGTATTTGACTTCTTCTAGAGCATGTTTGAGCGTGTCAATATCAATCTGACGCATTGAAAAGAAGAGAAAACGAAGTTATTCTCGTAACAGGTGGTGGAGAATAAAAATAATTAAGGAAGAAGATACGGGAATTAAATTCGAGTTTTGTCCATCCTGTGAGTATATAAAGGTTGGTCAGAGGTCAGAAAAGGGGATGAAGAGTTAGGGGTAGTTTTAGAGCAACAAAAATCGCTGCAGAGCGATTCTGCAGTAGCAGCAGAAAAGAGGAAGAAGAGAGTTGCAGACGACACATCATAAGTGTCGTTCTCAAGAACCCTAAAGCTGAAGAACATAGTACTGCAGAGGACAGTCGTAGTCAGTGTCTTATATTCAATCTGTTCTGTAACAGTCCATTAGTCACGCTTATCTTCAGTTAGCAACACCTCTTGTAACAGTGAATTCTGTAACATCCATTAGATGTTGCAGATTCACTGTATTATTATTTCTCTCCAATAAAACACCTTTTTGAGCCATGAATCTATATTTTGAGTGTGTTTTGAGCATGAGGAGCTAAAACCCAACATTGGGACAACGGAGGAAGCTGGATTTCACCGTTGGAGTAACTTAATTTATTCCTTATTTATTTTTTGCACCGATTTTAAATGATTTATGATTTCTATTAATCAGTTGTTATCTTGTTAGATAGTGTATGCTTAGTCTTAGGTGCTTTAGATACACTATGCTTGTAATTTACAATTAATGTTTTACGAAATCTATTTTGGCAAAGAATAAAGTTGATATTTCTTTTGTTTTGAGCTACAATTGCCTAGGATAAGTTTATGAATCCCATGAACATGAAAAGCAGTGGAATCCCGAGTCCCGGTCTCTCTTCATCCTGTGACCTTATTTTGTATATATATTTTCTTATTTTTAGTATTTTCTTTTATTAAAGCCTAGAATCAATCTCAACAAAGTCCAAGTGAACAACAACCTATTTACCACTATTAAAATTCGATCAATTTTTGGCGCCGCCGACGCGGACTTGTGTATAGATTTGTTTTTAGGTTTTTTTTTATTTATTATTTTTGTTCTTTTTTATGCGTTTTAGTATTTCTTGTTTGCTTTCAGATTTGGAGCTGAGCTAAAGAAAAAGAGAGAAAGTGCTGAAAAGAAAAGCGAAGCTAAAGAAGGAAACAAAGAAGGAATCCAAAAGGAGTGAAGAAGAAGATTTTGTATATTATTTTATTTTTTTAGGACCAGTAATTAAGGTTTTTATTTTTGGAATTTTTTTTTTCTTTTCTTTCGGACATTGAACATTGGACTTTATTTTTAAAACCCTAAGGAAGGGTTGGTTTAAATATAAACTGGACAGGGAAGGACGATAGTTACGATACTGTCTCGGCCCCTCGGGTTCGTACACTGACATTGGAGTCGGTGGCCCGAGTCGACCTCAACGGTTCATCCCCCGTCTGGAACGGGAGGTAAGAATTCTAAACACCCGCGAATCCCCTGTCAGCGGGTTTACTGGATGATTTTGTATGCATATATGTTGAGGACCTGAAATCGGATTTAATTTTCTAGTAAAGGGCAAGGCATGGACAAATCAAGATAAGGACTCGGATTTCATCACCGTTTCCTTCTTGCGCGCCTTAGGAACACGTAACCTACGCGAACCTAATCTTAAATTACTGACTAGAACGAGACCGATAGGGTAACGAGCTTAATAAGAAAGTCATTCGAAAAATATTGGTTACTCTTTTAAGCATACTTCGAAGTTCATGATGGTTTCTGTGAGTTGAATGCGTGACTGCGCCGCCTTGTAATACCGGTGAGGCCTTGGGTATCAAAGCTCCACCGAGCTTCCCTCGCCTCTATTCAACTTACTTTGACTCGGATTGATTCCAGAGGGGTTTGCTTAAATTGTAACGAATTCCTTTTCGAAAGAATAGAAGCTGGTCTAGAAACAATCTAAGGGAGCCATCATGCTTTTTGTTTGCTAGATAAAATAGGTTTGTTGTGGTCGAGTCACCCTTGTTTGTGCTTGTGTAGAATTCCCTTGCAGTTAGGATGTCAAACTGGTATTATAATAGCCACCACAATGAATATGAATATCCAACTGAACAATATGGACATCACTCTTTTTATGACCATAGTGTGAATAGTGGTTGGGAACGGAAACCTTTCGAAGGTTATGGGTCATACCCTGGTGAGCCCAATTACTATCCACACGTGCATCAGTCTTACGAGCAAGAAGATTATAGTACTAGTTCTTCGTCTCTAGAGGATACAATCAAACTATTGAAAAGTAGTCCTTTTTATGATCCCTCTGTTCCTATTCCTCCTTCAGAAGAGTCCCTCAGGAAGTTAGCTGAGTCGACGCATAAGTTAGCTGAGATGAATAATATAATTATAGACGAAAGAACTACAATAATGAGTGAACCTTCTTTAGAAGACCACCTCAAGCGGATAACTGAGACGAACGAAAGAATTACTCGAAATTATATGAATTTCCAACACAGTGTTCCCAATTTTACCCTTGAAAATGAGGATAGTTACTATTCACCTAATCAAGATGACGAGGATAGAATTGGAGACACTATTTTAGATGAGGTTTGATCTCTTTCATGTTATTATGATGAGGATAGTGTTGATGGAGAATCATACTTATGTATGAATAATGATCATGAAATGGTTACTCCAATTGAGCTTTACAATGATAATATTATTTCTTGTTCAAATCCAAATAATTTTAATAATTATTCACCTATTCAAAAGGACGAGGATTTGACTAGAGATACCCTCGTTTTAGACGATGTAGTATTTCATGTTTACAAAGCCGGTAATGATTTAGAGGAACGAGTTTATTATGAGAATAATGTTTTAGAGTCTAGCGATTTAGAAACAATAGTCTTAGACGAAGAAGATGAACTCGTAGAGCTTTTAAATATGAGTGAGGATGCATCACCTGAGTATAACCTAAAAGAAGCAATTGATCATTTTCAGGATTCCGATGATCTAGAAATTAGGGAAATTATAGTTAGTCTGTCTAGAAACACCCAAAACTCTAAGTTTGGGGGTGATTATCATTCTCCTTGTGCCATACCTTTATCTCTTACAAATATCCCTCACTTGGGACTTGAAATTTATGCCTCAACCATCTTACAAGATTATCTTCATACTCTTTTTCCTGAATCTAGTTGTGTCCGTAAGAGAGCTCAGTTGTTAGAAACCCATCCTCTGGTTGATGTGGTTAACCCAGGCTATGATACCAAGATTGACTTTGTTTTCCCACCAAAAACTTTTCTTCCAATTGTGGGAACTTATGATTTTCAGATGTGTCGGTTATTAAGTTTTGAGACTAAACCTAATTACTTTAGGATAATAGGATCGACACATTTGCTTAAGGAAGACCACCTCTTTCATTGTGGTCAGATGTGTGAGTCAAATCTAATTGACTTAGAGGATCCCTAGTTATTCAGGTTATTGTTGTGCGCTTCTAAGTTCTTACTTGAGTTTTTCCAGACTCTAATACCTGAATCGGATATTAGCTATGAGGTAATGTAGTCCATGAAAATATTTTAGCTAGACCCTTTCATAGAGCCTGAACCTGAACCACAACTAGTTGTAATTGTCTTAAACAAGGGTATGTTCGGTATCTTCTTGGTCTGTTGCAGTTTCCTCTTCTTGTGGTTACCACTTTTTGATCCAGATGATCCACAGTTATTCCGGCTACTTCTATATGATGCTATGGGGTGACTAATTCCTTCTGATGTCTGGCTGAAGACTTTAAACTTAGCACTTCTTGGGAGGTAACCCATTTTCATGCGACACGGTAATATTCTTCCTTATTTCTTTTCCCTCAAGTGGTAATAGTTTCTCCTTGTTCATGTTTTTAATTTTATATTTAGAACATTGAGGACAATGTTAGATTTAAGTTTGGGGGTAAGGGAGAAACTTCTAGCGTCACATAGTATCCGGTTAGCTAAGTTTACATACTGTTTCTCGCCGAAAAGATAGAAATTGGAATTGCTAGGGATAACATTCTATTGAGACATTAAAGAAAAAGACATTGAGATCTTTGAAATTCAGGAGAGAACTTGTTCCTTTTAGAGGGTAACCGTGATGGACCTAACCATCCATGATGGAAAGGCAAGTAGGTCAGAAGGAAATGCCAGAAAGACAAAGCAACCTCACAATGTAGTCTTAGTTACTGGATTACGACTCTCTCTCAGTAGAAACTTATCATCATCAACAAGCGGGGCGACATCAAAATCTATGAAGAAAGTTGAAGACGTTTAAGGTTTAGAAGCAACAATAGAAAAGAATAATTCAAAAATCAAAGCTGAACACTTAGTTACAAAAAGTTATAAGAGCAAATGATATAAGTTGTTGAAGTTCATGATACCAAGACATCACAAGTCGCGAAGATCCAAGTTCTAAAGTCCTTCTCTCATGGCCATTTAAATTTTTGTCTTCTTATTTTGTATTGAAAAAAGAAAAAAAAAATGAAAAAAAAAATGAAAAAATGAAAAAATCATCGTTACGTTTTGTTCAATAAGGCCATAGGGAAGTAGAAATCTATAAGGAAGTTTCAAACATGAAATTAAGGAGAAAAGTTAAATTGTCAAGGTTCTACGAGGTTCGAGAGTTTATCATCAACAGTTGAAGCCAGAGAAGACGTTGTTTCTACTGAGTACTATGAGAGAGTCGAAGAGAGATGCATATTGGTTGCTTTGTTAGTCCGCTTTCCATTTGGCACAAGATCTTTCTAGCACTGGTTCAACTCATCACACGTAATTAGTCCAGCTGTGTAGCAGGTGTCCCTATCATCTTTATCTCTCTCCTAATCTTATCTAGCTGTAAAGCGGATGCATCTTACAATGTTTATCTAGCCGTGTAGCGAATATCTCTTTATCTAGCAGTGTTGAGGATGTGTCTCCCCTTTTCTTCAGTCAGCTTTAGAGTTGGCACCTTTAATTTCTCTGGAATTCTAGTTACATGGAGAGTTAGGAGTGAGAACAGAGTGTAGAAATTAGAGTTGCAGAGAGTTGCTTCTGCTGCCATTAGAGAAGAACACGAAGAACAATAGACTGCAAGTAGCAGTCGTTTTCTAGTGTCTTAAATCCGTTTCGTTTTCTTCCATAAAAAGACTGTTGCTTCTGCGACTGTTTTGTGCTATAATTTTGTAACAGCTTCTTTGCAACATTTGTAACACCCGTGGACCATTGCAAATCTCTGTTTTATCTTATTTCTCCAATAAAAACACCATTTGAGCTATGAATTACCTTTTTTGAGTGTGTTTTCACTATGTGGAGCTAGAACCTATCCCTGGGACAACGGAGGAAGCAACTTTTCATGATTTTGGTAAATGAATTAATTCTTTATATGACTTTTTGCATAGATTTAATTGCTTTATGATTTCTATTAATTATTTGTTATTTTGTCTGATGTCGCATGCTTAGTTTAAATTACTTTTGATGCGTCATGCTTACGACTTACACATAATGTTTTATGAAATCTATTTTTGGCAAAGAATTAGAGTCACAACTTCTTTTGTTTGAGCTATATTGTCTAGAGTTAATGACTGAACCACAAGAATATGAAAAGTAGTGAAATCCTGCGTCCTAGTGTCTCTTCATCCCGTGGAAATAATTTGTATATATTTTAGTTTATTAATTCTTAAAATCAATCTCATCAAGTCCGAGTGAACGACAACTCTATTTACCACTATAAAAATTCGATCAATTTTTGGCGCCGCTGCCGGGGAATATGTATGTCCTCATAGCTCTTTGGATACTTGTGACCAATTAGAAGTCATAGTTTTGTGGGTACACCTCTCGTAAACCCTCCCGAGATTACAACTCGGTCACTAGGGCCACCTAGTGAGTTTGAATTTTATTTTATAGAATAAATTTGCTCGAGGACTAGCAAATAATAAGTTTGGGGGTATTTGATAGACACATTTTTTGTGTCTAATTTGATCTCAATACTATATATTGTTGGCACTCGATTTTGTACTAATTTTGATGTTTTATGTGTTTGTAGGCATTTTTTGGGAAATAAACATTTTTGGAGAAATCGGCTCGAAAAGTTGCTAAAGGCACCTCTGGAGGACAACTGCTATTCGGACCTCCACTTTGGTTAAGGGGCACCTCAATTGCTAAGGGGTACCCACAGGATATTCGACACCCATGTACTTGGTTAAGAGCTGTCATTCTTCTCCTTCGTTTGAAAACAGAAATTTTGCGGGAAATTATTATATTCACCTGCGTATTCTCTGTAATGATTTCTGTCAAGATTTTTGTGAGATATTTTCGTCAGAATCAGCTGGGAGTACCCTGTTGAGCTAAAACAGGAGAGGTAATTGACTCAGAACCGAAGAAAGAGGAGTCTGTTGCACACAACAAAGCACGAGCATATATCGGGTTGTAACATGTTTTCCCGACAGTAACTGAGGTTGGTGTGTATATGGAGAGGATTCGATTTAATTTTCCCTGTGTTGGAAATATGTTTGAACATGAAAGAGATATAAAAAGGAGAGTTGACTGCTTACAGACGCGTGACGATGTAAAACAGGGGAAGTATTTTCATGCAGAGAGATTCCCGGGACTTTGAGCTATCTTTGGTCGATTTACGTGTGCATCACAGTGTTTGACTTCTTCTAGAGCATGTTTGAGCATGTCAATAGCAATTCGACACATTGAAAAGAAGAGAAAACGAAGTTATTCTCGTAACAGATGGTGGAGAATAAAAATAATTAAGGAAGAAGATACGGGAATTAAATTCGAGTTCTGTCCATCCTGTGAGTATACAAAGGTTGGTCAGAGGTCAGAAAAGGGGATGAAGAGTTAGGGGTACAAAAATCGCTGCAGAGCGATTCTACAGTAGCAGCAGAGAAGAGGAAGAAGAGAGTTGCATACGACACATCATAAGTGTCGTTCTCAAGAACCCTAAAGCTGAAGAACATAATACTGCAGAGGACAGTCGTAGTCAGTGTCTTATATTCAATCTATTCTGTAACAGTCCATTAGTCACGCTTACACCTGTTGTAACAGTGTATTCTGTAACGTCCATTAGATGTTGCAGATTCGTTGTATTATTATTTCTCTCCAATAAAACACCTTTTTGATCCATGAATCTATATTTTGAGTGTGTTTTGAGCATGAGGAGCTAAAACCCAACATTGGGACAACGGAGGAAGCTGGATTTCACCATTGGGGTAACTTAATTAATTCCTTATTTACTTTTTGCACCGATTTTAAATGATTTATGATTTCTATTAATCAGTTGTTATCTTGTTAGATAGTGTATGCTTAGTCTTAGGTGCTTTAGATACACTATGCTTGTAATTTACAATTGATGTTTTACGAAATCTATTTTGGCAAAGAATAGAGTTGATATTTCTTTTGTTTTGATCTATAATTGCCTAGGATAAATTTATGAATCCCATGAACATGAAAAGCAGTGAAATCCCGAGTCCCGATCTCTCTTCATCCTGTGACCTTATTTTGTATATATATTTTCTTATTTTTAGTATTTTCTTTTACTAAAGCCTAGAATCAATCTCAACAAAGTCCGAGTGAACGACAACCTATTTACCACTATTAAAATTCGATCAGTAATCGTTTAAGATTAAGCCAACAACACTATTAATCCAAAGAATTGTGTTGATGCCGATGTACTCAATTAATTAATCCAATCTATCACAAAGATAAACCGATTATTAATTGGATCCTCTTTTACCAAAACAAGTATTGTGCACACCAAAGATTATGAACCCACAAATCAGAAATCTTCAATATCTTTTTCGTCTTCAAATCTTCTTAAATCTTCAATAAACACCTGCACACAATCACTTGAATCTCTTGTGATCAATCACGCACAGAACGGAGTCTGTTAACAATGGATTATCACAAGATCGTCTTTAGAACTAACGACAGTCTAAAGATCCCTGTCGAAACTCTGAACTAGAATTGAGTGAATCTTATATCAGAAGAAAATATTCTCAAGCATAAACAAACTAGGTGTAATCAAAGTTCAACCACCGTTAGTCAATCAAATCAAAGAAAAGAAAAGATAAACCGCAATTATCTAGTTTCCCACCAACGGTACACGCTAGAGCTTCTCAATCCCAAAGAAGACTTTAAACTGAGCGGCCGTAAGAGATTTCGCCTAATTAGGTTACTCTCCTCTCCGAATAGGCGGTTACACCAGTAAAAACACAACAAAGAGGAAGTTTGTTGTTACGAAGGATTAGTTTGCAAGAAAGGCAAACTTCAAGTATTTATAGACAAGGAAGTTTGGACACCAAGGAATTTCCAAAACCGAAAATATTCTCAAGATATTCATTAAAGCACAAATTCGGTTTCCATAATTCCTGGAAATGCTCCGTCCAAAAATAATGATCGAAATCTCTCGGAAAATCTCTAATTAGTAAATGCACATTACTAATTCTTATTTCCCTACAAAATGAAGTTAAATACCTTAATTAAAAGATTCTTAACTTATTTATGTTTCGATCCTGGGATTCTCTTCCCTTAGATATTAAGGAATAACTTTGAACAATTATAGAAATAAACATTCATAGCACGTGTTCAAAGTATGTCGACATCTTAACTTTGTAAGTTCTCTTTCACACTTACAACCTTGAAACCGATTTGCCACACTTCCAAACAAGTTTAGAATTGGTTCATCTGACTTTCAAGAACTATGCGATTGATCAAATAACATTCAATCACAATCATGGGTTTAACGGTCTACCAAAACAAGTTTCGGTTCTACCTTCCATGTGAGTACTGTGCATAGTCACACTAGCTTTCCAAACTTCGATTGACTAGGTACTAAGATCGGTTCCCCACATATATATGGTATCTAACTTATATGTGTTGCACATGTCCATAGGATCGGTTCCCCTTTGCCTAAAAACGTGTTGCACATGTTCATAGGATCGGTTCCCCTTTCTGCTATAAACCTTGTTGCACCTCATACAAGGATCGGTTCCCCTTTGTGATGTGTTTCACCTCTTGATATAATCGGTTCCCTTTTCCCATATTTGGTCAGAAAAATAATCACAAACCCGATCATACCATCTCAGGTGATTACTTAAGATCGGTTTCACTAATAAAAGTCATACCAATACATAAGTCAGGCCTTTGTAAATAGTTCTACCAAGAACACAACAAGTCGTGAATGGTTATACTCAATCACACATATTGGTTGTTCATAAGATATGCAATGAATAACAAAATCAATAACGCCTGGCGATTTCCTTTTCGATTCACAAACAAGTTTATGAACTTACTTCCTTAGAACACATGTAAAACATTGTTCCCTAGGATGAAGCCCTCACCTCAAACCCATACATAATCACAATAGCATTCAAATGATTGTGGCGATGTCTTATCTACAAAGTTTAATGGTTAAGCAATAAACCTCGTATTGTATTCCTTAATACTATGTCTATATAGAGTTCAAATATGATTCGCAGTTTTGTTTTCAATATGCACGACTTGAAAGATACGTTAGGGAATGAAACAGTTCAAGTAAAATATCACTAACCTCAAGTGGAAGGATGATTGTTGTCGTTGTAGCTCCTTGCTTCTTCACATCTTCAAGTCTTCGCAATACTTGTAAAGTCTCAAATCCTAATACTTTCAAGCTAACCTATACAAAGTTGACTCTAGTACATAATCAAGCGACTCTTAACATGAGTTTTGATTCACTAAAATATGACAACCAAACTTGACATACCAACGCTTGGTGGGTTCAACCGAGCTATGTTCTTACACTTGTTAAGCTATTCGATTAGACTTGAATAACCGAAACCTCCACTTTGATAAGTCTACCTAAGATCAGAATTAACTTAGTTTCTCTTATCCGAAATCTAATTGGACTAAACAATTCATCCCGAAAACCTTTTCTTTTGTTAAGCCATAAACAATTCATACAAACCAAATAAATCAACTTGCATAATTATTTACCTCAACCGGAAGCAATTGAAACAACATAGACATTAAAGTACTGCAATTACACCATAATGTTATAAGCCTAAACAATTGATACCAAACCCTAAAGCAAGATAACAATAGTTTTTCTTAACCGGAAACAATTGAATCACACACACATCCATACACAAATAATGGAATAAACATCAATTTTACCGAAATTTTGTTAAGTAAAAGCAATAAATATATGCAATAAAATTAGGCTTTTCTTAAGCAGGAAACCGGTTAACTAACAAATTCGTTACCTCAAATATCGCATCCTCTTCACCCCAGAAAGATATGCCATTAAGCGCAAGTTCACATTAGAACTCTCTCCCGTTATGTTGTCATCCTCTTGCAAAACAAAAGAACAACAACAAACACCAACCTTTACCAGAGAAAGGTTGAAAACCGGTTTTAACTATTTCAATGCAAAAGTTGAAACCCCTAAACACATATGCTTTTATGCTAAACTAAACGATTCAACATATTGTGACTTTATCACATATTGTTTCAATTGGAACCTCTCATGATCCTTTGATAAAGCCTACCAACATGGGCTAGAATTCAATCCCGCTAAATCAAAAAGTTACCCAAACCATAAGGGTTCACACCATATGAGATCGAATATTAAGGTTATAAAAACCGAAATCAGACATCCCATAAACTCAAATGCAATACACCATAAATATTCAATAGAAAATCAAGTACTGCAATTACCCCAATCTTGTAGTAAATTGAATTATGAAACCAACGCAAAAATAATGAGGTTATTCCGAGTTCGGACGGAAAAGTTATGGGCAAAACAATTTTACACTCCTTCATGTGAACCAATCACACCAATCACTACGATCGCTTACACATATCACTGGGTTCGGTTACACCAATCACTAGGACTGATTACACCTCTCACTAGGATCGGTTACAGTAGTTAGTTGTGATGGATCACAACACTAAACTGTTTTTGACATAATTTTTGCATACAATATCCGAATTTAGTGATTTTTGGCTCGTTTTAACCGTAAAAACAAGAGCTACACATATATGATCAGTATATATCAACATAACAAACTCAAAATTAGCGTTTCTATAAAAATCTCAAATATAAATAGATAAGGTATGAGTATGGAAGAAAAGGAATCTCCCTAAAGATGTTAATTAGTCATATAATAACCGAGAGATCATGTGCTCAGTTTTTCATGTGCTTCCTCACCTTTAAAAATATTGAGCACCAAGGTGACCATGCACATTCAAACACAACTAGGTTGTGTTGAGTTGAGCCTTGTCTTGTTCGTCACGAGTGACTAAGACAAAATCATCATTCTTGACCCTCTTGCTTGGTTTGTTTTCTCTTGTTCCATCTCTTGTTTTTCTTATTTGACTTGTGATGAAGAGTGTCATTATAACAACGTCCACTAGTACAAGAGAATTCAGACATGATGTTTTTCTTTACTCTTTCAAGAAAACTCTTGTAATTATTGTCACCAACAATTAACAGCTGAGAGTCATTTTTGTTACTAACTTTTGGTCCCTTTTTGGCTATGGAGGATTTTGGGACCCATTTAAAGGAGGGTTTCACAAGAGCAGCTTTCTCCTTCATATCATTAGGACGATTGTCCTTTTGAATACTTTTCGAGATAACTTTTCTCCAATTTGGAACATCAGATCTTGTCTTAGCATTTACAAAGTCATCTCTCTTTCTATATTCGGGTCTTTTATAAGATGACCTTGTCGAGCGATCTGAACTATCATTATAATAATTTTTTTGCCTAAACTTTAGACAATATCGATCCGAGTTCCTTTGGGGAGAAATCTTAGCCAATTCGTTTGATACAAAAGAAAGTGTATCTTTTATCTTACGAATATTGCATCCCCATTCCACATGCCCTTTAGTACCACAATAACAACAATGCTTAGTAACATACGAAGTCTGAGTTTTAATGTTACCTTTTTGTGGATCCTCTTGCATTGGAGATCGACGATTCTTCTTCTTCTTCTTCTTCTTCTTCTTATCTTTGTTCAACTTTGTTGCTTTCTTGACATTAGCAGAAGTGCTCTCTTTGATTTTCGTATTTGAAGAGTATGGTTGAACATGATTCTTAGGCTTGACTGGTTTTCCTTCTTTACGAGCATGTTTTACATCAGTGGAAGCCTCTGGTTTAGAAGAATTTTTAGCTTTAAATTTTTTTACATCTTTGCTAATACGTGAAGTATCTATTCCGTTATAGCCCAATCCTCGTGTATCACGATGATTTCTACTTGCTTCTAACATTGAGGTTAAATTGTTTGAGATAACATTGAACTTCTTAAGGTCCAAATCTTCTTCTTCCAACGTCTTGATTTTATCAAGAGCACTAGCTAGATCATCCTCAAGGCGTTTTTCTCGTGTGAGATATTCTCCTTCATTCTCTTCAAAGTTCTTTTGTTGAGAGTTAATCCTTGCATCAGATTCAACAAGTTTCTCTTCCAACAAATGTACTTTTTCAAGAGCCGCATTACGATCTTTCTCATCTTGAGAAAGACTAGCAGATATTTTGTCTTTAAGACTCAGTATTTGTTGTGAGAATTTTTCTTTCAGCAAGTTATGTTCTTCATCGAGATTTTCAAACTTTAAAGTTAAATCTCGTTCTCTTTCAAGTGCTAAAAGAAGATCATTAGAACAAATAAGAAATTGTTTGCTCAATTCCTTTAGTTCAGATGTTTTTACACTTGATCTTTCATCAGAAATCTCAAGTATAGAACTCAAAGATATCTCGTTAGAGACATCATCAATTGAGCAACCTGAAATTGAAGAACTATCTCCTTTTGAGCACATATCTTGTGACACGTTAACTGAGTCTTTATTTAGTTTTCTCTCTCGCTTAACTCTACTTTGACTCATGTCATATAGGTTGGATCGCATTAAACACAGATTGTTAGATCTTTTCATGTTTGCCTACTCTGATACCAATTGAAAAGACGAGGGTACCCAAATATACCTCAATCTAAAACTTTTCCACCTATAAGTCCTTTCTCCGAAAGTGATTGTCTATGGACTAAGTCGAGACAATACAACTAATCGGTTCACACTTCGTGTGATCGTCTGTGGATACGAGATCGAGACAATACAACAACAAGAAAACTTGTGTGATTGACTATGGATACAAGATCGAGATAATACAACAATGAAGTATGTTTACTTGATAAAAGGTTCAGACTTAACCAAACACAATAGGATTGCTATCAAGTAAATAAGAATTAACGTTTGTGTATTTTACTTATAATTATAATAAAACAATTATAAGTGCAGAAATAGAAAAGTAAAATACACAGCAAGATTTTGTTAACGAGGAAACCGCAGATGCAGAAAAACCCCGGGACCTTGTCCAGAATTGAATACTCTCAAGATTAAGCCGCTATACAAAATCTAACCAACTTCTTATAGTTGATACCAAGCAACTAAACCTATAATTCACCTAGTTCCGTTTGTATTTCTGCGCCTCCAACTTTCAATAAGTCACGCACTTGGAACAATTTCTTTGGTTCATATTCCAAACAGTAAAGGAAAAACAAATCTGTTCGGTAACAACTATTTTCGAACAACGTGATATGAGTTTGACAAAAGGCTCTTCCATTTATCCTAATAAATTCCTTTGTCAGGTCCTTAGATCTATATTTTCAACAACCACCAAAGTAATTGTTAAGATTATGCAATCAATACTTTATATCACAAAGAAACGTATCGACGCCGATCTACTCAACTAATCAATCTAATCTATCACAAAGATAAACCGATTATAGTTGGATCGTTTTCCACCCAAAACAAGTTTTGTGCACACCAAAGATTATGAACCCAAATATCTTCTTTGTCTTCAAATCTTCTTTGATCTTCAATAAACACCTGCATACAAACAACTTGAATCTCTTGTGATCAATCACACACAGAACGGAGTCTGTAAACAATGGATTATCACAAGACGTCTTTAGATCTACAAACAGTCTAAAGATCCCAGTCGAAACTTCGATCTAGTTTGAGTGAACCTTATATCAGAAGAGAAGATTATCAAGCATAAACAAACTAGGTGCAATCAAAGTTCAACAACCGTCAGTCAATCAAATAAATCGAAAACTAATAATAAACAACAATTATTTGGTTTACCACCAACGGTACTAATAGAGCTTCTCAATCCCAAAGAAGTCTTTAAACCGAGCGGTCGTAAGAGATTTCGCCTAATTAGGGTACTTTCCTCTCCGAATAGGCGGCTCCACCAGTAACAACACAACTAGGTAGTTTTGCAGGCTCTGAGGATTAGTTTGCTTGAAATTCAAACTTCGATATTTATAGACAAAGAAGTTTGGACACCAAGGAATTTCCAAAACCGAATATTCTCAACGATATGCAATAAGGGCAAAATCGGTTTTCATAATTCCTGGAAATGCTTTGTCGAAATATTGACTGAAATCTCAGTAGAAAATCTCCAACTAGTAAATGCACATTACTAATTTTTATTTTCTAATGATATGCATTTTAATTGCAGGAAATTAAAAGCATATAAAAACTAAAAACCTTAATTAAAAGATTCTCAAATTATTTCTATCCGGGATTCTCCTTTAGATATTTAAGAATATCTTTGAACAATAAAAAATAAGAGTTACTGCACATGCTCAAAGTATGTCGACATCTTTACTTTATAAATCCGTTTTCATATTTACAATCTTCGAACCGATTTTCCAAACTTCCAAACAAGTTTAGAATTGGTTTATCTGACTTCCAAAAAATATGTGATTGATTATCCTATCAAATCACTATTAGTGGGTTTCACGGTTCTACCTCAATATAAAGTTTCGGTTCTACCTCCAAGTGGGTACTAGGATCGGTTACACTAGTTACCATAAAATGGCTAAGTAAGTACTAGGATCGATTACCACTTCTTATGGTAAAACTTGTGATCGATTAACCAAGTTATAGGATCGATTACACTAACTTACTAAAACTTGTTAAACCTCTTACAAGGATCGATTACACTCTCTCTTGTGATCGGTCACACCTCTTACTAGGATCGGTTACCCAATGATTAGCATTTAGTCACACTAAATTCAAGATATCGATCTTACCATCTTAGGTGATTACTTAAGATCGGTTTCACTAATAAAAGCCATACCAATACAAAAGTCAGGCCTTGTGAATAGTTTTACCAAGATACATAAACAAGTTATGAGCGGTTATACTAAACACACATATTGGTAATTCAAAAGATTTGCAATGAATAACAATACCAATAAGCCTAGTGATTTCCCTTTCGATTCACAATACAAGTTTATGAATTTACTTCCTTTAAACGAATGCAAAAGATTGTTTCCTAGGAAGAAATCTTCACCCATACCCATACATAATCATAATAGCATTCATACGGTTATGTCGATGTCTTATATACGAAATTCAAAAGATAGACGTTATACTTCGTATTGTAATTCCTTAATACTATGTCTAACTAGAGTATAATATCACAGCTTCGCAGTTATGTTTTTAATGCACGACTTGAAAGATATGTAAGGGAATGAAACAGTTCAAGTCAAATATTACTAACCTCAAGTGGAAGGATGATGTCGTCGTTGTTGCTCCTTACTTCTTCTCATTCTTCAAGTCTTCATGTAATACTTGTAATGTCTCGTATCCTAATACTTTCAAGCTAACCTATGTGAAGTTGACTCTAGTAAATAATCAAGTGACTCTTTAAATGAGTTTTGGTTCACTAAAATATGACAACCAATCTTGACATACCAACGCTTGGTGGGTTCAACCGAGCCATGCTCTAACATAGGATCTCCAAGTTTTTGGCTTTGAGGGCTCATAAGAGGACAAATTTGGGTCATGAAATAGTAATCTTCAAAACCCCTTATCCTCCTAATTGTGTTTATGGCTAAAAACCATCGGTTAATTAGTGCTAATGATTAGATTAACAAAACTAAGTAAGACTAGATTAGGCTAATAATTTGATTTATAGTGTTAATGATTAGATTAACAAAACTAAGTAAGACTAGGCTAATAATTTGATTTATAATTAGTGTTAGAAAATCAAAGATAAAAAAAATGATTTTTGTTTTTCAAAAAATTGAACTTACGGTTAGGAAACCCTAACCGTAAATAAAATATACGGTTGGGAGTTCATATGTTCCCAACCGTACACAAATCTAGGGTAAAAAAAAGGAGTTGAAAATCTAAAATACGGTTGGGTTTCTAACCGTAAACTATAAATACGGTTGGGAGTTGTTATGAAACCATTATATACTTGTGTGAAATGTATGTGTGGATACATATGTAGCATGTGCGTGTGGTGACTGTCAGGTGCCAGTTATAGTGTATGTTATCTACCGGCTAAACCTGTCACAGTTTTTTTTTGTTTAAATATCCCTGTCAGTATGTCCTGTGTCTATAATTGAAAATTCAAATTACTGTGAAATTAAATCAAACAAGAAGAAGATTGTTTAACGACATTTGATCTTCTCAACATGGTATCAGATACCTTTTCAAAACCCTAAGTCATTTCAAATCTCAAAAACAGATTTCTAATCTAACCAATTTCAAATGGCGAATTCAAATAAACACATTCCATTAACCTTCAAACCACCATCAAAATTGTCTGCAACCAATTATCCTCTATGGAAATCACAACTCGCTCCATTACTGCGAAGTTATGATCTATTTCGATTTGTAGATGGTTCTTATCACTTTCCTATGAAGTATCTTCGTCGAACATCCACTGCTGGTGATGCTATTGTCAATGCGTTGATGCCGATCCTGATAATGAATTTGTTTCAAATCCAGCATACACTTGTTGGGTAAATCAAGACTCTGCTCTTTTATCTTGGTTATTTTATGCTTTCACATAAGAGATTCATTCTCAAGTTATAGATTGCACTTTTTCTCATGAGATCTGGCATCAATTAGAGCAAATTATAATTCTACTACTAAATCTTGTCTTTTACAACTTAAAACTGATCTGATTGGTTTGAAGAAAAGTTCTGAATCAATGTTAGTCTATTCCAATAAGGCGCGTTCAGTTTCACAACAATTAGCACAAATTGATAGAGTTGTGTCTGATGAAGATTTAGTAATTCATATCTTACAAGGTTTACCTTCTGAGTTAAATGCCTTCGAAACCTCGATTTATACTCAACAGCTGAAGAATGAGAATCTTATTACTTCATCAGAACTCTTAGGTTTACTACTATCTGAAGAGGCTAGAGTTAATGTTGAATCCAAACTAGATCTTAATGTTGCTTCTGCTAATGTTACTCAACAACAGAAGTCATCTCCAGGTTCAAATCAGTTTGATCAACAATATGCTGGTTCAAATGCTTATCCACACAATACGTATCCACACAATGATTATCCACATTATTTTGGTAATCAGTCTTGGTTAACTTCTCCAACTCGTGGAAATTTTGGAAGATCTGGTAACTCTGGTTTTAGAGGCAATAGAAATGGAGGCAGATTCAGAGGAGGTTTTCGATGTGGTAGAAATGGAGCCAATTTGGTCGACAGAGCAATTCAAACAATTTCTATCCTCCAAAATACAACTATTATGTTGAATGTCAACTTTGCAAGAAATCTGGTCACTTAGCTCCTGAATTCAGATACAGATATGCACCTAGTGATAATTCACCGATGCAGACTTATCATACCTACAATGATTCTTATGGTGATGATCGAGTGAAAGAGTGGGAAAGTGGGAAATTGTGGTTAAACCAGTTCCAGGTCGTGCAAAGACTTGGTTGATTGTCCACCCACTACTTTGCAGACTCCCTCAACTGCTTGCACGACTTACTCACATTTCTCATCATGGATGAACACACATATCATAGGCCGCCATACCAAAACACTAATTAATATCCTTACATGTGACATGATTGATGTCTCATGATTATGGAGTCTGCAAGGAAGACGTGTATTTGATTAGTCAGTTGTTGACTTGATTAGACGATGAGTCTAAGAATCGTTGAGTCGAGCATGATTGACGAATGCTCTATGATTCATGAATTAAACATGTCTGCTGGGACAGATGTATAATTCTTGAATGAATGTTGATAGATGAATCAACATAATGAATATTGATAATTTGAGCAAATATTGCTCGTCCGAGCTAATATTGCTCGTTTGAGCAAATATTGCTCAATTAATGAATGAATAAACATTGATAGTTGAATCAATATTACTACAGAGAAAATATTGCTCGTTTGATGGATTATTTAATATTGATAGTTGAATCAATATTGATAGTCTGAGCAAATATTGCTCGTTTGAAGGTAGCATGACCAAATAAAATATTAATTGAAATATTGATAGATGGACCGAATATTATACAATTAATCAAGATGTTGATTGCTGGATCAACATAAAATTATTAGTGTTTAAACACGCTCAGAATTAGGGTTTACAGAGCATTTGGTTCGAAACCCTAATTTTGATCGATTGATGACCAATTCATGATTTGTTGAAAATCGATCACTGAGTGAAGAAGGGACCGGCTACATGGGATGATGGGTCGACTAGGTAGATCCCAGATGCTCGTGTGAGCAAACACCAAAGTTCTTTGCAAACCAGTTGGTGAAAGGATGATTAAATGCTGGTTTAATCATTTATTAAAATAGTGCTCGTCTAAGCATTAGGCAATAAAACCTAATTATGGAGAGATGAGGGACCGACCAAGGGGTATGAGACCGGCCCTTGATGGTCGTGGGATCATCCAGTGGTTGATTGAGCAAGTTCCAAATTGGTTGGAAAGAGTTTGAACCCAATATGAACTATAGAAAGTTAATTAGGTCAAAATTAAGAAGATGTGTGAGACCGGCTCCTTGCAAGCCTAAGGGCCTACCATGGGTGGTAAAGGTAGCATGCCCGTGTCACCATATTTTCTGTGTCACAATTCTGAGAATCTTGATATTTTTTGACGCGCGTTCGAGCAATATTTTGGATTTTCAAAAGAGTTTGATCTTGACTGAAACTCTCGATTTTTCTCGAATGAGCAAGTAGAACTTTGCTCGTGCGATCAATATTTTTAGAATATTAAAATAATAATTTTTTAATATTTGCTGTGAGGAGCCTGGTCGGTCATGTGGCCATTTGACTTTTTGGCCTTTTGATAGTTTAAGCAATATTTGAGAAAATATGGAAAAACCAGGGTTTTTGCTCAAATGGAGGAGTTTCATGAGATGAAGGAAATAATAACAATAATAAAATAAGGGATCATAAGGTGTGGGACCGTCCACGACTAGGGCATGGTCGGACGGCTAGTAGGCCCGGTCCCGTGACACCTTTCCCTATTTTTAATTATTCTTCCATCGTGTGAAGGAAATATGGAGAAACTAAGAGTTTTGCTCAAACGAGGGAATTTGCTCAAATGAAGGAGTTTTCATGAGATATCTTAGGAAAAATAATAAAATAAGGTAAAATAAAAGTAACAGGCGTGGGACCGGCCACGGTGGCATGACCGACCGGCCGGTGGGCCCGGTCCCCCTAGGCGCCTCTTTATTATTTTATTAATATTATTTTTCTTCCCTATTTTTGCATAGGTTTCCTCGTTTGTCCATATTTTCGGGTGCTCGTTCGTGCATTATTGCTAAGTACACTCACACCATTTTCTCGGGGCTTACTCGGTGGTGACCCAGATGCCCGATCAGTGAATATTTATTACTAATTCATGGAATTCAGCTGAGAATCATCCATGAGTAATTCATGGAATTTAGCTGAGGATCAGCCATGAAACAGAGTAATGAGATAGAATGATTATCTATTACTAATCCAAGGAATCCAGCTGAGGATCAGCCACGGAACAGAGTAATGAGATAAATAAATTATTTTCTAGGAATTCAATGGGTGAATTACACGCTAGAATTAATCTACGAATTGCTCTGTACTAGCATGCGATATGTCTAGGAGCAGGTTTATTCGAGAATCGAGGTATGAGATAATGGAAGCATCATACTCGTTCTGAATATTGGGGCATATAGTCAGGGAACAACAAATAGTGTGACGTCCTGAAGACGCTAGCACCCTATACTAGCATCCAATATATCTAGGAGCCGTCCAATCATTAAGAAATTTTATACATGTTATCTCTACATAATCAGGGAACAACAAACAGTTGACGTCCTAGAGACGTTAACGCTCTATACTAGCATGCAATATGTGTAGGAGCCGTCCAATCATTTTGATTCTACATAGAGATGATGATGAAATGTGCAAAGTATTGAAAGCTCAGCTGAGAGGCTTTTCGAGGGACATATTCATCATAGCTATGAGTGGATGCTCGCTCAGTCAGAGGTCGTGAAATGGTTCACGGATTATAAAATATGAATTTTCACATGCATTCCTAAAGCCGGGTCAGAAACATGCAGTATCACGATTTTACAATTTTATCCTTTGTCGAAAATCCACCATCAACAATCCCCTAGCTTATAAATCTGAAGTTCTTGAAACTTTTGTTAAGTTCAAACATCTTGTTGAGAATCAACTTAATAGAAAAATCAAGTTTATTCAATATGATTGGGGAGGTGAGTATAGAAATGTTTCTACTTATCTGGATTCTTATGGAATAAGACATAAAGTTTCATGTACTCATGCTCATGCTCAAAATCGTACAGCAGAAAGAAAACATAGACAATTGTAGAAACTGGTCTAGCCCTGTTACATCATGCATCTTTGCCCATATCCTTTTGGTCTTATGCTTTTGAAACGGCCAACTTCTTTATTAACAGATTACCTACACCAAATTTGGATAAACTGTCACCTCTTGAATGCTTATTCAATCTCTTAAACCTGATTACCTGTTCTTACACACATTTGGTTGTGCTTGCTATCCATGCTTAAGAAAATTCAATCACCACAAATTGGAACCAAGATCTGTTTGTTAGAGCATTGCTCGGTCGAACTCGCATGTGTTGCTATCTCAAGCATGTTTGCCAATGTTAGTGATCAAAACTATAAGTCTTGATTTCTAGTCTATTATAGCTAAGTATAGGACTAGGATAGAAAGTGTAGTTGAGCTCAAGGACTTCATGGCGATTCATCATACAAGTAGAAGAACTACTCAAGGAACTGGTGGAACTTCTCGACAAAAAGGTATGTGAAGACTTGAACTTATCTGTCACTCAAAAGTCTATCTACTCTATCTCCTACTTCTTAAGACAAAAAGTTGTATGCTATATATATAGACTTAGATTATACACATTTGGTATCTCGAGCTGAGTATACCTCTCCTATCTATATCTCGAAATATGTGTTGGTAAGCTTTTCGCTTCGACCAAGTTTATCTTTACCTAGTGACGAAAGTCATGATATGTTTCAATCATCTTGAAAATTGCTTTGACAAGAAATAGTGTAACAACTATATAACGTCCTCTAAGAATGTTTCAATGTTTGAAATGAGAGTTTAGATTACATAACCAATGATGGACATAAGTATTGTTGTGGAAACACATTTATGTATAAGTCCTATTCCTTGAACCAAAGTTTGCAAATTTTGTTGATCAAGAGAAATCGGAAGAATGGCTTGTTTCCAAGTCCGCGAACTCAGTCCGCGAACTGCCGAACTTCTCATCCCGAGAAATTCTGCTGGAGTTGACAAACTAGTTGCGTGAGTACCAGTCCGCGAACCGGCGGAAGGTCTCTTGCCGAAATATTCTGCTGGAGTTTGTAAACTCTGTCCGGTTGCTTAAGTCCGCGAACCTAGTGTGCGAACTTAAGAAGGTTATATATCTGAAGACGTTTTCTGAACTCAAACTTTAAAAATACTAAGGAATGCAGTTTGCAAACCGTGGCTATAAAAGTTCATGAACCGATTCAAGTGAATCAAATCATCTTTGCTTTAATTGTGTCTTGTGTAGTTACATAAGATTTCCTTGCAATTGAAAAACTCTCTAACTAGTTCATTTGAGTCATTTGAACTAGTTATGGTGAAGAAGAACATGGTTGATATAAAATGCCCATATGGCTAACCTTTTGGTTAACTATTGTTGAACCAACAATGTACACGTTTGGGTACGGTTAATAAACCTAGAAGCATGCAGTTCATTTGTGTGTAACAATCTAAGTTTTCGATCTAACGGTTGAGAAATATTAGCTTGAATCTAAATCAGGTTTTCATCTAACGATGAATATTTATTGCTTTGTTACCAAGGCAAAACCCTGTTTTGAAAGTGTGAGTGGGGAAAAACGATTTGCTGGTTTTTACGGAATTGAAGAGTCGACCGTGTGGAGACTCCTTGAACCGAACGAGATGTTGAACCTCACACAGATGGACTGCAAGAAGGGAGTGATTTAATTTCGAGATATCAATCTGTAAGACCCCGGCCTAAACCAAGAACAATGGCCGTTCCAGAGTCAATTCGGTCACAAGAGAGGATGGGTTGATCTGTAGGAGGGAAGCTGAGAAATACGTGAGATCAATGGCGATCTTAGATTGTAGGTGTTTTGTGAATTCAGCGTGAAAATGCTCTGAATGATTGAATTTTTCTCAATTGAGAGTAATTTATGTGAGTTCGTGTAGACGAAAGATTGTCTGTATGAACTTTGATGACAAATTGCTCGTCTTTGCGAATGTTGTTCTAGTGTTCGAAAACTTCTGTCTTTTCAATCAGGATTCAGGGACATTTTATAATGCCGGAGTTGAAAACACCATGATCCCATGAAGTGTGACAGTTGCTGGAATCAGAGAATGGGAAATGGGGAAATCATGTTAAAACCAATTACTCATTGTGCGGAGACTTGGTTAAATTTCCACCCACTACTTTGCTGACTCTTCCAACTGATTGCACGACTTGCTCACATTCTCATCGTGGGTGAACACACGTGTCGTAGACCGCCAGACCAAAACCCTAGTTAATATCCCCCCATGCGACACAATTGAAATCTCGTGATTTCGGAGGCAGTTGCTGACTTTATGGGACGATGAGTCCATGTAGCGCTGAGTTGAACATGTGTGAGTAAATGTTTCGAAACTCATGAATTTAACGTGTCTGCTGAGACTAGGTATCATCATAACCTAAGACGAGCAAAACTCTGTTGCTAAATTATTGAAAAATTGATAGTTGAACCAACATTCTCTGGTTTGAGCAAATATTGCTAGTCCGAGCGAATATTTCTAATTGAGTAAATATTGCCGGTTCGAGCGAATATTGCTAGTTCGAGCAAATATTGATAATTTGAACAAATATCGTTCTTTTAATGAATTGTTGGTAGCTGGACCAAGTAAAATATTAATTTAAGTTACTTACTGCTGGGTCGAGCAAAATAAATATGAATGTTAATCATGGAATCAACATAAAATTATCAGAGTGTTCGAATCTGCTCAGAATTAAGTTTCTGCAGAGCTCTGGATTCAAAACCTGGTTTTATGGAAAATAATGCTCGTGTGAGTGACAAATCATAAAACCTGGTTTTATGGAAAATATGAGGGACCGGCCAGGAGGTCATGGGACCGGCTCTCGATGGTCGTGGGACCAGTAGATGGTCATTTGAGCAAACTTCCAATTGTTTGGAAAGAGTTTGAACCTAATATGAGCAGCTGAGCAAATTAGGTTAAAATCATTAAAGCACGCGGGACCAGCTGTTTGCAAGCCTCAGGGTCACCCTTGGTCGGTCAAGGGGATGTTCCCATGTCACCATAATGTTCACGCATCAGTCCTGAGAATTTTGATATTTTCTGGTGCACGTTTGAGCAACATTTGGAGAAAATATGCAAAATCCATGGTTTTGCTGAAACCGGCAAAAATACATGAGATGATGAAAATAATAAATAAAACAAGAAATTACAAGGTGTGGGACCGGCCACGGCTAGGGCATGGCCGGCCGGCTGACACGCGGTCCCACATGCTTTTCCCAGTTTTATGTGATTTTATGTATTTTTCTCTGATTTAAGGGAAATTCCATGAAACTGGAGAGTTTGGCGAAATTAGGGAACTTCCATGAGATGAGAGACATAAATTAAAATATATAATAGGTAATGGGAGTGTGGGACCGGCAATGGCCGTGGCATGGCCGGCCGGCCAATGCGCGCGGTCCTAAGGCACTCTTCCCAATTTTATGTAACTTTGATGATTTTATATAATATTCGTAAAATCAAAGGGATTTGTTGAAAATCAAGATATTTTGTTGAAATCAGGGAGTTTTCATGAAATCAGGAAACAAAACACCAAATAATAATAAAATGATGGGCGTGTGGGACCGGCTAGAGCCCGGTCCCACAAGTTTTCCTAATTTTTTAATATTTTCCATGATTTTAGAGAAAATACATGAAATTAGGTAATTTTAGGGAAAATTCATAAAATCAAGGAATTTTCATTATTTGAGAAGGAATAATAAAATAATGGGACGTGAGGTGTGGGACCGGCCAAGGCATGACCGGCCGGTCGGCGGTCCCGCGACACCTTTCCCTAATTTTATTATTTTTGATAAAATCATGTGATTTAGATAAAAATACATGAAATTATGTAATTTTCATGATTTTAGGAAACATTCATAAAATCAAGGAATTTTCATAATTTGAGAAGAAATAATAAAATAATGGGACGTGAGGTGTGGGACCGGCCACGGCCAAGACATGGCCGGCTGGTGCTCGGTCCCGCGACACCTTTCCCTAATTTTATTATTTTTGATAAAATCATGTGATTTAGATAATTTCTTTGAAATAAAGGAAATTTGCTCGAACAAGAGGATTTTCATGAGATCGTGAAAATAGTAAAAATATGATAAAATATAAAATTGGACGCGAGACTAGTCATGGCATGACTGGCCGGCTGGTGAGCCTAGTCCCCTGGCGCTTTTGCTTAATATTTTATTATTATTATTTTCCCTTCCTATTTTGCATAGGTTCCTCGTTCGTTCGTATTTTTGAAATGCTCGTTCGTGCATTCAAATGCTGGTCTGTGTATTATCTGCTAATTACACTTGCACCATTTTTGTCAGAGATTATTCGATGCTCAAATGCTTGTTTCATTGAATATTTATTACTAACATGTGGAATTCTGCTGGGAAGAACCACAGATTGAAGTAACGAAATATAACGAGGAATCGTAGAGTATTGCTGGATATTCAGGCGATTAATTGACGACTCGTAGAATATTGTTGAATATTCATACGATGGCTTGTAGAATATTGCTGGATATTCAGACGATTTAAGATAATTAATTGTTGGCTCTATACTAGAAGGGATTCCTGTCTAGGAGCATTAATTATCTGAGGGTTGAGCAATATGAACTTGCTGGAGTATCATATTCCTCTTTCATAGTCGGGGAAAACCTGGTTACATCCCGAAGACGTTGTCGCTCTATACTAGCAGACATGCTGTCTAGGAACCGCCCAATCTTTCGATTCTATACAGTATGAGATGTGCCGTGGCCTCAGCTAAGAGACTACACATCTTCATCTTCCCTGAGATAATTTCTCCATCAGAGGTGGCATGAGCTTTCATGCATAGAGACATGAGTCTCGATACTCATCCGATTGCCGGATCCGGAGTAATTACTGAAATTGCTCAGTATTCATGAGATGTGTTGTGGCCTCAGCTGAGAGACTACACATCTACATGTACTCTGAGAGACGACCTTCTCAGTCAGAGATTTTATGGCATGAGCTTTCATGCTTTGATGAGATACATGAGCCTCAATACTCATCCTGTTGTCGAATCTGGAGTATAGTTTTACAATTCTACCCTTTGTCGAAAATCCACCATCTACATTAAGTCCCCTGCTTAGTGAGGAACAGTCATGTTCCTCAGTCAGCAATAAATGGTGATTTTCCGGGTACAGACAAAAATAAGTAATTGAACTTAGTCATAAGATAAGATATTACCAGATTTCGACTGAATGAGCAAGCCATGGTTTGAGCGGAAACCTATGTGGCATGATAGAACATCATCCAGTGAACATAAATTGATGTAGAACCGCCGATTTGATGGTGGAACCTTGGTTGGTTTAGGATTCATGGGCCGGGCCCAGAAAGGAAATCCTTAAGGAATTAGGTTTTGGAAATAAAATTAGGTATAAAAGGGAACTAATCCCTTTGTTTTTATTATTCTTTCATGACCGACCACCATCATCACCTCCTCCCTCTCTTCACGTCGCAGCAGAGAACAGGAAGTTTTCCCACCGGAGTTTCCACCGCCACCGCCGTCCGATCACCGTCAGGTGAGTCGATTTTTTTTCCAGAGTTTGCTGATTTCATGAGTTTTTCATGCTTTCACCATGTCAAAATTCTATACATGTGTATATGTTGATGTGAGTTTTGTAGAAAAACCCTTGTTTTATCAAACGTATGTTCGTTCGATCATTAGTTTTGAAAACTAATAAAAATCCATGATTTATGAGAGATTTCTTTATATATGTGGACTTAGGTCCAATGATAAAACTTAGTGTATGAGCTTTGATGTGAACCAAGATTTTACCTTAATAGATGTGAGCTTTCACAAAACTAGCATAAACCTTCGTTTTTTTAATAAAACACTAATACGAAGGAAAATAGATTTTTTTTAATATATATGTAGCCGTGACATATTTTATGTGAAACATGATGACATATTTTATTCACATGGATTTTTTCTTATTAGATAAGTTCTGAAAATTTATATGAACAAATTGCATTAATTATTGATTTATAAAATCAAGACATGGGTTTTGAGTAACCTTCAAACTAGACAACTTATTTATGATGAAGTCATGTCTTATTGTAAATTTCATAGTTCAGTTGTGAGAATGTTCACGTTATGAAAATTATGTATATGATTTTATGAGAAAATCATTTTCCATGAACTAATGAAGTTTTGTTCGTTATTGCAGATTTCAAGGAACGAATTGATTTCGTGTGTTAACTCTTGCATTGCAACCACTGTTGTTAGTGAAATTAAAAGAGGTAAGATTCAAGAATTACCATTTTGTGGATGAATTTATCTGCATGTCGATAACACCACGCTCCTGGTTTCAGAAAATGTCGGCTTCCAGCAGTCGTAGTTATTCCTCTGGTTCTGACGAAGATCCCAAAGCTCCCATAGCTAAGTCGAGAGCCAAGGTAATTCGCGATGAGGGAGAAAAGCCCAGCGTACCCTTGAATGAGCGGAGAGTTACTTTTTCCGAACTCAGGAAAAGAAAAGCCGAAGACGATGAGAAAGATGCTCGTCAGCGTAAAAAGGATCGAATCCGGCGCAAAATACAGAGAGCTGAGGAAAAACGCCAATTCTTGGACGGGGTACCCTCTGATGCTGATGCTGATGTTCCTAAAGAAGAAACCACTTGGGGTTTGCCTTATCAGTGTGCCAGAGAACTCGAAATTCCCATGGAGCAGATTGACACTGAAGCTGAAGCGGAAGAAGATTCAGATTCAGATGATGATTTTTATGCTCATCCAGACGTCACCAATAGTCATGACAGTGATTCCGAAGAAGAGGATTCCGAGAAGGATAGTGATGAAGACTCTGAGAAGGACAGTGATGATGAATCTGACAACTCAGATGGATCTGACGAGTAACTTTACTTTCGATCTCTTTTTCGTTTTAGTATTTGAATACTCTCAATCATCGTAGTAGATGTCTTCATTCGAACAATTTTATTGAAGTATTTAGGTTTTCCTTTCGAACGAGATATTTTATTAACGTGAGTTCTTCTTGATTGAATTAAGCAAACCGAGCCAATCTTCATGCCGAACTCATTGTAATCTCCCTTAACTCTTGTGGTTCTTCGTCTTATGAAAATATCCAAACATAAGCTGTATAGTACATGGGGCCGTGTGACTTGCCGATCACAATTAACCTTGGTCAGTCCCCAGTGCACTATTTTACTCTGCATCTCCAGTTTGACCTTGTTCAAGACTTAGGGTTTCAGTAAAACTCGTAACTGAATCGGAGATAAGTGCCTGCCGTATCTTGTATATATCTGTGTAGATTTAGGGTTTATTACTTGCGCCAGTATTTCCTCCATTCCTAAGTTAGTTTCATCACAGAAGAAATTTCGATCACCATATCTCTCATATCATGTCTGCTGATAATACTTCTTCTCAAAACGGACTTCAGTCGAAACATGAAGTAGAAGCGCCCATCTTAGTAAGTTGCACATCTTTTCCGTCTCGTTCAATTGAGGTTACTGATCGTAGATAACCATAAGAATCTTTCTTCTTACAATTCAAGGCCCAAGCGGACTGCTAGAACTCCTTCCCGGTATAGGTCGGCTCCTGATGAGACTGGATCATCTGTAATCAATCTTATAATCCTTGAAATTTTACCATATATAATTCGGGCAAAATTAAACACTTCCCCGTTCATCACAGGCGGATGCTCGTGTCGTTGTTGATGCTAGAAGGAGAAGGAGTGGAAAGTCCGTGACTATGGTCGAGGTTGAAGATAGTAGCAATCAAGCATGTGAAGATTCTGCAGAATCGGTGGAGACATAAGACAGTGTTCATGACCGTGAATACCCGACAGCTGGGCTCTTGTTTGAAGCTCCATTGATTAACACTTTCCCAGATAATGAGGTGGTTGGTGGATTCGTCATTCCCAAGTGCCATGCACCTCTGTATACTAAGATATGGAAAAAGTATGGGCATATTGCCACTACAGAAGTGTGGAAAGGTTTTCTACCCACCCTCCTGACTACAGTTGCAGGGCTGCTACCGATCATTGAAGAAATGAACCAAATGCACCTGCGAGACGTCAAGAATCAGGAACTACACAAGTGGGATGAGATGATTTCCAATTGCGAGATATTGCGATTCAATGTGAGCTGGCTTCGCCGTCGTCTTGAGATAATTAAGATCCATAAGGCGGCGGAGGTTACTGATGCGATTTCCATGACCACTGCTTTATTGGAGGAGGAAAAGATACTGGCTTTGGAGTCAGAGAGGGTCGAGAAGACGTTTGAGGATTTGAAGGCAAAGACTAGGATCTTCCAGAAGAAACTCGACAGGGTTTCCTACAGGGATTTTCCATTGCTGGATGGTTTGTTCTGAGTGAATATTCAGGAAAGTTGAAATGTAGGTTTCTGACAAGGTAGAATAATCTGATAGCATAAGGAGTTATTGTTCAATTGATGAATATTTGATGAACAAATTATCATCTTGCATGCTCTTTGAAGGAAATAGATTACATTTGAGATGTATTTGAAATAAAGGTTAATTATCTGCTGTTGATCAAGCGTAATAGGCTTTTAACCGTTTGCCAATGATAACATTTCCTTCCTTTCCTCCACTGATTGCTAAAATTTTATAGTATCCACTAGACACCGCTTTGATGATAACATACGGCCCTTCCCATTTCTGAGAGAATTTGGGAGCAGACATATCTTGTTGAATGTGCTTTGACGTCTTTAATACCAAATCTCCTACTTGAAAAGTTCGGGGTTTTACCATTTTGTTGTAAGCCCTGGATATCCTCTGTTTATAAGCCTCCACGTACTTTTCTACTTTATCTCTCCTTGATTCAAGCATATCTAGTTCAGCAACTCTTGACTTGGACACTTCAGCTTCATCCCATCGTATTTCACTAGCCGCTGCAACCCTTGCTGAAGGAATTTTTATCTCGGCTGGGAGTATAGCATCAGCCCCATAGACGAGCGAATACGGTGACGTTCCAATTGAGATTCTCGGTGCAGTTCTGTAAGCCCACAAAGCCATGGGAAGTTGCTCATGCCACGATCGTGGATTGTCATGAATTGTTCGACTGATAATCCGGATCAAAGTTTTGTTGGTACTCTCTGCTTGGCCGTTTCCTTGGGGGTAGTATGGTGTGGAGAAGATCTGTTTAATCCCGTACTCCTTGAGCAATTTCTCGACATCTTGGTTGGCTAAAGGAGTCCCATTATCTGTGATGATATGTTTAGGGACGCCGAATCTACATATAACATGCTCCTTGATGAAGGCTGTAATAGTTACCCCTGTGGTACCTATGAGTGGGATTGCTTCGACCCACTTAGTGAAATATTCAGTAGCTGTGATGATGTATTCATGCTGCTTTGAGGATGCTGGGTTGATCTTCCCGATGATATCAAGTCCCCAGCTATAGAAAGGCCATGGACTATTCAAAAAGTATAATGGAAGACAAGGGGTATGAATGAGATTACCGTTAATATGGCATTTATGGCACTTCTGAAAGTATGTGGCTGCATCATCTTCCATAGTCGGCCAGTAATATTTCTCGTGGATTTGGAGAAACAATTTCTTTTTCCCCTGATGTTCTCCTTCATGAGTTTCTTTCAAGACTGTCAGGATTTCATCTTCGGCTAGGCATCTCAACAAGTCTCCTCCAAAGCTTATTCCGTCAAGAAAAACAAAACTCTTAGCTCTCTGTATGAGTTTGATTGCATCTTTATTTTCTGGTGGCGATTTGTTGTCTCGAAGATATTCGATGTAAGGCTGCCTCCAGTCCCCGGTGTGAAGGAGTGTTAGCACTTCCAAATGATGAGGAGGTGTCTGAGAATTAGGACAAGCTCATTGCAAAGTCCTCGATTGTGTTTCCATGGAAGGCCAATAGTACCCGAGTCTCTGGAGTCTTCTATAAAGTGTTATTACCAGCGTCTGTCCGCACACTTCTTGATGTACACTTTCGAGTTTCTCTTTTGCTTCTTCATCACCCAGGCATCGTGATAGAGAGGCATCGGGGTTGCGATGGTATAAGGCCCCATGAAGCAAGAATAAGTTCTTCAGCTCTTTAAGGATGATAGTCCCTTATGTAATGGAGTTGCTCAGTTCATGAATGATAGGTACTCTCCAGTCATTTGCTTGAGCTTCTTCAGTTTGATTAAGCCACGTGGATGACAGAGTTCTTCTTTGCACTATGATAGCTTTCTCTGAACCTTCGAATTGCAACTTGGAGGCAAGAGTTGCTAAGCAATCAGCATGCATGTTGTTGATCCGGCCAGTATGGGTGATGGTCGCGTCGGCGAAATGAGTCAGGAGTCGCTGTGCTTCAGCTCTGAATGGAGCAAGTGTTATCTATTTGAGAGAGTACACCCCATTCATCTGATTAACTAGCAGCTTTGAATCTCCTCTGATCTCCAGATGCATTGCTCCTGCTTGTTTAGCTAAGGATAATCCTAGCAAGAAGGCTTCATACTCTGCTGAATTATTTGTACAGTGGAAATCCAGCTTGAATGAATGTGAGAATACCTCTCCTGATGGCGAGACCAAGACTATGCCTGCTCCTCCGGTATCATTACTAGGAGTGGCGGATCCATCAAAATACAACAGCCATGTTTCCTCTTTAACGACTGAGATTCCTGGCAGTTCTCCTGGTACATCATCTTGTAACGTCTCGGAATCTTCTCCTTGGAAGGCCGCCAGTAAATCTGATACTTCTTGACCTTTGATTGCTTTGGGGGAAACACAAACTATGTCGAATTCTGACATCTGAAGCATCCACTTCTCAGGTCTTCCTATCAGAGCAGGTTTTGATAGCAAAAACTTTATGGGATCAGCTTTGGATACAAGCACGACTCTGTTGGAGAGTAAATAATGCCCGAATATTTGCATTGCATGAGATAACGCCAGGCATTCTCTTTCAGCTTTCGGGTATCTGAGTTGAGCATCCTTCATGGTTCGGCTGTAATAGTATATCGGATGCTCGACGCCTTCTTCATCTTCCTGAGCTAATAGGGATCCAATAGCAACGTCACTGGAGGTTGTGTATAGTATCATCGGTCGTCCCTGCACTGGAGACCTCATGACTGAGGGTGATAAAAGTATCTGTTGTATCTTCTGGAATTCTTCATGTTGGACATCCGTCCATGTGAAACTCTCTCCCTTCTTCAGTAGAGGAGTGAACGAAGCAATAAGTTGAGCCAATCCTGGTATGAAGCGTCTGATGTAATTCACTTTACCCATGAAGCTTTGTAGTTCCTTCATAGTGCGTGGAGGAGGCATGGTGGAGATGGATTTTGCTTTGTCTGGGTCGACTTTGATCCCTTCGGCAGTGACCAAAAATCCCAAAAACTTTCCAGAAGAAACTCCAAAAGCGCATTTTAGAGGATTCATCTTCAACTTGTATTCTCTGCATCTTTCGAAGACTTGTCTCAGAACTTCTAGATGGGATGTTCGAGCTTTCGATTTCACCACGACATCGTCAACATAATCTTCTACTTGCTTGTGCATCATATCGTGAAATATTGCTGTCATGGCTCGTTGGTAGGTGGCGCCGGCATTCTTCAACCCAAAGGGCATCATAGTGTAATGAAAATTCCCAATGGGAGTACGGAACGCGGTCTTGGAAGCATCATGTTCGAACATTTTGATTTGATTGTACCCGCTGTAACCATCCATGAACGAGAACATACTGTGGCCGCTGGTCGCATCAACGAGCATATAAATGTTGGGTAAAGGAAAGTCATCCTTCGGGCAGCATTTATTCAGGTTTCTGAAATCTACACAACATCTGATTTGACCATTTTTCTTCTTAACTGGGACGACATTAGACAACCATGTTGGGTTTTGAATAGGCTTGATAAATCCTGCTACCAGTAATTTTTGAATTTCGGCCTTGATTTGTTCCTCGAATTCATGCCTGAACTGCCAGGGTGGTTGTTTGACAGCCTTGGAGCCATGAATGATATGTAGACGGTGAGTGACCAATTTGTCATCCAGACCAGGCATTTCTTCATACGTCCAAGCAAATATATCCTTCAGTAACTCTACCAGGCATGTACGCTCTTCCGGTGATAGTGCAAAACTGATTAAGATTGGTCTTGGATCTTCCTCTGTGCCGATGTTAACCGTCTCAAGATCATCAGTGGTAGAATTCGTGCCATCTTTCAACTGTTGTGGAGCTTCCTGAACTTCATCCTCAGGTGGTTGTTCATTCTGACACGATTCACCAGTGCGGGGAGACTCTTGATCAATCTCCCATATTAATTGCTAATCTTTGCGTCGCCGGTAAATGACCCTTCCTTCTGCGTCATGAGTGGTCATAAAATTGGACCCTAGGATCGTAGTTTCATATTTTCGGCGTTTGATCCGTGTAGCAGGTGACTTGACTGTTTCTGCTTCTGAAGATGGTGATGACGCCGCAGATGCCTCAATAGCCTTCCAACTTGGAAGTGGAGTAGTGTAGATTTTCTTAGGAGGTTCAGGGGAGCTTCTCTGGGACTCGATGAATTCCGCATCGTAGGACAGAGCATACGGAGATGATGAAGCCGCTATGCGGACGATCTTGTTATTGAGTAAAGCCTTCATGTATTGATGGTAGGTTGATGGAACCACCTTGTTGTCATGGATCCAAGGTCGCCCAAGTATCATGTGGTAGTCAGGTTCTTGTTCGATCACATGGAATTTCACCTTTGATTGAATTGGTCCTACCTTCAAATCTATGTACGCGTATCCATATGTGCGGCTTCGGCTTCCTTCAAACCCTGTCATTAGGATGGGATGGCGAATGATTTTACCTCGCGGTAATTTGGCCATTCTAAGAGTTTTCATAGTGACAATGTTGTTGGAAGCACCGGTGTCGATGAGAGCTCTTCTAAATTCGGTGCCTTTGATGAAGCCAGTCACGTACAACGCGCGATTGTGCCCTTCGTCTGCCATGCGATCTTCTTCTCCAAAAGTGATGTTGTCGATTGAATGTCCAGTCATCAAAGAAACTTCTTCAACTACTGGGGTTGGTGAAGTTATTTGTACATCAGACGATATCTGGCTGAGTGCAACATGTGTTTCCGTGCGTTGCTCCTTAGAGAAGTGTAGGAGTTCACATAAATTTTCGATCAAATGTGCAACTTCCTGTTCCACTGGTTCCTTATATGTGATGAAACTGTTGGTCTGAGGAGGATTACTAGCCGAAGGATTTGGAAGTTCCACCATCTCTGCTCCTAAAATCCTCGTCACGTGTACCAGGCAAGTGAACAAGTTATCGATTGCGCTTTTCAGCCGGTCCATGTTTCTTGACAAGTCTTCTTGTCTTCGTTCCAATTCATCCAAGCTTGGGATTTCTCCATCCATCGGTTCAACAGAGGTAAATGGAGTTGTAGAATATGATAATTCATTGTAACCAGAATTATTCGAAGAAGTGTGAGAGACATTACCATTCAAGAGATTCTGGTTGGGATCTGGACCTGTTGAGTCATTCCTAAGACCGACCATCCTTGTGAAATCGTGAGATTGCAACCGAGAGATTAATCTCCCACTGTGGTCGCTAATCTGTGAGTGGGGAAAAATGATTTTCTGGTTTTTACAGAATTAAAGAGTCGACCGTGTGGAGACTCCTTGAACCGAAAGAAATGTTGAACCTCACACAGATGTACTGCAAGAAGGGAGTGCTTTAAGTTCGAGAGATCAATCTGTAAGATCCCGGCCTAAACCAAGAATAATGGTCGTTCTATAGTCAATTCAGTCACAAGAGAAGATGGGTTGATCTGTGGGAGGGAGGCTGAGAAATACGTGAGATCAATGGTGATCTGAGATTGTAGGTGTGTTGTGAATTCAGCGTGAAAATGCTCTGAATGATTGAATTTTGCTCAATTGAGAGTAATTTTTGTGAGTTCGTGTAGACGAAAGATTGTCTGTATGAACTTTGATGAGAAATTGCTCGTCTTGGCGAATGTTGTTCGAGTGTTCGAAAACTTTTGTCTTTTCAATCAGGTTTCAGGGACATTTTATAGTGCCGAAGTTGAAAACACCATGATCCCATGAAGTGTGATAGCTGCTGGAATCAAAGAATGGGAAATGGGGAAATCATGTTAAAACCAATTACTCATCGTTCGGAGACTTGATTAACTTTCCACCCACTACTTTGCTGACTCTTCCAACTGATTGCACGACTTGCTCACATTCTCATCGTGGTTGAACACACGTGCCGTAGACCGCCAGACCAAAACCCTAGTTAATATCCCCCCATGTGACACGACTGAAATCTCGTGATTTTGGAGCCAGTTGCTGAATTTATGGGACGATGAGTCCATGTAGCGCTGAGTTGAACATGCGTGAGTAAATGTTTCGAAACTCATGAATTTAACGTGTCTGCTGAGACGAGGTATCATCATAACCTAAGACGAGCAAAACTATGTTGCTAAATTGTTGAATATTGATAGTTGAACCAACATTCTCTGGTTTGAGCAAATATTGCTAGTCCGAGCGAATATTGCTAATTGAGTAAATATTTCCGGTTCGAGAGAATATTACTAGTTCGAGCAAATATTGCTAGTTTGAACAAATATCGTTCTTTTAATGAATTTTTGGTAGCTGGACCAAGTAAAATATTAATTTAAGTTACTGACTGCTGGGTCGAGCAAAATAAATACGAATGTTAATCATGGAATCAACATAAAATTATCAGAGTGTTCGAATCTGCTCAGAATTACGTTTCTGCAGAGCTCTGGATTCAAAACCCTAATTTTACCAAGATAATGATTTATTGCAAATAACATAAGACCGGCTACATGGGATGACAGGTTCACCATATAACGCCCATATGCTCGAATGAGCAAAAATACCAAAGTATCTTGAGGACCAGTTGGTGAAAGAATGATTAAATGTTGGTTTAATCATTTACTGAAATAATGCTCGTGTGAGCGACAAATCATAAAACCTGGTTTTATGGAAAATATGAGGGACCGACCAAGAGGTCATGGGACCGGCTCTTGATGGCTGTGGGACCAGTAGATGGTCATTTGAGCAAACTTCCAATTGTTTGGAAAGAGTTTGAACCTAATATGAGCAGCTGAGCAAATTAGGTTAAAATCATTAAAGCACGCGGGACCAGATGTTTGCAAGCCTCAGGGTCACCCTTGGTCGGTCAAGGGGATGTGCCCATGTCACCATAATGTTCACGTTTCAGTCCTGAGAATTTTGATATTTTCGGGTGCACGTTTGAGCAACATTTGGAGAAAATATGCAAAATTCATGGTTTTGCTGAAACCGGCAAAAATACATGAGATGATGAAAATAATAAATAAAACAAGGAATTACAAGGTGTGGGACCGTCCACGGCTAGGCATGGCCGGCCGGCTGACACGCGGTCCCACATGTTTTTCCCATTTTTATGTGATTTTATGTATTTTTCTCTGATTTAAGGGAAAATCCATGAAACTGGAGAGTTTGGCGAAATTAGGGAACTTCCATGAGATGAGAGACATATATTAAAATATAAAATAGGGAATGGGAGTGTGGGACCGGCAATGGTCGTGGCATGGCCGGCCGGCCAATGGGCGGGTCCCAAGTCACTCTTCCCAATTTTATGTAATTTTGACGATTTTAGATAATTTTCATAAAATCAAAGGGATTTGTTGAAAATCAAGATATTTTGTTGAAATCAGGGAGTTTTCATGAAATCAGGAAACAAAACACCAAATAATAATAAAATAATGGGCGTGTGGGACTGGCTAGGACATGGCCAGCCGGCTAGAGCCCGGTCCCACAAGTTTTCCTAATTTTTTAATATTTTCCATGATTTTAGAGAAAATACATGAAATTAGGTAATTTTAGGGAAAATTCATAAAATCAAGGAATTTTCATTATTTGAGAAGGAATAATAAAATAATGGGACGTGAGGTGTGGGACCGGCCAGGGCCAAGGCATGACCGGCCGGCGGTCCCGCAACACCTTTCCCAAATTTTATTATTTTTGATAAAATCATGTGATTTAGATAAAAATACATGAAATTAGGTAATTTTCATGATTTTAGGAAAAATTCATAAAATCAAGGAATTTTCATAATTTGAGAAGAAATAATAAAATAATGGGACGTGAGGTGTGGGACCGGCCACGGTCAAGACATGGCCGACTGGTGCTCGGTCCCGCGACACCTGTCCCAAATTTTATTATTTTTGAAAATCATGTGATTTAGATAATTTCTTTGAAATAAAGGAAATTTGCTCAAACAAGAGGATTTTCATGAGATCGTGAAAATAGTAAAAATATGACAACATATAAAATTGGGCGCGGGACTAGTCACGGCATGACTGGCCGGCTGGTGAGCCTAGTCCCCTGGCGCTTTTGCTTAATATTTTATTATTATTATTTTCCCTTCCTATTTTGCAAAGGTTCCTCGTTCGTTCGTATTTTTGAAATGCTCGTTCGTGCATTCAAAATGCTGGTCTGTGCATTATCTTCTAATTACACTTGCACCATTTTTGTCAGGGCTTATTCGATGCTCAGATGCCTGTTTCGTTGAATATTTATTACTAACCTGTGGAATTCTGCTGGGAAGAACCACAGATTGAAGTAACAAAATATAACGAGGGATCTTAGAGTATTGCTGGATATTCAGGCGATTAATTGACGACTCGCAACATATTGCTGGATATTCATACGATGGCTCGTAGAATATTGCTGGATATTCAGACGATTTAAGATAATTAATTGCTGGCTCTATACTAGAAGGGCTTCCTGTCTAGGAGCATTAATTATCTGAGGGTTGAGCAATATGAACTTGATGGAGTGTCATATTCCTCTTGCATAGTCGGGGAAAACCTGGTTACATCCCGAAGACGTTGTCGCTCTATACTAGCAGACATCCTGTCTAGGAGCCGCCCAATCTTTCGATTCTATACAGTATGAGATGTGCCATGGCCTCAGCTGAGAGACTACACATCTTCATTTTCCCTGAGAGACTTTATCCATCAGAGGTGGCATGAGCTTTCATGCATAGAGACATGAGTCTCGATACTCATCCGATTGCCGAATCCGGAGTAATTACTGAAATTGCTCAGTATTCATGAGATGTGTCGTGGCCTCAGCTGAGAGACTACACATCTACATGTACTCTGAGAGACGACCTTCTCAGTCAGAGATTTTATGGCATGAGATTTCATGCTTTGATGAGAGACATGAGCCTCAATACTCATCCGGTGGCCGAATCTGGAGTATAGTTTTTATAATTCTACCCTTTGTCGAAAATCCACCATCTACAGAAAGACTATATAAAGGAGACATCTAGTATTGTGCAAAACTAATCCCCACACCTTACGTGTGATACTAGTTTGCGTACTAGAGTCGGTTCTCCTTTAACCTTTGGTTTTCTTCTTCTAAAACCAGGTTAACGACTTAAAGACTTCATTGGGATTGTGAAGCCATACCGATACTACTTTTATCGTAGTTGTGTGATCTGATCTTGCATCTTCTAGAGTAAGAGTACAATCAGATTGATTGGCTTGAGATTTAATATCTCCGATAGGCAAGATATAAAAAGTACTCACAAACATCTTCGTCTCATTGTTTGTGATTCCACAACATCTTGTTTCTCTACCATACGATTAAGATTGTTGTGATGTTATTGATTAATCTAGGCTGTTCTTCGGGAATATAAGATCGGATTATCAATTGGTTCTTGTTCACCTTGATTATTATCAAAAGATGGAACAAAAACTTTAGGGTTTTTCTGTGGGAGACAGATTGATCCTTTGATAGACTTGTCTGTGTGAGACAGATTTGTTTATTATCAAAGCCTGCGATTTTAGGTCGTAGCAACTCTTAGTTGTCTGTGAGATCATCTAAGGGAATCAAGTGCGCAGTATCCTGTTGGGATCAGAGGCGTATGGAGTACAACTGTACCTTGGATCAGTGGGAGACTGATTGGGGTTCAACTACAGTCCATTCCAAAGTTAGCTTGGAGTAATCTAATGTCTGTAGCGGCTTAATACAGTGTGTGTTCAATCTGGACTAGGTCCCGGGGTTTTTCTGCATTTGTAGTTTCCTTGTTAACAAAATTTCTGGTGTCTGTGTTATTTCAATTTCCGCATTATATTGTTTTATCTTTATAATTGAAATAATACAGGTTGTGCGTTAGATCAATCAATTGGAGAATCCGACCTAACGGTTGTTGATTGATATTGATTGACACTTGGATATTGGTCTTTGGTACCATCCAAGTTGTTCCTTGTATTTGATTAGTACTCGCAGTTTCTGTTTGAGGAAATCAAATCAAGATAGAGATACAAACTCGTTGATATACTTTTAATTGATTGAGTCTTGTTGATTCTCTTAAAAGTATATTCGAGTTTGTCCATACAGATTGCTAAGCGAAATATTGGGTGGTGTTGTTAGACCCCCGTTTTTTCAATTGGCATCAGAGCGGGCAAACACGTTTAAGACCTTACAAGTCTGTGCTTGTAGCGATCTGACTCTATGGACAGAGGTGTTATCTCTATTAACGTACCACCAGCCTTCGATGGCTCTAATTACTTATGGTGGAAAATTGCTATGCGAGCTTTTATTCAAGCACGTGATTTTGAATCATGGGTATATGTTGTTAATGTCTATGATGCTCCCGTTGTGGCAGTTGGAGACGTAAACGTTCCCAAACCTATTGGTGAATACACCCCTGCTGAGATAAATGTTGAAAAGCAATATTCCGACGGTTTGAATACTATCATACATGCCGTTACCCTCAACACCATGTGTCTAATTGCACTCCGTCTAAAGATGCTTGGGATATCTTAGAAACCGTATTCGAAGGTAACTCCAGTGAAAATGAAGCTAGGCTTCAAAACCTTAATTCTGATTGGGAGGACCTTCGTATGGAAGATGAAGGTACGTTTGATGAGTTTAATCACAAAGTGTCTGAGATTGTTAATGCATCGTTTGCATTGGGTAAGACTATTCTTGAAAAGGACATTGTGATGAATATTCTCAAATCGCTGCCATCTAGATACGAGTCTAAGAAGCATGCCATCGTTGAGGGAAATAACCTTGATAATCTTTCCAGAAATACATTGGTTGGAAATCTAAAGATCTTTGATCATAAGCATACATCCAAAATCGAAAAGGATGTTGCCTTTAAAGCACAGAGGAACACTAAGTTAGTTGATAAAAGTAAAAGTGTTTATGTCTCTGAGGATGATCAGTCTGAGGATGATTTTTCGGATGAATATCTTGACAAATCAGTCTCCTTGATCGCAAGACAGTTTATGGATCTTCTATTGAAGAGAAGTAAACGGTTTTCAAGAGACAAACCTAGGTCGTCAGATAAACCTCACAATCGCATCCCTCCTAAAAACAAGGATGCTGACGAGGATATGCCACAGTGATTTAAGTGTAAAGGTTTTGGTCATTTTGCAAACGAGTGCCCAAATCGTAGAAAATACACTGGGAACAAAGGTCTTGTTGTAACACTTGATGAGATGTATGAGATCTATGATTTTGATGAAGACAGGAAATCGAGTGTCAGTCTTCTATGTGAAAACATTCATTTCGATAATTGTAGCAATACATATATCAACCTTGATAGTTTCGGTGAAGAGGAGAATCTAATCAAGCTGTAAGAATCAATTGACCCATCCTTTGGAAACGCTGGTTTTAATGTTTCAGGATCCACTATGTGTCTAGCTGCGTTCACACCACAGATGCCTGAATACTATCCAAGTTTGACGTGCTCATTTTGTTCTCAGAAGGGTCATGAACTATCAAGATGTCACAAGTACAAGCATCAAGTGAGGCATGCCAACAAACTTCAACGAAGAGCAAATCGATTGGCAAGGAAGCTTAAACTTGCCCAGAAGACTGCTGAGATATGTAGGATTTTATCTTCGACTAAGAAGTTGGTTTCCAAAGATAAAATTAGACCATTAGAGAAGAAGGTATAGTCAAATCGTTTTGATAGACAGAAGTCAGAGGATTCCTCTCAAGAGGAAAATGGTGGACAAATTGTTGTTCACCACAGCACAAATTAATTGTGTTGTTTGGTAAATCTTGTCTCATGTGCCTGTTCAAAAGAGATGAGATTGTGTACTGCTCAGGCTTCAGAAAAAGGTTTTTTCTTAGGTTTGTGTTTCTTGTCTATCTAATAAAGTAAAGGGTTATTATCGACAATTCTACTCTTTATAGGGTTTAGAATTGGGCGTCCACGAACCTGTGTAAAAGGTTGCGAACTCTACATTCCTTTTTCCTCTCTGATATCCTTTATATCTTAAGACTACTTGTTGAGATTGTGAATTCCACTCACAAAAACCAGTTGTTTATAACTGTTCTCCAAGCATCATGTCTTTGGATGGAAAAGATGTCAACATGATTCTTAAGCCATCAATCAAGGAAAAAGAGAAATCTCAAGTAACTCCTTCCCTGAAAAGAAAAAGGAGAAATACAAGAAAGCCAAGGGTTGTCCCTTCTAACTTTCAGAAGTTTTCTGATGTTCTTGGTGAGTTGAAGGAAGTAATAAAGGAGATTAGTGAAATAAAGGCTTGTGTTTTAAGATCTTTGGAAATTCAGAAAGCCCTGGTTCGACTTCATCAGCCAAGACGGTTTGTTGGTATTGACTCCTTCCTCCATGAACCTTATATTCCAATGGTTGTTGACGACAAGAAGTTCGAGAATGATAAAAAATTTCTCAAAGACATTGTTGCCTAGTATGTCTTCTTTTTGGTTTAGTTGGAAGAATAACTAGTGCTTTGAATATCAATGATTGTGACTACACATAGCTATTATTTTTCATCTTCTTGTGTTATTTTTTTTAGGTTTATTGGTATAAAATTCAAATAATATTTGGAGGATGATGTTTTTGCAGTATTAATCTTTATGATTTGTGATATTGCAACTTGTTATGGAATATGTATGCTTGCGTCCGTGAACATGAAGGTCCTATACTTTGTCAAAAGTAAAGTCGTTCGTGTTCGGTATTCACGTACTGGTAAAAGGATGAATGGACTTTTGACAAATACAAAATTTAAGCCTATATTGTCAATTATGTTGATGGAAGATAGGTTAAAATCTTTTGTTTTCAAGGATTATGTTTATTATTGTTTTTATGTAAATAATGATTGAAGATAGAATGAATCCTTGTGTATTCCGCAGTATTGATCATCCCTGATCCATATTCGCATGTATTACTCTGAGGCTCCGTAATGTGTCTTATGTTGAGCACGATACAACCAAGTTGATTATTTTTTATTAGCTTTGTTGGTTGTTCCATAAGGTACTTTATGTTGATCATTTTGAACTAAATTAATCATCTTTTTTGGTTATTTAGTTATTGCTCTGTAAGTTTTCTTATGTCGAGCAAAACAATTGACAATTAAATTGATTACTTTGATAATTAGTGTGGTTGTGTATTCCAATTAGACTAATTATGGGTTCTCTTGTAATTAATCTAGTTGAGTATTTTTGTGTCTCCATGAGTTTTCTTATGTTGAGCACAAACAATTGAATTGATCACTTTTTGTGTTTGATTTGATTGCGTATACCGATTAAATTAGTCACGGGTTTTACTTGTGATTAATTTGATTGAGTTTTTGGATATAAAAAATCATTCTTATGGTTTTTGGTGTCCAATAAAATCCTTCTTTTCTTTTGAAATTAAGGTCGCTCTTGTTGTTCTTTCGGGAATGACATCAAATGGGGGAAAGTTCTTTTGAACTTGTGCTTAATGGTCATATCTTGAGGGGTGTGCGGCTGTGGAATTTTAGAGGGGTTATCTTGTATCTTTAAACTCCTTGATTAATGTTATTAGCTTCGGCTATATGATTGCATCTAAATAAGATGATGTGTGTTCTTTCTTTTTAGTCATGAAATGTCTCTTATGGAAATTTCATTATGATCCCGTTCTTGTACCTTTGCCAATTTTATTGACAAAAAGGGGGAGAATTAATATGTAGTTCACACTACAAATACATATGGTCTTCAGGTCATTATGTAAGGGGGAGTGGTTTCCATGTGAGATGGAGTATTGACTAAGGGGGAGTAATACATATCACCATAGTATTATTGTTGAAGTTGTGATACAATTGAACTTTGACGCTGTGTAATAATACTATGACACTGTATAGCAATGATCGAGACCGATGATTTCTCATTGTTATAGCTACGGATCTTCAACAGTGGTGATGCTAAACTTACAACCTTTGGGATCATTGAAGTACTTGGAAGTGACGAAGATTTCGAGGAATGTTGAAGATTAGACATGTGGAATAGGATCTACTTAAGTTTCTTTATCTTTTTTTGTAATCCATATGTATTGATAGTTTTCTCACTAAAATTGACAAAGGGGGAGATTGTTAGAGCATTGTTCGGTCGAGCTCGCATGTGTTGCTATCTCAAGCATGTTTGTCAATGTTACTGATCAAAACTATAAGTCTTGATTTCTAGTCTATTATAGCTAAGTCTTGGACTAGGATAGAAAGTGTAGTTGAGCTCAAGGACTTCATGGCGATTCATCATACAAGTAGAAGAACTACTCAAGCAACCGGTGGAACTTCTCGACAAAAAGGTATGTGAAGACTTGAACTTATTTGTCACTCAAAAGTCTATCTACTCTATCTCCTACTTCTTGAGACAAAAAGTCGTATGCTATACATATATACTTAGATTATACACATTTGGTATTTTGAGCGGAGTATACCTCGCCTATCTATATCTCGAAATATGTGTTGGTAAGCTTTTCACTTCGACCAAGTTTATCTTTACCTAGTGACGAAAGTCATGATATGTTTCAATCATCTTGAAAATTGCTTTGACGAGAAATGGTGTAACAACTATATAACGTCCTCTAAGAATGTTTCAATGATTGAAATGAGAGTTTAGATTACATAACCAATGATGGACATAAGCATTGTTGTGGAAACACATTTATGTATAAGTCCTATACCTTGAACCAAAGTTTGCGAACTTTGTTGATCAAGAGAAACCGGAAGAATGGCTTGTTGCCAAGTCCGCGAACTGCCGAACTTCTCATCCCGAGAAATTCTACTGGAGTTGACAAACTAGTTACGTGAGTACCAGTCCGCGAACCGGCGGAAGGTCTCTTGCCGAGATTTTCTGCTGGAGTTTGTAAACTCTGTCCGGTTGCTTAAGTCCGCGAACCTAGTGTGCGAACTTAAGAAGGTTATATATCTGAAGATGTTTTCTGAACTTAAACTTCAAAAAGACTAAGGAATGCAATTTGCAAAACGTGGCTATAAAAGTTCATGCAAGTGAATCAAATCATCTTTGCTTCAATTGTGTCTTGTGCAGTTACATAAGATTTCCTTACAATTGAACAACTCTCTAACTAGTTCATTTGAGTCATTTGAACTAGTTATGGTGAAGAAGAACATGGTTGATATGAAATTCTCATATGGCTAACCTTTTGGTTAACTATTGTTGAACCAACAATGTACACGTTTGGGTAGGTTAACAAACCTAGAAGCGTGCAGTTCATTTGTGTATAACAAGCTAAGTTTTCGATCTAATGGTTGAGAAATATTAGCTTGAATCTAAATCAGGTTTTCATCTAACGGTGAATATTGATTGCTTTGTTACCAAGGAAAAACCCTTATTTGAAAGACTATATAAAGGAGACATCTAGTATTGTGCAAAACTAATCCTCACACCTTACGTGTGATACTAGTTTGCGTACTAGAGTCGGTTCTCCTTTAACCTTTGGTTTTCTTCTTCTAAAACCGGGTTAACGACTTAAAGACTTCATTGGGATTGTGAGGCCATACCGATACTACTTTTATCGTAGTTGTGTGATCTGATCTTGCATCTTCTATCGTACGAGTACAATCAGATTGATTGGCTTGAGATTTGATATCTCCGATAGGCAAGATATAAAAAGTAATCACAAACATCTTCGTCTCATTGTTTGTGATTCCACAACATCTTGTTTCGCTACCATACGATTAAGATTGTTGTGAGGTGATTGATTAATCTAGGCTGTTCTTCGGGAATATAAGACCAGATTATCAATTGGTTCCTGTTCACCTTGATTATTATCAAAAGACGGAACAAATTCTTTAGGGTTTTCTGTGGGAGACAGATTGATCCTTTGATAGACTTGTCTGTGTGAGACAGATTTGTTTATTGTCAAAGCATGCGATTTTGGGTCGTAGCAACTCTTAGTTGTGGGTGAGATCATCTAAGGGAATCAAGTGCGCAGTATCCTGCTGGGATCAGAGGCGTAGGGAGTACAACTGTACCTTGGATCAGTGGGAGACTGATTTGGGTTCAACTACAGTCCAGTCCGAGGTTAGCTTGGAGTAGGCTAGTGTATGTAGCGGCTTAATACCGTGTGTGTTCAATCTGGACTAGGCCCCGGGGTTTTTCTGCATTTGCGGTTTCCTCGTTAACAAAATTTCTGGTGTCTGTGTTATTTCAATTTCCTCATTATATTGTTTTATCTTTATAATTGAAATAATACAGGTTGTGCGTTAGATCAATCAATTGGAGAATCCGACCTAACGGTTGTTGATTGATATTGATTGACACTTGGATATTGGTCTTTGGTACCATCCAAGTTGTTCCTTGTATTTGATTAGTACTCGCAGTTTATGTTTGAGGAAATCAAATCTAGAGAGAGATACAAACTCGTTGATATACTTTTAATTGATTGAGTCTTGTTGATTCTCTTAAAAGTATATTCGAGTTTGTCCATACAGATTGCTAAGCGAAATATTGGGTGGTGTTGTTAGATCCCCGCCTTTTCACTGTTCAGTGCATCTTTCTTGGTTACAGCCTTATGCACAAAGGATATAGGTGTCTTAATCTAAGTACCAATAAAATAATCATTTCCAGAGATGTTAATTTGATGACAACACCTTCCCATATGCCACACTGTTTAATTCTTCTGGCACTTCACCAACCCTATCTCTCACACCCTCCATATTACCTGTCAGTACTTCTTCATCTGAACCCACATTTATTTCTAATGATGTTGGTGTATCATCCTCCACAACTGCACCTACTTCAAGTGATTCTCATCCACTACTAGTTTCTTCTACACCATCTTTTATTGTCTGTCCACCTGTTACTAATGCTCATCTAATGAACACCAGAGGTAAAATGGGAATTTCTAAACCCAAACCTAGAATATTTTCTTCTGAAGCTCAATTTGTATGTGATGACATTACAGTACTTACTTACTATACTGAGGCTTGTATGGATCCAAGATGGAGAGCTTCAATGGATGAATAAATTACTGCTCTACTCCAAAATGGCACATGGAGGTTGGTCCTTACTACTGATAGTCAAAATGTTATTGGTTGTATATGTATATTTAGGATAAAAAGAAGAGTTGATGGTTCTATAGAGATATATAAAGCAAGGTTGGTGGCTAAAGGATACAATCAGGTAGAGGGGGTAGAATATCAAGACACTTTCAGTCTTGTGGTCAAGCCTACAACTGTAAGGATAATTCTTTATATTTCTCTTTACAAGGACTGACAGATAAGACAATTAGATGTGAAAAATGCCTTTTTGTACGGCCATTTATCTGGGGAAGTATATATGGTTCAACCACCTGGATATGCAGATAAACTTCTTCCTAATCATGTGTGTAAGCTTCGGAGATCTTCATATGGTTTAAAACATCACCCAGGGCTTGGTTTGAGAGATTGAGTAAATTCTTATGTTCACATGGCTTTCTGCCATCCAAAACTGATACCTCTCTATTTTACAGGGTAACCAATCATTCTGCTCTCTATATTCTCATTTATGTAGATGATATTTTGGTCACTGGAAGTTCTTCTAAGGACATTGATGCATTCATTGCTGCTCTGAGCAAAGAATTTTCTATTAGAGACTTGGGTTCTCTTCATTTTTTTTCCTGGGTATTCAGGCCACCAGAAGCTCTGCAAGTATTTTTTTATCTCAAGAGCAGTACATTACTAATTTGCTTCTCAAGACAAAGATGAATGCTACTAAACCAACATCCACTCCAATCTTATCATCTACTTCTGATGTTGATTCTACACCTTTTGAGATCCAGTTTTATATAGAAGTACAGTTGGTGCCCTTCAATATGCTATAGTCACTAGACCTGACATTGAATTTGCAGTTAACAAAGCTTGTCAACACATGCAACATCCATCTAATGCACATTGGTCAGCTGTCAAGAGAATTTTAGGATATTTGCATGGTATATTGTCATTTGGTTTACAGTTTAAGAGGGCTTCAGTTCTGCAATTGCAAGCTTATTCAGATGTTGACTGGGCATGTGACATGTCTGATAGGAGATCCACAGGTGGTATGTCTATTTTTCTTGGTCCCAACTTAATTTCTTGGTGCTCTAGGAAGCAGAAAACTGTCTCCATGTCTAGCACAGAGGCAGAATTTTGTGCTTTAGATGATGCCACTTCTGAAATTGTCTAGGTTCGGTCTCTTCTTGCTAAATTACATTTCTCCATTCTAAGAGTACCATTTGTGTGGTGTGACAACATGGGAGCTACTTACCTGACAGCAAATCTTGTTTTTCATAACAAAATGAAACATATTGAAATTTTCTATCACTATGTGTGTGAATTGGTTGCTGCCAAGGCTTTGGATGTCCGCTTTCTATCTACACGGGATCAAATAGCTGACATATTTACCAAAGCATTGTCCACAACTCGCTTCTCCATTCTCAGGATCAAGCTCAGTGTCACTGGTTTGTCTAGACCCTGAACTTGCTGGTGTGGTGTGGTGTGTGTGTGTGTGTGTGTGTATTATGAAACCATGATATACTTGTGTGGAATGTATATGTGGATACACGTGTAGTGTGTGGTAATTGTCAGGTGCCAGTTATAGTGTACGTTATCTACCGGCTAAACCTGTCATAGTTTCTGTGTGTTAAATATCCCTGTCAGTATGTCATGTGTCTGTAATTGAAAATTCAAATTACTGTGAAATGAAATCAAACAAAAAGAAGATTGTCTAGCGACATTTGATCTTCTCAACATGAGTTGATGTTTTCCCAACCGTAAAAAGAAATCTGCGGTGGGGAAATCCAACCGTAGGAAAACTCATAGTATTCATGTTTTCCAAACCGTAAATCAACTCTACAGCTGGGAAAATGATAGGCACATTTTTGTATCTTATATAATCTCAATTGTATATATTATTAGTGCTCGATTTTATATTTATTATGCCTTTTTATGTCCCTGTAGGTATTTTTGGAGAAATAAACTTTTGCGACGAAATTGGCTAAAAAAGTGGTTTTTGCGCTCGTGGGAGAAAATTACTATACGGACTCTCACTTTGGATAAGGGGTAACCTAATTACTAAGGGGTGACCCATTTCCAGGCATCTGCTAAAGGGAGACCAACACAGGATAGGTGGAGGTCACTTTCTTCTCAAATTCGAATGAAATTTTGGCGGGAAAAATATCCAGCAAAGAACCAAACTTTGGGTTGGATTTCGAAGGTGTTTTAGAGAGATTCAATCGCTGAAATTTTTTGGGCTGGACGTGATTGAGCATAACATGCTTGGTATGTGCGCTGGAATCGATCAAATTGGGCTGGATAATCCAGAAAAAGGAAACAAAGTTTGAGTTTTGCACGGAAACTTTGTGGAATTATTTTAGGAATTCCAGGGAGACTAAAGGCGTGATATTGTTTCCTAAGGTGATATTCTATCTAAGGAAGAGTTTCGGATGATTTGGAAGTCTTAGAAACGCTTAAGGAAATCGGCAGAGAAGATTATTGCCGTAGCTTGCACGAAAAGAAAAAGAGAGAATTAATCGCTATTTTTAGGTTTCTGAGCAGTATAAAAGGTGTGTTTGAGTCCCAGGGAAGAGGAAGAAGTGATTGGAACAGTCGCAGAGGAGTTTGTAACACCACAGGGCTGAAGAGATCGAGTTGCAGGAAAACCCGCGTTTCTGCTGCTGCTGCTGAAGAACAAAGGTTGCAAATAAGAACATCGTCTCAAATTTGTAACGCTGCTACAGTAACTTCTTTGTAACAGTCAGTCCTTTGTTTTGCAACGCCATTACAACGTTGCAAACAATCAGTTTTATAGTTTTCATTCTTTTAATCAACTTTTGGGCTAAGAACAAATATTTTGAGCAAGTGATTAATATGAGGAGCTAAACCCCATTGCTGAGGCGACGGAGGAAGCCATTTTCCCAAATATTATGTGGTAAATTCTGTTTAATTTAATTTTTGTAATTCTTTTATGATTATTTGCACTGAACTGAAATTGAATTTATGATTCCGATTAAGTGGTTGTGTTCTCAATTGATGGGTCATGCTTAGGTTAAGTCTTTTGATGGTCCATGCTTTCGATTTACAGCTATTATTTTGAGAATCTACTTGTCTAGGCGAATATTAGAATCACTTCAAACGTAAAAAGTTACATAATTATTGTCTTGAGTAAATCACAAAAAATTGGAGATTGGTGGAATCCTGAGTCTCAGTGCTTTTTATAATCTTGATAACAATTTCTTTTTAAGTTTTCTATTTTAATTTGAGTCTAAAATCGAGTCTACACAATCCGAGTTGAACGAACTTTACTACCACTTAAAAACTACATCAATTTTTGGCGCCGCCGACGCGAACTTGTATTTAGATTTGTTTTAGGTTTCTTTTTATTTTTTGTTCTTTTTTACGCGTTTTGGTATTTTTCGATTCTTTTCAGATTTGGAGCGAAGCTACAAGGGAAGAAAAAGTGTTATAAAAGGAAAGCATCGCCAAAGAAGGAAAGCAAAGAGGAATCCAAAAGGAGTGAAGAAGAAGATTTTGTATATAGTTATTTTGTTTTATTTTTAGAAACTGTAAACAGGGTTTTATTTTTTGTAATTTTTCTTTTTATTTGTGGACACTTTTTGGACTTTATTTTTGGACTGGGACATTATTATTTTTAAACCCTACAGAAGGGTTGGTTTAAATAAAAACTGTGTGCAGAGAAGGACGGTGATTACGATATCGCCTCGGTCCCTCGGGTTCGTACATGACATAGGAGTCGTGGCCCGAGTCGACTTCAGCGGTTCTTCGCCCGTCTGGTACGGGAGGTAAGTTTTTCGAAACACCCGTGAATCCCCTGTCAGCGGGTTTACTGTATTCCTTCGTTTGTATATATGCTGAGGACTTGAAAACGGCTGCTTTAATTTCCTAGTAAAGGGCAATGACTGGCCATACAAGATAAGGGTTCGGATTTTATCACCGTTCTCTTCTTGCCCGCCTTAGGAAAACAAAACCAAACGCGAACCTAAGCCTAAAATTTTGACTAGAACGAGACCTATAGGGTAACGAGCTTAATAACAAAGTCGTTCGAAAAATATTGGTTACTCTTTTGAGCATACTTCGAAGTTCATGATGGTTTCTGTGAGTTGAATGCGTGATTGCGCCGCCTTGTAACCCGTGAGGCCTTGGGTATCAAAAAGCTCCATTGAGCTTCTCTCGCCTCGATTCTACTTACTTTGACTCAGATTGATTCCAGAGGGGTTTGCTCAGATTGTAACGAGTTCCTTTTCGAAAGAATAGAAGCTGGTCTAGAAACAATCTAAGTGGAACCATCATGCTTTTTGTTTGCTATAAAATTAGGTTTGATTTGGTTGAGTCAGCCTTGTTTTGTGATTGCATATAATCTCAAATATCCCGATAGAGCCAAAAATGGAAACTTTAAAAGTTTTGTTGAATCCTACTAGGACTACTCGTCCCTCTTGTATCAGGTTAGCTGAAACTGAAGCAAATTATGAACTTAGGCCTCGAACCCTACAGATGCTCCCAATCTTTTTAGGGAAAGAAAATGAAAACCCATACTTCCATGTTAGGGACTTTGAGGAAATTTTTAGTACCCTAAAGATTAGAGACCTTGATGTTGATGCTTTGAAACTTAGGTTATTTCCTTTTTCCCTGAAAGATGAATCCAAATCATGGCTATATAGTTTGGCTTCCGGTTCAATAGAAACCTATGAACAACTTACATCTGCCTTTTTGAACAAGTTTTTCCCTAGGCACAAAACATCGTCTATTAGGACGCAAATCTGCACATTTTCTCAACAGGAGGGAGAATCGTTATATAGGTATTTGGAAAGGTTCAATGACTTATTAGCCCAATGTCCTCATCATGGTTTAGAAAAGTTTAGGCTAGTTCAAATCCTTTATGAGGGTTTAGATTATTCGACAACAACCATGGTTGAGTCTCTATGCACTGGTGGTTTTGAAAACCAAACTGTTGATACGGCAATGGAATTTTTGAATGAAATCACCGAAAAGACCCAGCAATGGGAATATTGTAGGGACCCCAAGAGAACAATTCTTCTAGGTAGAGGAAACGTTAATAGGGTAGAAGGAGGCTATGAATCAGATGCCAAAATTGTTTCTATAGCAAAAAGATTAGAAGCCTTAGAATTGGGTCACACTAGTGGTAGAGTAGAGCCATATAATCCTGGTTGGATAAACCATCCGAACCTTTCATGGTCTAAGGACCAAGGTCAGTTTAGTAATTCTAATGTTCCCCCAGGTTTTGGCTATACTAAGAATACTTCAGGATCAGCTCAGTTTCAGAATCAGTCTAATAAGAAAATCTTAAGTCTAGAGGAAACTCTCACCTCGTTTATTCAAAATACTGAAAATATGCGTCAATTGCTTTCACAAAGCATAAAAGCTAGTAATAGGATAGGACAAGAACATAGTCAGGCCATTTCTGAATTGAAAGACCAGGTTAGTCTGATCAATGAGTCTCTAATAAAAAAAGGTAACTTCCCTAGTCAACCGATACCCAATCCTAGAGGAGATAAAACATTTAATCAAGTGAATTCTGTCACAACCCTTAGGAGTGGTAAAACGGTAGACAATAAGGTAGCCAAGCCTAATAGTGGACATACTGTAGATCCACCTTCTAGTTCCCAAGATGAGCCCCAGAAGGTGCCACTAACTGAAGAAACCGATAAAATTTCTAGTGATGCCAATGTGGTTCCCGACAGGTCTCATTTTGTACCCAAAGCCCCATATCCACAGTTGTTAGCTCCAACAAAGAGAGAGTCGACTTTCAACGAAATACTAGAGATATTTAAGCAGGTAAACATTAATATCCCTTTATTAGAGCAATTAGGCAAATGCCTGCTTATGCCAAGTTCCTTAAGGACCTTTGTACACGAAAGCATAAGCTTAATGTCCATAAGAAAGCCTTTTTAGCTGGCCAGGTAAGTTCAATCCTTCTGAACCAAACAGCCCCTAAGTATAAAGATCCTGGATGCCCCACTGTTGTAGGAATTCGATTGCGGTAAATAAGGATTCGTTGCTCGGACTTGTAAAGATTTAAAAATTAAGATATATACAGAATATATGTCACAAGATCAAGAGGAACCAGGACTCAGGATTCCAATGTGTTTCATATTCAAGTGGCTCAGAAAATAATCCTAGGCGATTATAGCTCAAAATAAAACAAGTATTAACTCTATCTTTGCCAAATTAGATTCCATAAAATATTACTTGTATATTATAAGCATGGCACATCAAGAATCCCTAGGACTAAGCATGTTCCATCAAACAAAATCACAAGTAATTAATTGAAATCATAAATCAATTAAAATCGGTGCAAAAAGTGAATTAAGAATTATTTAAATAACCACATGGCTGAAAAACAGCTTCCTCCATCATCCCAGTATTGGGGTTTAGCTACTCATAATAATCATGTTCTCAAAATACATACTTGATGCTCAAAATATGATTAAAAGAGTGAAAAATATAAAACAGTGAAACTACGACCCTCTATAAGCGTCCAGAGAAGAAAGACACCAAGAACTGCAGTAAAAGAACGACACTCCGCTGCTGCTGTTGATGCTGCTGAAAATAAGTCTGCCCTGGAGAGTCTGTTCTTCGTGTTCTTCGAGCTTTGTTAATGGCAGCAGCAGCAGCAGGTACAATTCCTGCAACTCCTCCTGCGCCTCTCTGCTGGCCTCCCAATTGACCCCTAACTCTTCATCCCCCTTCTCTGACATAAAACCAACTATTTATAGGCTTTAAATCCCCTTGAAACTCGATCAAACCCCTTGGATATCTCCATTATTCTTTACGGGTTGTTTGAAGAATAATCTTCTTCTTGTTGCGTTACAGGCTGTTTCTAGCTATTCTATCGTCTCAAATATCTTCTAGGACTTTTACCCAACTGTTTTGATGTATATCCCACGCAAGATATCCCATAAATCTCTCAAACTAATCTCAAACCCTAAACAGAAACCGTGTGCAATGTCTTGACTTTGTGTGGATTTTCTGACTTACCCAGCCCAATTAGATGGGTCTAATTGCTTCTAACAGGTCCCTTATGTCTTTTAGAGTCCGTGGGTACCAAATTTTCTCATTGAATCGCCTCCTAGGTCGCTCAAATCCTTGATCCAAAACTGTTGACGTTGCTGCCTTTTTTTCCGCCAAAATCCAGTTTTGAAACTTTGAAGATGACCTCCCCCTATCCAGTTCCGGTGTCCCTTTAGTACATGCCCTGAAATGGGCTGCCCTTTAGTAATTAGGTTACCCCTTATCCAAAGTGAGAGTCCGTATAGTAATTTTCTCCCACGAGCGCAAAAACCACTTTTTAGCCAATTTCGCCGCAAAAGCTTATTTCTTCAAAAACACCTACAAAGACATAAAATAACCAAATAAGTACAAAATAGAGCACTAACAATATAAACAATTGGGACAAATTAGACACATAAATGCGTCTATCACCCACCATATCTTGTGTGATCGGTAATTATTCAGTAGATAAGGCATTACTTGACTTCGGAGCTAGTGTGAACTTACTCCCTTATCATGTATACAACCAGCTAGGTCTTAGTAAGTTGAAACCGACTAAATAACATTGCAATTAGCTAATAGGTCTGTCAAACTACCTCGTGGTGTCATAGAGGATGTTCTGATTGAGGTTGATAAATTTATTTATCCAGTGGATTTCGTTGTTCTAGATACTCAGCCTGTTCAGGATCCTAGTGCTCAAATACCGGTGATTTTAGGTCGCCCATTTTTAGCCACAGCTAACGCTGTCATCAACTGTAGGACCGGACTTATGAACATCTCCTTTGGTAATATGACCACTGAACTAAATGTCTTTAATGTTAATAGACAACCTTCTGACGATTTAGAGGAAGTGAATATGATTAGCACTTTAGTTCAGGATCTAACTCAGGATAATTGGGAAGACACTTTATTTGGTGATTCCTTAGATGAACTTGATGAGGAAATTCTCTTAAGTCAGTTAGGTGACCAAACTTTTGAACTAGAAGAATCTCTTGAGTACTTTAAAGACTCTACGGACCCTGAGATTCAAGACATAGTGCTAGGCCTTACGGAGAGTAGTGTTGACCCTAAGTTTGGGGGTAATGAACTAGAAGAAGCTTTTGAGTATTTTAAAGACTCTGAGGATCCAGAAATTCAAGAAATAGTTAGAGGTTTGTCCGAGAATACTGACTACCCTAAGTTTGGGGGTAGTAATGGTCAATTATCCCCATTAGAAGTCCCTAACTTGGGATTCGAGCCTAGTTTTCCTGAGGTACTACTTGAGTCACTTCCGACTCCGCAATCGAATCCTCCTGATATTGTTCAGGAGGAAATTCTAAAAACTTGTTGTTCGAATGAGTCAATTTTTCAAGACACTCATATGACGCCCAAATGGGCACAACAGAAAAACCCAGTTGTCTTGCAGGAAACCTTGGATGAGGATGTGCTATGTCTGTTCATTTTTCTGATTTGGTGCAGTTGTCTGATAATTGTGGCAATTTTATTTGCTTTTGTTGACCCACAGTTGTTTCGACTATTGATATATGATTTGAAAGGTAATTAGCCATTTTGTGGTATTTGACGTCTGGCTGAAGACTTTAAATTTAGCACTTCTTGGGAGGTAACCCAATCTCATGCAACACGGTAATATCTTTCCTTATCTCTTTTGCTTCAAATGGTAACAGTTTCTCCTTGTTCATGCTTTTAATTTTATCTTTAGAACATTGAGGACAATGTTAGATTTAAGTTTAGGGGTATGGGAGAAACTTTTTAGTTGCAATAAATAAACTCCAGAGCCTAGAAATTTATGCCTATTAAGGATTGCACTAACCAATCTAAGTGGATGGAAGCATTTTGGTTGTAGGAGTTGAGGAACCAATCTGATTAGATGGCAACATCTAAAGAGTCTATTCATAAAAGCACAAAGCTCAGTTGTTAGAAATAACATGATAGTTTCACCATATCTCGTTGAGTCCTTTTCACTTCTATTTTTATTTTATTTTGTTTTTAAACTATGTTACTCTAAGTGATTAGGTGGGGCTCAGGATTCAAGTTGTTACCAATGCTAGGATGAATTAGAGTGATTGAGATGCCATGAAAAAAAAAAGTTGAGAAAGAAAAAGAAAAAGAAAAGAAAGAAAAAAAAAAGAGATGCAAAAAAAAAAAAAAATTGAGACCAGACCATTTGACCAAAAGGAATAAATTCAATAAAGTCGACCACTGGTACCCTTGTATATGCCAGTTGTGTTGAACTAGAATTAGGATTATCGATCACTGGTTCCCTTGTATATGCAAGTGTGTTGATATTAGTCAGACTAGTACCTCAGTCCATTAGGATAGGTTCATTTTGGCGGAGGACTTCAGACAGATATGGGAAACGTCGTTCAGTTAGTAAACATCAAAACCATCTATGTTTTTCTATATCCATCTTCTTGATCTATCCATGTGATTAGTTTTGACTCCGGATATTGATGTCCATAGTGCAACTATTTGAGTAGAGCTCTGTCACTTTATATGAATTTTAGTATGCTTGAGTGCAAACTCGTGTACATCAATTGGAATTTCGCATCAGGGTACTTCCTCCTGTAGTCAATAAGTATGCCAACCAAGGAGATTCTTTAGTGCCTTCCAAGGTTCTGTGTAGATAGCTAGGATCTGGAGTATAAAGGTTTTGTGGGTATACTTCTGGTAAGCCCTCCCGAGACTATAACTCGGCCACTAGGGCCACCTAGGGTTTTAAAGGCTTATTGCATACACTAAATGCAATCGACGATGCCTGCGACAGTGAGTTAGGATTTTATTTTCTATTTGATTTGCTCGAGGACTAGCAAATAATAAGTTTGGGGGTATTTGATAGGCACATTTTTGTGTCTTATATAATCTCAATTGTATATATTATTAGTGCTCGATTTTATATTTATTATGGCTTTTTATGTCCCTGTAGGTATTTTTGGAGAAATAAGCTTTTGCGGCGAAATTGGCTAAAAAAGTGGTTTTTGCGCTCGTGGGAGAAAATTACTATACGGACTCTCACTTTGGACAAGGGTAACCTAATTACTAAGGGGTTACCCATTTCCAGGCATCTGCTAAAGGGAGACCAGACAAAGGATAGGGGGAGGTCACTTTCTTCTCAAATTCGAATGAAATTTTGGCGGGAAAAATATCCAGCAGAGAACCAAACTTTGGGTTGGATTTCGAAGGTGTTTTAGAGAGATTCAATCGCTGAAATTTGTTGCGCTGGACGTGATTGAGCATAACAGGCTTGGTATGTGCGCTGGAATCGATCAAATTGGGCTGGATAATCCAGAAAAAGGAAACAGAGTTTGAGTTTTGCACGAAAACTGTGGAATTATTTTAGGAATTCCAGGGAGACTAAAGGCGTGATATTGTTTCCTAAGGTGATATTCTATCTAAGGAAGAGTTTCGGATGATTTGGAAGTCTTAGAAATGCTTAAGGAAATCGGCAGAGAAGATTATTGTCGTAGCTTGCACGAAAAGAAAAGGAGAGAATTAATTGCTATTTTTAGGTTTCTGAGCAGTATAAAAGGTGTGTTCGAGTCCGAGGGAAGAGGACGAAGTGATTGGAACAGTCGCAGAGGAGTTTGTAACACCACAGAGCCGAAGAGATCGAGTTGCAGGAAAACCTGCGTTTCTGCTGCTGCTGCTGAAGAACAAAGATTGCAAATAAGAACAACGTCTCAAATTTGTAACGCTGCTACAATAACTTCTTTGTAACAGTCAGTCGTTTGTTTTGCAACGCCATTACACCGTTGCAAACAATCAGTTTTATAGTTTTTCATTCTTTTAATCAACTTTTGGGCTAAGAACAAATATTTTGAGCAAGTGATTAATATGAGGAGCTAAACCCCATTGCTGAGGCGACGGAGGAAGCCATTTTTCCAAATATTATGTGGTAAATTCTATTTAATTTAATTTTTGTAATTCTTTTATGATTATTTGCACTGAACTGAAATTGAATTTATGATTCTGATTAAGTGGTTGTGTTCTCAATTGATGGGTCATGCTTAGGTTAAGTCTTTTGATGGTCCATGCTTTCGATTTACAGCTATTGTTTTGAGAATCTACTTGTCTAGGAGAATATTAGAATCACTTAAAACGTAAAGAGTTGCATAATTATTGACTAGATTAAATCACATAAAAATTGGAGATTGGTGGAATCCTGAGTCTCAGTGCTTTTTATAATCTTGATAACAATTTCTTTTTAAGTTTTCTATTTTAATTTGAGTCTAAAATCGAGTCTACACAATCTGAGTTGAACGAACTTTACTACCACTTAAAAACTACATCAGAAAACATGAACTCCCAACCGTAAACAATTTTGAAACTAATCTTAAATCCCTGATCTGATCGAATCTAACATATTCAAGCAATTAAATAAATGGATTTTTTCATTCTTACTTTATTGAAGTCATATTGATTGATTGTACAATTCTTCTTCTTCCTAGGGTTTATCAGAATCATTAATCGCCATCGAAGAAGATAAAGAGAGGGAGGAGAAGAGGAAGAACGTTTATTTTTATTTTTTCGTTTATGTTTAGTATTTGATTTCAAGTCAGGTTTAGGTTAGTTATTAAAAAGTAACTAATTATCAAAGGATAATTTTGTATTTTTGTATATAGATTAGGTCCACCCTTATTTACAAATAGGATATTTGAATCCACAAGAGCCCTAAAAACCCAAAATTTGGAGCCCTATAATAGGCTTCTTTTATAGGTCAGAGCGGGGCAAAGCCAGAGGAAACTCTGGTGGAGGCTCGCAGCGATACTGACGTGCAAATCGTTCATCTGACTTGGGTATAGGGGCGAAAGACTAATCGAACCGTCTAGTAGCTGGTTCCCTCCGAAGTTTCCCTCAGGATAGTTGTTTTCATCCCATAACACAACATTAAAACACAACCAACACGACGATCCCACGACCCAAATTAGGCTTCCCAACTGGCTTTTAAGCCCATTTGTCTTTTGAAAGTCCCCTAATTTTGGCGTTTTCTTTATGAACGGTTTTTTGGGGACCAGCCTTTTTTTGGGAACCATTGTTTTATTTTGGGTAAGACATTAGAAGTAATTCTAGGTCACCCTTTATCTATATATTTATATTAATACCAAAATTACCCTCCTGATTATTTTTGTATAATGATTAGTTAGTGTGATTAATCATTGATTAAGGTTAAATTAATAGATTGTTTTTTTTTAAGTAGAATTATTGAGTGACTAAAGTGATAGAAGAAGAAGAAGATGGAGAAAAAAATTATTTTGAGATGGGTGAATATGGAGAAAAAACATCCTCTGGGTACCGAAGTATGCTTGTAACTTAGTGAATGTTGTTATAAATGGCCTAAAATATTTTGAAAATCAAAATTGTAACAAAAAAATTTCAACCAGGTCAACAAAGTTCGGTTAGATTATATGAAGAATATGTAACCGAACTTTCTGCAAATGCAGTTCGGTTAATAAATCCAAAATCACAGGCAACCAAACCAGAGCTTTAATGGAGTTTTTGTTTGTTCGGCTAGCTGATAAAAAATCAAATGTAACCGAACTACTGTGCTTGAGTTTACAGAGTTTGTTTGGTTCAGTCGACTCGACCACGTTGTAACCGAACTTTAAACAACAGAGTTCGGTAAGTTCGCAAAAAAAAATAAAAATTTTGCGATTAAACCGAACTCAACATTTGGCTATATAGAGAAGAGTTCGGTTTTGAAATTATTTTTGCGACTCAACCGAACTCAGGTGTTCGGTTAGGCAAAATAAAATTCTTAGCCGAAGTGTTCTTCGTGTTCTTCATTTTTAAAAGTTCAGTTGTAAAACCAGGGTTTTTTTCAAAATTATCCTAACCGAACTTACTACTGTAACCTCCAAATTCAACATATTTTGATGACTACATCTCAAAATTTCAATCAAAAACGAATTAGAAGTAATGCGTTTGTGGGAAAATATTTATGGATAGGTTTGTTTATAAAAGATTGATTAATCGACGATGAAAACACTCAATGAATCGACGACGATGAAAATTTGATGATTTTGATTAGATTTGTATACGATCAGGTTTAGATGATCATATATTGATGAAGAAGAGAAGAAGAAAAATTGTAGAATAGAGGAAGAAGAAGTTGTAGATTAGTTATAATTTTAATTAGGTAAAAGGGTAAACTAGTCATCTCCACCTTTTAGGACACCCCTTATAATTATAGGGAAGGTGGCCTAATCAAATCATGGTCCCCTCAAAAAAACTCATGGTCCCCGAAAAACCGGTCTTCTTTGTACCTTACCTGCATACCTTGCTTGCCTCCATGGAAGAAAATTTTCCTTCTGCCCCTTCATGGTCACAAGTTGACAGGAAAATATGCAGTACCTCCACCTCAGTCTGGCCTTTTTAAAATTTAATCTGTATCATTCAGTCTGGGGTCTGGCCCGAGTTATACTCCATGTTTTTGTACATGTCCAGAGTAGTAACTGTGACAGTCTAAGTAACTTGGACCATATCTAGAATCCAGATTCATTCGCATCCAATCTGTACCTTATCATTGATCCATAATCAACATTTAATGTTCACAACTGTCCTCTGTCACTAAAAATCCTAAGCAACCGAAAACTGAAGCATACAATGGGGAACCTTATCATTCTACATCCTCTTTATTTATAACTTTGTTCTTATTCTTCCCCCCTTGATTTCTAGGAGAATTGAACAAGTCCATCAAATTCAAACGTGTTATTAGAACTGCAACTAAAACAAAAATCGTTCTTTCACCACAAAAGTCCACCAGCGAAAAGAGAAAAACAGGTTTCTAAGGCTGTAACCCGTTGGACACTATTAATTAGTTCAAATTACAGATTGCTTGTACCTCATGACATTTCACCAAAAATGACATCCACAGATTTTCAAATTTACTCGATAATAGGCTCCTTTTTCACTGTGCTATACTGGTATATCCTATTTAAACAAATTCAATCAAAGGTTCATAATAAGACTGCATTCGATTCATTTTCACATACGCAGACAAACAACATGCTCAGGCTACACAAAGGAGAGATTATAAAACTCTGACAAACAAACATGACGGAAAAGAGCTGCAGATTACCACGGCTTAGATGAGTGACCAGCCATGAAAAGCTTCAGCAAACAAGTTAAATGCATAATCTCACAGGGATCTCTGATGAATAGCTGCAAAAGCTTAGGTTTTTCTAGAGAGGTTTTAAAGGCACATAACTGCTCTTGGAAGAACTGACCAATGAAACAAACAAACCTTATCAACAGTAAGTGGTTCAAACGTCTATATAAACATGAGAACATGATAAGTAAAACAAATGGGACATGAGAACATGATAAGTAAAACAAATGGGAGCGAACACTGCAAAGAAATATTCTAGCAACAAAAAATACGTAGACACGTATTATAACAATGATTGAATCTAGCAACTCGGTGGTTTTCATTCCAACGCCTTCAAATGCTTTCATGAGCTCCTCCTCGTCATCTATGCTGTTACTTGTGTATAAATACCAGCGACCTAATGTCAATTAAACTTATAATATTATCACGTTGTTGTATTAGATGGAAGAGAAGCTTTTGTGGTTATTGATATGTTTGCTGCCATCGAGCAACATTAATGATGAAACTAAATGGAATTCTAATAAGAAAACAGATGGGATTTTAAAATGCGATGTTGAGTAGCACAAAAGGAATCGAAAAAAGCATTAAACTTGGAGCAGCACAGAAGGATAGGGTGACGGAGGACAAAGACAGTTCACGTGGATAGGGATCTAATACGAACGAATTACAAATTCAGAAAAGAAAACAATTACAAGGGCTATGAACTCTGTTTTGTTAGTTTGTTTTTGTTTTTTTTTTTGGAAATGCCCAACCTAATAATATTGACAAGCAACAAAGATTTTCCTAAGTATTGGACAAATGCATCAATCAAAGGATTACAATCATTAACCTATCTATATTTTGATCAATTGAAGTCAGCAAATATGCTTCAGTCTGGTGTGTAAATGAAGAGCTAAATACCTAAACAGGAAACAGGTGAATATAAATGAAGAGCCAAAGTTCTGCAATAAAAGTAATATAACATCAGGTCCCATCATCCAAAACATAACGTAGACATACATCAATTCGATCAGGAGAATGATAAGTGATAACGTATAAGCAAATCAAAGATTAATTCTGAAGTTGTATCTTTCTCCCTAACTGGGTTTGGTAATGATCCCATCAAATTTAATTCAAAACAATCAAATTAAGAAAAAGTAATGAGAAACTGTCTATCTGATGATAACTTGATTAGCGGTAAGACCAACAACAACAACAACAAAAATATTCTCAGATCTTCATCATTTTAATCATCTAAAAATGGTGAGGAGATCTGTAAGATGATGATGATGATGAACCATACCATCCACCCGAATTAGGTCGATTCCCGCTAGAATTAGGTCGACTGCCGCTAGAGTTAGGTCGATTTAGATTTCCACTGGAAGAAGACGAAGAAGTAGGTCGATTCATAAGCTCCTGATCCGAATCACCACCTCTGTAATATCCTCCTGATTTAGGACGCCCATTATCACCATACTGATTCGCTGAATGGCCTTGATTATTTCCAAGCTCACGAGATCGAAACCCTAGATTAATCTTCTGTCCGTCCTGTCCTAATCTATCTTGTTTACCAGCAAATCCTGGTCTTAGATGTGGAGGAACAAATGGTTCTGGTTTTGGAGAAGAAAGTGATGATGATGAAAATGAAGGCGATCGCGACGATGATGATGATAATACTGATTCTTTCTCTTTGTTCTGTGCTACTATTGCTATAGGTTGGGATGAAGTAGTTGAGGTAGAACCAGGACGAAGAGAGATTGAATCTTGTCCGATTTGATCTGAAACTTTAGGGATTTGTGTAGCAGATAGAGATGGTTGCTGCTGTTGTTGTGGGATAATTTGAGGTTGAGGTTGAGGTTTTGGAGTAGGACGAGTTAAAACAAGCATTCCGCCATGTATACGAGAGTTGGAAAGGTTTTGAAGTGATGATTTGGTTGATGGGTTTGTAGAATTTGTAGCTGCAGATGATTTGTTTGGATTAATTTTCTTATCGTATATGTCGTTGAAATTGATAGAGGAATACTTGTTGGTCCTTGCCATCAACCACCACCGTTTTTAGAGAAAGAAAATTTAAAAGAGAAGAGAGAAATTTTAGATTTAGAGAGAGAGAAAATGAAAGAGAAGAGAAGAGAGAGAGACGTTTCTATTTTGTTTTTGTTAGTCGTTTCGTAACAGGCGGAGGGTTTTCGTGGCATAGTTGGTGTAGGGTTTTGTTGTCTTAAAAATCGACACGTTTGCATCAAAAAAGGGATTAGTGTGAGACTACCTAAACTTTATAGAGGGGATTCAGGGGAATAATACGTGGTAGTTTTAGGTTTGGCTGAACGGAAAAGCGGGTCGCAACCGATATGCGCCACTATCATTCGGAATTGCAAGCAAGGTGAAGGCAGGCGCCAAATGCGATTTGGACATGAACGGAATGCGAGATTAGTAGTAACATATGCTAAGAAAAGGGATGAAATTTGGAGATGACGCGTATGCACGAGGCATTCAGGAATGCAAGCGTAGGTGTAGATAATCCACAAAGCTAGGTGGCAAGATCCTAAACTGTGATATACAAAGAACAAAGAGCAGCGAAGTACAAGATAGAACCAAACGGCGCAAAGAGTGAGGTATCACGTGGGTCGGACATGATGGCCCAATAGTTGTCGGATGTGACGTGATCCTTATTCTCTGACAGGTCGGGCGAACATTCAGAAAGCACTCGGTCAGACGAAGGAAGATGGTCAAACAAAGGAACGAGAAGAAAGAAGGGAGACATCGTGTTAACCAGACGATTAAGACTCGGCCTCGGGTGAAGAACTATCGGTCAAACCAGAAAGTCGGGCGAGCAGTGAAGGTCCGATAGGGAACAGCTAAATTGATGTAATGTGACCAACATTGTAATTATGTTGTATGTCGACCTTGGCCTATAAATATAAGGGAAGGTCGAGAGAGAGAGGCAGGTTAAAAAAGGAGAGGGGAACAAGTCATCATACTTGAGTTGTGAGAGCTTCACCACTTGAGAGGGAGTGAACAACTTGTAATCAAAGAAGAGCAATAATAACATTCATCCTTTCACCCCGTGGACGTAGGTAATCATACCGAACCACGTATATCCTTGTTCTACATTTGTTGTGTATCTTCACTTTGTGTTAAATCATCTTCTACTTCGTTGGATGTGGTGTGTGGTTTTATGCCACTACATTCTGGCGCCGACTAAGGGGAACGTCTAAGTTCTCCGGATACCTTGACTGCATGTGCCGACAGAGACGATCCAAAAGCTCCTAAAAACACTTTGCGTGTTAGTTGATGCTATGGGATGACCCCTACTCGGTGAAAGTCTGTATATGATCGTTTGGTTTGAAGTCTGTTGATATAGTTAAGTTTTTGTTGTTAAGATCGAGCCGTTAACAAACATTTTCAGTTGGGTCGATCCCGAACAGTCGACTAGTCTTGCTTGTAGGCGAGTCTGTTTTCGGGTCTTAATCTTCGTTTTCATAGTATTTTTCGCACTTGTCTTCGTATTTTGATCTTAGTTTTTGTCTTGCGAGTTCAACAACGGAATACCCATAAACTCCCAAATAACATATTTGATGTGTGGTTGAATTTGCTTGAGGTTCCATGTTGGCTGGGGAAAATGCCAAAACAACAGCACGGCGAGATTATTGGTCGCCGGTGAAGGAATCCAAGGAATCAAGGGAAGACATCTCTTTGTAGTTCAAGGGAGTGCATAAGTCTTAGTCCAGTTTTTGTTGTGGCGTGCTGACCTCATAAAAGTACGAATTTGGACCTTTTACCCACAGAGAACTAGGTGTTAATGATTTGGAGTCTAGGGAATGTAGGACAAATTGTAGTTAATGCAGAGTCGTAGTACCGAAAGCGACGTCGTGCAACTTTGAAAGCGACGTAACATGATACCCGTCTAAAAGGAGACACTTAGAGTCTGAACAGGGCAAATTGGAGAGGTCAGCATGGCAGAGTAGAGGGAATCGTACTTTTGAAACTCAGTTTTAGTGTCAGTCACCTTTTTCTTCTAAAACTGTACGTATTATAGAAACTTTTCAAAAACAGGTCAAAGTAAGGTGTTGTCTGTTTTCACTGACGTAGGTAGGGACGACTCTCGGACTAACAGCACATTGTGTCCGATGGCTAGCACGTCAGGGATGGGAAGAACTCTGAGGAAGCGCACGATCTCCAGTAACAGCATGCAAGGAGGAGTAACTGGGACGAGGCGAGGGAGTAACGGGCATCCACCACCAGAGGAATCACGAGCTGCTGCAAGGGGTATGCCAACTGTGGACGAGGAGATCGATCTGGGACGAGGAAAAACGACCGGCCGACCGTGTCGTGGTCAATCCCACGCCAGTTTTATATTTTTAATGCATTTTTTATTTTCCATGATTTGATGAAAATTCTCTCATTTTATCAAATCTCCTTCGTCTCGAGGAAACTCCTCGGTTTCATGGTACTTCCATAAATCAATAAAAAATAATATAAAATTAAGAAAAGGAGTGTGGGGCGTGACCATTGGCCAACCGGACCCACACCCCATAGTTCCTTATTATTTTATTATTATTATTTCTCTAATTTCATGAAAAAACTCCTTGATTTCATGGTATTTTTGCACAAATCAACATACAATAATAAATAAAATAAAATTATGAAAAACTTGTGGGACCGGGCCACTAGCCGGCCGGCCATGCCCTAGCCGGTCCCACACGCCCTTTGTTTTATTATTTTATTATTATTTTTCCTTAAATTCATCAAATTCCTTGATTTTATGGTATTTCTCTCAAATTAGGAAAAATTCCCTCAAATCATCAAAAATACCTAAAAAATATTAAAAAATTATGAAAAACTCGTGGGACCGGTCCATAGCCGGCCGGCCATGCGCCCATGTTTTTATTATTTTAATATTTTTCTTCCATGAGCTCATGAAAACTCCTTCAATTCATGGAAACTCCCTAAATTCATCAAATTTCTCAAAATTCATGATTTTTTCATAAAATCATCAAAATATTATAAAATTAAGGAAAGGGCACCACGAGACCGTGGTCACGACCGGCCGACCATGCCTTGACCACGGAGGCCCCAGGCCTCCTCATTCCTTATTTTATAATTATTTTTCAACATCTCATGGTGTTTTCCTCAGTTTCGTCGAAACCCTAATTTTGGCATATTTTCTCGAATGGATGCTCAATTGCACGCCAGAAAATATCAAAATTCTCAAGACTGAGACGCGGACGCCTTGGGGACACGAGCACGCTATCTTGACTGACCAATATTGGCTCTTTGGATCACGGAAGCCGATCCCATCAATTTTCACAGTTTTGACCTAATTTGCACAATTGCTCGTATTAGGTCCAAAACTCTTCCAAACACTTTGGATTTTCATGAAGTGATCTTCAGCCGGTCACGTGACAACCCAGGGCCAGTTTCATGACTCCATGGTCAGTCCCTCGCCTCGTCATAATTAATTAGGTTTTCTCACCTAAGGCTCAGACGAGCATTTTTGAATAAATGATTAAGCCAGCATTTAATCATTCTTCCACCAACAAGTCAACTCTTCAGGAGTTCTTTGTATTTGCTCACGTGAGCATATGGACACTACATGGTTGATCCACGGTCCCATGTAGTCGCTCCCTCCTTCGTCCCATGGTTAAACTTCTGACGAACCATGAATTGATCATCAATTGATCAAATTAGGGTTTCTGAATCCAAGGATCATCATTCCATATTCCAACCTTAATAATTTTACGACGGCCTCATGGTCATTAATTTTATTAATTATGCTCGGTTCTACACCAGTGTTCTAAGTACGCTGCCAATAAGCCAGCAACACATGCTCAGACGATCAAATATTCAACAATTCATCTCATGAGAAACACTTGCTCAGATGATAAATATTTGCTCAAACCAAGGAATATTGGTTCAACAATCAATATTCAACGATCCATCGAATTAACAATACTTGCTCACTTCATCGTATGAACTATACCTCTGTCTCATGACATGTTCAATTCATGAGTTTAAGAACATCATGTTCAACTCAACAACTACATGGACTCATCGTCCCATCAAACCACGAAGTCATCAATTGACTAACAAACCACGAGACGTCAATCGTGTCACTTGGGGGATATCCCTTAGGGTTTTGGTCTGGTGGTCTACGACACGTGTGTTCAAACACACGATGGAATGTGAGCAAGTCGTGCAATCAGTTGAAGGAATTCACGAGGTAGTGGGTGGAAAATTGACCAAGTCTCCACACGTTGAGCAACTGGTTTCAAACACGATCTCCACTTCCCCACTCATTGATTCCATCAACTGTCACACTTCATGGAATCAAGGTGTCTAAAATTCCAGCAATATAAATAAGTCTTTGAATCATGATTGAATCATTGGCATCATCAGTATCATTAATCTCACGTCAAACTGACAACACGAGATCATCAACTCATCAATTGAGCAACTACTCTCAATTGAGCAATTTCAATCACTCAGAGCTTATCGTATTCAGAATTCACACACCCACAATCTTTGATTACCATTGATTCCACACATTTCTCAGCTTCCCTCCTACAAATCTACCCATCCTCTCTTGTGACCGAATTTACTCTGGAACGGTCATTGTCTTGATTTAGGCCGGAGTACTACAGATTGATCTCTCGAATCTAAAGCACCCTCTTTGCAGCGGTGTATCTGTGTGAGGTTTAACATTTCGCTCGGTTCGAGGAGTCTCCTCTGTACGGTCGTCTCCTCAATTCCTTAAAAACCAGAAAATCGTTTTTCCCCATCTACAGATTGGAGACCACAGTGGGAGATTAATCTCTCGGTTGCAATCTAACAATCTCACAAGATGGTTGGTCTTGGGACTAATTCAACTAATTAAAATCAGAATATTTCAAACGACAACATTCCTCATGTTACACCTGGCGGCATGGAAGGCAGAGGGATCCCGACTTTGGCAGAGTTGGCTCAAATCCTAGAGGTCCATACCAGGAACATGGACCTGATGAAGGAGACGATAAACCACATCCTCGACTTTCTCATCAGATTAACATCCGAGTTAGGCGGTATCTTCGCTCCAGAAGCCTCAACACCGGGGACTGAATCTTCATCTGACCCTCAAATGAACAGCTTCACCACATACGAGAATCCGGTGGAACAAGAGGTCACACATTTGATTGAAAATCTATGTGAACTCCTACACTTCTCCAGGGATCAGTGCACAGACACATTTTCAGCACTCAACCAGATATCATCCAGCGTGCAAATAACGCCACCAACACTATCAGTTGAAGAAATCTCCCTAGTGCCTGAGCATTCGATCGACAACATCTCTTTTGGAGAAGAAGATCGCATGACGGATGAAGGACACAACCGAGCATTGTATGTCACTGGTTTCATCAAAGGCATCGAATTTAGAAGATCTCTTGTTGACACCGGTGCTTCCACCAACATTGTCACTATGAAGACTCTCGGGATGGCCAGATTCCCACAAGGTAAAATCGTTCGCTATCCCATCCTAATGACAGGATTTGAAGGAAGTCAAAGCCATACATATGGATATGCATACATAGATTTGAGGGTGGGGCCGATTCGATCGAAAGCAAAGTTTCATGTGATCGAGCAAGAACTTGACTACCACATAATACTGGGACGCCCATGGCTCCATGATAACAAGGTGGTTCCTTCAACATACCATCAATGCATGAAGGCCCTGCTCGACAACAAGATTGTTCGCATTCTGGCTTCATCATCTCCTTATGCTCCCCTCTATGATACTGAGTTCCTTGAATCTCAAAAAGGCGTCCCGGAACCTCCAAGCAGGATTCGCATTTTTCTACTTCCAAGCTGGAAGATTATCGAGAAGGCTGATAACGATCCGTTATCCTCAGCTGCTAAAGTGATCAAGTCACCTACTACACCGACAAAACGCCATAATGATCAAGTCTCAACTCCAGGGACAAACTTCACGACCGATCGAGACGTAGAAGGGAGAGTCATTTATCGCCGACGGAAAGATTAGCAATTAATCGGGAAGAACGATGAAAAGTCTCCCCACCATGAAGAATCGTGTCAGAGTGAGCTATCACTTGAAGAAGTCCAAGATTCCCCATGACAACTACAGGACGACACTGACTCTACCACTGACGATCTTCAAACAATCAACATTGGGACTGAAGACGATCCAAGGCCAATCCTGATCAGTTCAGCGCTATCACCAGAGGAGCGGACCGAGCTGGTAAAATTATTGAAAGAATATCAAGATGTGACGTACGAAGAAATGCCAGGTCTGGATGACAAACTCGTCACCCATCACCTGCACATCGTCCCTGGTTCCAAAGCTGTCAAACAACCGCCCAGACAATTTAGACACGAAGTCGAGGAGCAAATCAAGGTCGAAATCCAGAAACTGTTTGCAGCAGGGTTCATCAAGCCTATTCTTCATCCAACGTGGCTAGAAAATGTGGTACCTGTTAATAAGAAAAATGGTCAAATCAGATGTTGTGTAGTCTTCAGGAACTTGAATAAATGTTGTCCAAAGGATGATTTTCCTCTACCCAACATTGACATGCTCGTCGATGCAACCAGTGGTCACGGTATGTTCTCATTCATGGACGGCTATAGTGGGTACAACCAGATCAAGATGTATGAACATGACGCCAACAAGACTGCGTTCCGTACTCCCATTGGGAATTTTCACTCACTGTGATGCCCTTTGGATTAAAGAATGCTGGTGCCACCTATCAACGAGCCATGACTGCCATATTCCACGACATGATGCACAAGCAAGTAGAAGACTATGTTGATGATGTGGTGGTAAAATCGAAGACTCGAGCATCTCATCTCGAAGTTCTAAGGCAGGTGTTTGAAAGGTGCAGAGAATACAAATTAAAAATGAATCCTTTAAAGTGCGCATTCGGAGTTTCTTCCGGAAAATTCTTAGGATTCCTGGTCACGGCTGAAGGGATCAAAGTCGACCCAGACAAGGCAAAAGCTATTACCACCATGCCTCCTCCACGTACCGTGAAGGAACTACAGAGCTTTATGGGCAAGGTAAATTATATTCGACGCTTCATTCCTGGATTAGCTCAACTGCTTCGTTCACACCTCTGCTGAAGAAAGGAGCAAGCTTCACCTGGACAGCTGTTCAACAAGAAGCTTTCCATAAAATACAACAGATATTATTGTCACCGGCCGTCATGAGGTCTCCAGTGCAGGGACGACCCTGATTCTTTACACAGCCTCCAGTGACGTCGCCATCGGCGCACTCCTCGCTCAGGAAGACGACGAAGGCGTCGAACGACCGATTTACTACTTCAGCCGCACAATGAGAGATGCTCAACTCCGATATCCAAAGGCCGAAAGGGCATGCCTGGCATTGGTACATGCAATCCAGAAGTTCAGACATTACTTACTATCTAACAGGGTCGTACTCATCTCCAAAGCTGATCCCATAAAGTTCTTGCTATCAAAGCCAGCCTTGATAGGGAACCAGCGAAGTGGCTACTCCAGATGTCAGAATTTGACATAGCTTGCACGCCACCTAAAGCCATCAAAGGTCAAGCGGTCGCAGACTTGCTCGCTGCTTTTCCAGGGGAAGACACAACAACACTACATGAAGAAGTGCCCGGCGAATTCCCAGACATCTTGGTCATCAAGGAAGAAACATGGCTTCTATACTTTGATGGATCTGCCACCCCTAGTAGTGACACCGGAGGAGCGGGATAGTACTGGTGTCTCCATCTGGTGAAGTTTTCTCACATTCGTTCAAGTTGATTTCCACTGCACCAACAACTCAGCATAATGAAGCCTTCCTATTAGGATTATCCTTGGCCAAGCAAGCAGGAGCAACACACCTTGAGATAAGGGGGATTCAAAATTATTGGTCAACCAGATGAATGGAACGTATTCTCTCAAGGAAATCACACTTGCTCCATTCAGAACCGAAGCTCAGCGACTGTTGACCTATTTTGCTGACGCAACGATCGTCCATACTGGACGGACTAACAATAGCATGATGATTGCCTAGCAACTCTCGCCTCCAAGCTGCAATTTGAAGGAGTAGAGAAAACGATCACTGTACAGAGGCGTACTGTATCTTCAACTTGGCTCACTCAGATAAAGACATTCCAGCAAACGATTGGCGAGCACCCATCATTCATGAATTGAGCAGCTCTGTTTCAGAAGCCAAGTCAGCCTCAAAGAATTGAAGAACTACTTCTTGCTCCATGGAGGACTATACTATCGAAATCCTGATGGATCTCTATCACGATGTCTTGGGAGACGAAGCGAAGGGAAGAACACTCAAGCGCATACATGAGAATCTGTGGGCAAACGTTAGTGGTAACACTTTACAGAAAGCTTCAAAGAATGGGGTACTACTGGCCATCCATGGAGACTCAGTCAAGAGCTTTACAAGGATCTTGTCCTGATTGCCAAACACCTCCTCATCACTTGGAGGTTTTGACGGTCCACCACACTGGGGACTGGAGGGAGCCTTACATCAAATACCTCCGGGACAACGAACTACCACTGGAAAAGAAGCAAGCAGTCAAACTCATTCAGAAAGCTAAGAGATTCGTCTATCTCGATGGGATCTTATACCGCAAAAGCTTTGGTGGAAATTTACTGAGGTGCTTAGCCGAACATGAAATCCCTACAATCCTGAAGGAAGTACATGATGGAGAACATCAAGGAAAGAGGAAACTATTTCTTCAAATTCATGAGAAATATTATTGGCCAACCATGGAAGATGATGCAGCCGCACACGTTCAGAGGTGTCACCAATGCCAAACCCATGGTAATCTCATCCACACTCCTTGTCTCCCGTTGAATTCTGTGAATAGTGTGGCCTTTCTACAGCTGGGGACTAGATATCATTGGGAAGATCAATCCAGCATCTTCAAAACAACATGAATACATCATCACTGCGACAGAGTACTTCACCAAGTGGGGTCGAAGCTATTCCTCTTCGAAGCACCACTGGAGTTACGATTGCCGCCTTCATCAAAGAGCACATAATATGCAGATTCGGAGTTCCTAAGCATATCATCACAGATAACGGAACTCCTTTTGCCAATCAAGATGTTGAGAAGCTGCTCAATAAATATGGGATCAAACAAATCTTCTCCACGCCTTACTATCCACAAGGAAATGGTCAAGCAGAAAGTACCAACAAGACTTTGGTCAGGATTATCAGTCGGACGATTCATGACAATCCTCGATCATGGCATGAGCAATTACCCATGGCTCTATGGGCTTACAGAACTGCACCAAGGAGCTCGATCGGTACTTCGCCATATTCCCTTGTCTATGGAGCCGACGCCATACTTCCAGCAGAAATCAAAGTTCCCTCAGCCAGGATTGCAGCATCCAGTGGTGTACAATGGGATGAGGCCGAAATCTCCAGATCAAGAATCGCTGAGCTAGATATGCTGGAATCAAGGAGAACCAAGGTGGAAAAATATGTGGAAGCTTACAAACAGAGGATCTCCAGAGCCTACAACAAAATGGTAAGACCTCGAACATTTCAAGTAGGAGATTTGGTATTAAAGACGGCAAAGCACATTCAACAAGACATGTCTGCTCCTAAGTTCTCTCCTAAATGGGAAGGGCCATATGTTGTTATCAAAGCAGTGTCTAGCGGATACTACAAAATTTTAGCAATCAATGGAGGAAAGGAAGGAAACATCATCAATGGCAAATGGCTCAAAGCTTATTATGCCTAATCCATGAAACAAACTACCTCTTCATCATTTCAAGCATTTTCAAAAATGTAATTTCATTCCTCCAAAGAGCATGTGAATGCTCCTTTGTTCATTAAACATTTCATAAATGAGCAAAATTCGTTCATACCATGATCAACTGTTTCACATAACTAGAAACTCAGATTTACTCAAAAAACAACAACCACAAATGCTCACTCAGAGCAAACCATCCAGCAACGGATAATCCCTGTAAGAAGCCTCGTCAAGATTCTTCTGAAAAATCTTGGCCTTTTCCTTCAAGTCTTCGACCGCTTTCTCAACCCTTGCTGACTCCAGAGCCAGTATCCTCTCCTCATCCAGTAAAGCTGCATTCATGGAAATTGCATCAGCAGCCTCTGCCGCCTTATGAACCTTGATTATCTCAAGACGACGACGGAGCCAGCTTACATTGAATCACAATGCCTCACAATTCGAGATCATTTCATCCCATTGGTGCAGTTCATGGTTTTTGACGTCTCGCAAGTGCATCTGATTCATTTCCTCGATGATCGGAAATAGCCCCGCTACCGTGGTTAAAAGGGTTGGAAGAAAACCTTTCCACACTTCTGTGGTAGCAATGTGACCATACTTCTTCCAGATCTTGGTGTACAGAGACGCATAACATTTGGGAATCACGAATCCGCCGACCATTTCATTGTCTGGGAAGGTATTAATCAATGGGGCTTAGAATAAAAGTCCAGCGGTTGGGTATTCACGAGCATGGACATTGTCTCCAGTCTCCATGGATCCTGCAGAATCTTCACATGCCTGGTTACTGCTTTCCTCAACCTCAACCACGGTCACGGACTTTCCACTCTTTCTTCATCTAGCATCGACGACGACACGGACATCCGCCTACGATGAAACGAAGGAGTGTTAATCCCGGGACTCAGTACGATCTCAAGAGTCATAGGTTTACTTACAGACGATCCAGCTTCAGCACGAGCCGATCCATACCGGGCAGGAACTCTAACAGTCCGCTTAGGCCTTGCATTATAAGGAGTAGCATTCTTCTTACAGTCCTACGACAAATAATTCTCTTGTGATCAACAATCTCGATTGAACAGAGACAAGAAAGGAGAAGAAGAAGAAGTGTACAACTTACTCAGATAGACGTTGCTATTTCACGCTTCGACTGAAGATCATCTTGAGAAGAAATGCTATTGCTCGACATGACGGCAAGAGGGTAGGATCAAAACTTCCCTGCACGATGAAACTGACTCAGAAATGGAAGAAATATTTGCGTGGATCATAGATTTGGAGTCTTGAAGATATATATATATATCAGGCGATAGTCATATAGTCAACTCAGTTACGAGTTTCACTGAAACCCTATGATTCAAAGATCGATACTGAAGACGCGGAGTAAAATAACACACTGGGGACTGAACGTCACGGGTCAAAGGATAGGCCACGCGGCCTTGTACACGTCATGAATTCTCAGCCGCGTTTTATGTTACTTCTCATGAAAATCGACAAGTCATGATGAATTTGGATATATGGACATTGGTCCATGTCATGGATTAGAAGAAATCGATGTTAACAAAATCTTCATCATGCAGAGGCGCATGTGCATGACGCACATGCCAGGCGCGCATGCCAGGCGCGCATGCCAGACGCGCATGCCAGACGCGCATGCCAGACGCGCATGCCAGCGCCACTTACAACACCATGGCCACCGGCAGACCATCATGCCAAGGATACTAGCACGTCGCTATGCCACGGTCACTGACATGCCACCATGCCACAACTACTAGCCAAAACGAGCCTAGCATCATATGTGTTATTTACCTACGGTAAGCCTCTCAATTTTAACTTGCCACACGTAGCAAAGTGCTACATGTTTTCCACGAAAACTCTCGAGACATCAAAACATGTCACAAACTGGGGGATACTCATCAGGGTATTGGTCTGGCGGTTTACAGCGTGCGGCGTGCAATACTCCTGTTACAAGAAAGTGTCATAAAACGGGGCGGTTAGTAATGGCAAGAAGTAATGGTGAAAACGTATCCTTCCATTACTCAAACGTTCCCGCTTCTACGAGACCAGGGTACGTTTTGTTACGACTTGTATAATTCTCACCTATTTCCACCAGAAAACAAGTTTTGGTCAGGAGAACAATACACATCCAGAAATCACCTGGTGGCTTTCCATTCAGCTCGCCAGTTCAACTTTCGGATACAAGTCGCAAAACACCCACACTTCCAGAATCAACTATTCTGGCCTCAACACTTTCTTTGCTTCCCTCCCTAAGACCAACCCTTCTCCTTCACTTTGTAACCGAAGCAAGCCTGGAATGGCCATTTCTTGGTTTAGGCCAGGATTGTACAGATTGATCTCTCGAATCAAAAGTACTCCCGTGCAGTACATTGTTTAGGGTTTAGACTCGTTTCTTACCTACACACAAGATTACCGAAATCAGCAGAAACAATTTTCACCCACAAACAATTATATAACTAGAGACAACTTCGTATAGGATAGACTAGAAAGATTAGGATTATGAGACATACAAGTATTACTCGAAGACTTGAAGAATGTGAATAAGTAACAAGCTACAACGACGACATCATCCTTCCTCTTGAGGTTAGTTATATTTTGACTTAAACTGTTTCATTCCTAACGTATTTTTCAAGTCGTGCTATACTGAGAACATAACTGCGAAGCTGTGAATCATTACACTCTAGTAGTGAGACATAATCACATGATCATAATGTTAAGGAATTAGAATACGAAGTATAACGCTTATCTTTTGAACTTCGTATATAAGACATCGACAAAATCGTATGAATGCTATTGTGATTATGTGTATGGGTATGGGTGAAGATTTCGTCATAGGAAACAATGTTTACATTTGTTTAAAGGAAGTACATTCATGAACTTGTTTATGATACGAGAGGGAATTCTCTAGGCTTATTGGTATTGTTATTCATCGCCAATATGTGTCAGTTAGTAGAACCGATCATAACTTGTTATGTATCTTGGTAAAACTAGTCACAGTGCCTAACTTATGTATTGGTATGACTTTCATTAGTGTAACCGATCCTAAATAATCACCTAAGATGGTATGATCGATATTTGCAATTGGTGTAACCGATCCTAGTAATTAGTATGACCAATCACAAAAGAGTTGTGTAATCGATCCTTGTAATTGGTGTCACCGATCCTAGTGACTTGTGTAACCGATCACAAGTAATACCATGAGAATATGGTAATCGGCCGGTCATGGTAATTGACGTAACTGATCCTGGTAAATGATGTAATCGGTCCCAGTAACCATATTAAGGTAGAACCGATACTTGTGTTTGGTAGAACCGTAAACCCATGATTAGTGATTTGATATTTGATCAATCACGTAGTTGTTCTTGGAATACAAATGAAACAATTCTAAACTTGTTTGGAAGTGTGGTACACTCGATTCCAAGATTGTAAATATGAAAAAGGATTTACAAAGAAAAATATGTCGACATACTTTGAACATGTTCATTAACTCTTATCTTTTATTGTTCAAAGATATTCCTTAATAACTCAAGGAGATCCCGGACCGAAATAAATTAAGAATCTTTTATTTTATTTTATTTTTTTAATTAAGGTTATTAATTTTATATGCGTTTAATTACCAAAAATTAAATGCATATCTCTGGAAAATAAAAATTGGTAATGTGCATTTACTAATTGGAGATTTTCTAGTGAGATTTCGGAAATATTGGACAAAGCATTTCCAGGAATTATGAAAACCATTTGGGCATTTATCGCATATCTTAAGAATAATTAGGTTTTGGAAATTCCTTGGTGTCCAAACATCCTTGGTCTATAAATACCCAAGTTTGCATTTCAAGCAAACTATCCTAAGATCCAAGAAAACTTCATCTTCTTGTTGTTTCTGGTGGAGCCGTCTATTCGGAGTGGAAAGTAACCTAATTAGGAGAAACTCTTACCGCTCGTTTAAAGACTTATGTGGGATCAAGAAGCGATCTACGAGTACCACTGGTGGGAAGCTGGATAATTGCAGTTTATTTTAGTTTTCGATTAATTTGATTGACTAATGGTTGTTGAACTTTGATTGCACCTAGTTTTTTTATTTTTGAGAATCTTCTCTTATGATATAAGATTCACTCAAACTAGATCGAAGTGTCAACGGGATCTTTAGAACTGTTTGTAGATCTAAAGACGTCTTGTGATAATCCATTGTTAACAGACTTCGATTTGTGCGTGATTGATGAAAAGAGATTCAAGTGGTGTTGTGCAGGTGTTTATTGAAGATTAAAGAAAATTTGAAGACAAAGAAGATTTCTGATTTGGTTTTTATATCTTTGGGAGTGCACAAACCTTGATCGTTTAGGATCCAACTTGAATCGGATTTATTCGATTGATTAGTTGTGTAAGATCGGCATCACCTTATAGTTTCTTGTTTGATCCCATATTGATTGATTGTAAATCTAAACTCTGCTACTTCGGTAGTTGTTGGATAGATTGATCTGACTAAGCAAAGGAGTTTATTGGTTAAACGGAAGAGCCTTTGCTTATGACTTGAGATATCTTCATTTGAAAGAATCAAGAGAGTTGTTACCAAACAGATTTGTTGTTCATTTACTGTTTGGAATATGATCCAAAGGAATTGTTCCAGTGCGTGCACTTTTTGAATGTCGGAAGCGCAGGGATACTGAAGAAACTAGGTGAACTATAGGTTTAGTTGCTTGGTCTCAACTATACGAAGTTTGTTAGATTTTGTATAGCGGCTTAATTCTGAGAGTATTCAATTCAAGACTAGGTCCCGGGGTTTTTCTGCATTTGCGGTTTCCTCGTTAACAAAATATTGTTGTGTCATTTACTTTTGTTTTCCGCAATTATAATTGTTGTTATTATAATTTAAAGTAAATTACACAAACGTTAATTCCGTATTACTTGATAATGATCCTATAGAGTTTGATTAAGTCCGAACCTTTTATCAAGTAATCACACTTTGATTGTTGTATTGTCTCGATCTCGTATCCATAGACGATCACACAAAGTGTGAACACCGATTTGTAGTATTGTCTCGACTTTGTCCATAAACAATCACTTCGGTAAGAGGACTTATAGGTGGATAATTTAAAAGATTGTGGTGTATTTGGGTACCCTCGTCTTTTCACAATTGTCTTGGGATTAGCTCAAAGGATAACTCCTTAGATGATTCTTATGAATCCCGAGGTAGAAAATTTTTGCTATCAGATTCTGATAACATTCGCTCTGATGAGACAATTGACACTATGTCAAAAGCTGAAATGAAACTCACCAGAACATTAAAAATCTGTTGAGATTATTGAATTCAAGATTCTAAAATAAAATCTCTTGAAGAAAAACATGCTCAGCTTATTGATGAACTTGAGAAGTCTATTGGTCGAGAACGGGAACTCTACAGTATTGTTGAGTCTTTCTTTAACAATATCGAAAATCATATTCAAGAAACTACCCTACAACGTGAAAAAATTAGTGTTCTTGAAGATATTGTTAAAGAAGATTCAATTAGAAAAAAACGTTTGATCGAGACTCATTCATCAGATCTGAACAACATTCGTGCTGAAAAATAGAAATTGGTCGCATGTCTTCTCCTAGCCCAGGAACAGTACAATTACTTGAAAAAGGAAAACTCTATCTTAATGAGAAAATCTTCTTCTATGTCTTTCTCTAATTCTCATTTCTCACAAGGTTTATAGTACATGAAGAAAATTACTCCAAATAAAGCATCTGCTAAGAAATGTTTACATAACTTGAAGTCTTCCAATAGGGATATGAGTTTAGAACATGTTCCTTTCAATGTCTCTCTTCCACGAACCTGTTCTTTCTACGGAAAAAGAAATCATTATGATTCACATTGTTTTTCTAGAAAGAACTAGATTTTTGATCTTCAAAATCTACTTCTGTTTGCTATTGACAGGGCAAATTGTCTGAGTTTCCAAATTCACTCTTCTAGAAATCTCTACAGGAATTTTGTCCCTCTTAATGATGTTAATTCTTGCACTACAAATGTACACATTTCCAGTGCTAATGAGAATAAGTCTGGTAGACCTAAGTCTAGGAAATGGATTTCTCTAAATCCTGACCCTATGGAACCGATATCTAGAGGTCCTAGATTTTGTCTTCAGAAAAATCCTTCTGATGGATACTAAAAAAGGTTTATGTCTTATTCCTCTGGGATAAGAAACAACCGAAGGAAGGTAAGGAATACAAGGCTCAAACATTTAGATGGTATTTACAACTCATCTCTCAATGTTCATGGTAGGATTACATCTCACTTAGCTACCTAGCTCGAGGTAATTTCATCCTTGTATCTAACAAGGATGACAATTGCGAGATGCTCAAGTCTACTGTAGGTTACCATCTGTCTTGTGTTTGATTTAGCTGTTTTCTTCTTTTGTGAATGTTGAGTCATCTCTTGACTCCTAGTAACTGGTGTATCTTTTTCATATGCTCATATTAAATATTTTAATTATTGAGCTATGAAGATAAAAGATATCTGAAAACATGGAGTATTTCCTTATTCTTGGATCTTTTCTGATCCATTAACCTTTCATAACTGGTCCACGAACGTCCGTGTCTTTCTTGGGAGTTTTAGGATATCCATAACAAGGGTGTCCTTCTCTTGTTCATAAATATGGATATTTTATATTATTTTTTCTTCCCTAATAAAACAAAGAAACGGAGAACTCCTCAAGACCTCATGAAGTGGTGAATTTTGAGATAGAAGAAGACATTAAAGGATGCGATTCAGTTCAAGAAATTGTCTTGAAAAAGATGATTGCAAGGAAAGAATACAACTCATGGATTGGTTAATCTGTCAAGGATTTAATTCTTTTTTCAGAATGACTCTAAGGTCGAATTTGCAAATCTTTAACTGCAAATGAATCATCTCATTGATGGTCAGACCAAAATCCTTGAAACTCAAAATGTCTTGATACGGAATCAGAAGAAACTCATCGTGGACTGCGTCAAAGCTAAGCAGATTGCCCGCATCGTTGAAAGTACTGTACGGCTCCATAAGTTTTCTTATGTTGAGCATTTACGATTAAATTAATCATTAAAGTTCCTTTGTGGTTAATTTAGTTGAGTTATCTGGATACAAATTCATGTTTAATGTGATTTGTTAATGTCCAAAGAAAGCCTTATTTTCTTGTAAAAGTAAGGTCGCTCTTGTTGTTCTTTCGGGAATGACATTTAATGGGGAAGAGTTCTTAATTGAACTTGTGCTTTGCCAAATCTTTGTGGGGAGTGAAGCTGTGGAATATTGTATGAGTTATCTTATATATTTATAAACTCCTTGATGAATACACTAATTTTCGACTACGTGAAATCATCGAAATAAAGTTGATATGTTCTCTTTTGGTCATGAAGTATCTCTATGAGAATTTCATTATGATCCCGCTAGTTTTCGTACCTTTGCCAATTTATATTGACAAAAAGGGGAAGAATTATTGTGTCGTTCACACTACAAATACATATGGTTTACGGATCATTATGTAAGGGGGAGTGGTTTTCATTGTGAGATGAAGTATTGACTAAGGGGGAGCAATACATATCACCGTAGTATTATTGTCAAAGTTGTGAGACAATTGAACTTTGATGTTGTGTAATAATACTATGACACTATATAAAAATAATTGAGAACAATTATTTTCTTATTGTTATGGTTATGGATCTTCAACAACTATGATGCTGAGTTGAACACGTTCAGAATCACTGGACAGATTTCGAGTAATGTTGAAGAACCAAGGAAATCAAGCATTTGGATGAGAAGCTACAAAGTTTATTTATTTTGTAATCCATATGTATTGATAGTTTTGTCACTAAACTTGACAAAGGGGGGATTGTTAGAGCACTGCTTGGTCAAACTCGCAAGTTTTGCTATCTCAAGCTTGTTTGTCAAGTTTAGTTGTCAAAACTATAATCCTTGATTTCTAGTCTACTTATAGCTATGTCTCGGATTAGGATAGAATGTGTAGTTGAGCTTTAGACTTCACAACGTTCATCGATTGAAGACGAAGAACTACTAAAGGGAGCTTGTGGAACTTCATCAACAAAAGGTATGTGGAGACTTGAACTCATCTATCACTCAGAAGTCTATTTCTATTCTATCTCCTATTGATACAAAAGTCGCATAGCTATATAGACTTTACTTTATACACATTTGATATTTTGAGCTGAGTTTAACTCGCTTACATATTTCTCGAAATATGTGTTGGTAAGCTTTCGCTTTGACCAAGTTCATCATTTATTCTTGACGAAAGTCAGAAGAAGATCATGTGAAAATCGCCTCGTAACATCTTACATGATTTGTGTGAGACAATCATTTGATGTAGACTCGGAGTGTTTCGTATTCATCATTTGATCATTTGAAAATTGCTTTGAAGCTAATAGTTTGTGTGAGACAGCTATTCTCGTCCTCCAAGAATATTTCAATGATTGAAATGGGAGTTTAGAACAATTTACCTTTGATTGGATATAGCATAGTATGCGTACTTGTATGCTAACTGTTGCAAGTGTATTCCAAGTCCGGGAATTTAGTATGCATACCTGTATGCATACTGATTCAACAGTTGAAGTATGGAAACTATAGTATGTGTTAGAGCACTTCTCGGTCGAACTCGCAAGCGTTGCTATCTCAAGCTTGTTTGTCAAGTTTACTTTCCAAAACTACAAGTCTTGATTTCTAGTCTACTTATAGCTAAGTCTCGGATTAGGATATAAAGTGTAGTTGAGTATTAGATTTCACGGCGTTCATCGATTGAAGACGAAGAACTACTAAGGGGAGCTTGTGGAACTTCATCAACAAAAGGTATGTATAGACTTGAACTCATCTATCACTCAAAAGTCTATCTACTCTATCTCCTATTTGAGACAAAAGTCGTATAGCTATATAGACTTCAATTATGCACATTTGATATTTCGAGCTGAATTTAACTCGCTTACATATTTCTCGAAATATGTGTTGGTAAGCTTTCGCTTTAACCAAGTGCATCTTATATTCTTGAAGAAAGTCAAAAGATGATCATGTGAAAATCGCCTGGTAACATCTTACATGATTTGTGTGAGATAGTCATTTGATGTAGACTCGGAATGTTTCGTATTGATCATTCGATTACTTGAAAATTGCTTTGAAGCTAATAGTTTGTGTAAGACGGCTATTGTCGTCTTCCGACAATGTTTCAATGGTTGAAATGACAGTTTAGAACAACTGGATATAAGCACAATATGCGTACTTGCATATGTGTAATCCAAGTCCGGGAACCATGGTATGCATATCCGTATGCATACTAATTGGTTTAGTAGAGGTCCGGGAACTAAGTACGCATACCGGTACGCGTACTGGCGTGAGGTTCAAGTTCCGGGACTTTACTGAGTTTGGTGGTATACGTACCCGTTCGCATACTGGCGAACCCAAACTTAGTCCGACCACTAAGGTATGCGTACCCGTTTGCATACTTGAGTGAATTATGTTCTAAAATCGGTTTGTTCATGAACTAATACATTTATATAATAAGGAATGCAATCTTTTGCAAACCGTGGCTGTAATGTTCATGAATTGATTCGAGTGAATCAAAATCAATTTTTCTTCTATTGTGTCTTGTATACTTCTATGAGAATATAAATAATTGAACAACTCTATAACTAGTTTCATTTGAGTCATTTGAACTACTTATGGTTAAGATGAATGAGGTTGATATGAAAGTGTTCATATGGCTAACTTCGGTTAACTATTGTTGAGCCAACAAAGGTGTACACGTTTAGGTATGGTTACTCATATCTATATGAAGCCACTTTTCATTTGTGTGTAACAAGCTAAGTTCGATCTAACAGTTGAAAAATATTAGCTTGAGTCTAAACAGGTTTTCATCTAACGGTGAATATTGAATGCTTTGTTACCAAGGTAACATTGATTGCAAACCCTGATTTGAAGACCATATGAGGGAGAGTTCTAGCAACTGGGAAACCTAATCCCCACACCTCATGTGTGTAACTAGTTGCGAGTAGAGTCGATTCTCTTTTAACCTTAGGTTTTTCCAAACCCTGTAGGTTAACGACTTGAAGACTTCACTGGGATTGTGAAGCCAGAGCCAACTATTTTCTCTGTAGTTTCCTATTCTGATCTTGCTGTTTTGTATCATGATTGAGTATTATCTTCTCTAAGATTTGCTCGATATTTAATCTCCGATAGGCAAGATAAAAAGTAGTCACAAACATCTTCGTCTCATCGTTTGTGATTCCACAATATCTAGTTTCGCTACCATATGATTAAGATTATTGTGTGGTAATTGATATTCATAGGTTGTTCTTCGGGAATATAAGTCTGGTATATCAATTGGTTCCTGATCACCTTGATTTATCAAAAGACTGAACAAAACTCATAGGTTTATCTGTGGGAGACAGATTTCTCTATTCAACAGACTTTTCTGTGTGAGACAGATTGGTTTATCAAGTCTTCGACTTTGGGTCGTAGCAACTCTTAGTAGTGGGTGAGATAAGATAAGGGAATCAAGTGCGTAGAGTCATGTTGGGATTCAGAGACGTAAGGAACGCAATTGTACCTTGATCAGTGTGAGATTGGTTAGGGTCTCAACTACATTCCAGTCCGAAGTTAACTTGGAGTAGGCTAGTGTCTGTAGCGGCTTAATATAGTGTGGTGTTCAAATCTGGACTAGGTCCTGGGGTTTTTCTGCATTTGTGGTATCCTCGTTAACAAAACTTCTAGTGTCTGTATTATTTATTTTCCGCAATATATTTGTTTATATAATTGAAATATCACAGGTTGTGCGTAAGTTCAATCAATTGTGAATCCAACCTTTGGTTGTTGATTAAATTGATTGACACTTGGATATTGGTTTTTGATACCGTCCAAGTTATTTATTATATTCAATCGGACTCGCAAATTCCTATTTGTTTGATTTCAGATTGAATTGAGAAATTGAGATATAACTATTTGATATACTTTTCTTAAGATTGATTCTGACTGTCTAGTTGATTCTCTTGAAAGTATATTGGAGTTAGTCCATAAAGATTGCTAAGCGAAATATTGGGTGTGGTTGTTAGACCCCCGTTTTTTCAATTGGTATCAGAGTAGGAAAACACGTTTAAGACCTTATAAGTCTGTGTTTGTAGTGATCTGACTCTATGGACATAAGTGTTATCTCTATAAACGTACTGCCAGTCTTCGATGGCTCGAATTACTTGTGGTGGAAAATTGTTATGTGTGATTTTCTTCAAGCGCGTGATTTTCAATCATGGGTTAACGTTGTTAATGGCAATGATCCTATGGTTGTTAGAATAGGCATTGTAACTGTTCCAAAGGATATCGGTGATTATGATGCTGTCGAGATTCTTGCTGCAAAGCTGAATTCTGACGGACTGAATACAATCATCCATGCCATTACCCCAGATCTTCAGCACCATGTGACTACATGCACTCGGTCTAAAGATGCTTGGGATATCTTAGAAACCATATTTGAAGGGAATACCTGTGAAAAAGAAGCTAGGCTTCCAAACCTAAATTCTGATTGTGAAGCCTTCATATGGCAGATGAAGATTCATTTGATGAGTTTAATCACAAAGTTTCTGAAATTGTTAATGCATCTTTTGCGTTGGGTTAGACTATTTCTGGAAAGGACATTGTGATGAAAATTCTCAGATCATTGCCATCTAGATACGATTTTAAGAAACATGTCATTGTTGAAGGAAATAACCTTGATTCACTTTCCAGAAATACTCTTGTTGGAAAGTTAAAAATTCTTGATCAAAACACAGTCAGAACATCTGCGCTCAAAGTTGTGACCAACACAAGTGAATCTTCTAACTTGTCTTGGGTTGATGAATGTTGTTCATATCATGTTGATTTTGATAAATCACTGATTACACAAAAGATCAAGGATACTGTAAGAAGAAGCAAAATATGTGAGAAAAGTCTCTCTCCGGTTAATGCTTCAGATGATTCAATACAAGAAACGTCATCCCAGGTTGTCAAAATCGTGCATACTTCCAATATGTGCAATGAACTTTCAGCTCTCGCAGCAGAAACTTCTTCCTACTCAAATTCGATTCAGAGTTTGAGTTTGACACTGAGATTTTTGAATTCTTGGATAAGTGTGGAGAATTTAACCAATAAAATCTCCGATTAAAGGCTTCGTTGGAGAAACTTGAATCATCACTTCAGGTGAAAAATCTTGAGATAGATTGTCTTAATGATGAATTCACCAGAACCCTGTCTCTGAAGGAAAAAGAGATTAATTCCCTTAAGTGTGACCTGCAAAGGTTGTCCGGAAGTTCTGACAAAATCTCAGCAATGTTATCCGGTCAGAAGTCTTTTGGAAACACAAATGGTTTAGGCTTCAAAAGCAAAACTGTGAGCACAAACAACTCTTTTGTTCCAAACGGTTTTGGAATAATTAATGATGAATGTTGTGATAAACAGGAGGCAAATAGGCAAGACAATAAATTTTCCTTGATTTGTTCGTTATGTGGAAATGCACATCATGTCCAAAATAAGTGTTGGAAATTCAAGAGGAATAACAAAAGGATTGCCAAACTTCAAAATGACATGCAAATGATGAATCTGGCCGTGGGTAATCAACAAGGCACTCCTGAAGACAAGAAAAAATCCAAAAGAACCAGATCCAGACGAGGTAAGAAGTCTGTTTGTACAACGAACCTTGATATGTCACTATGTGATAAAAGATGTGAGCATTCAGCTCACTCCGTCACTATTTAATACTAGTGAAGTCTGCATCCTCATCTTTATCTTGAGAAAATGAGGATTGCATCAAGGTTGCTCAAGTTTTGTATTATTATTAATTTCTTATTTTATTTATGTTAAGAAAATATCTTCTTGTTAAAATAGATAATGGATCATGAACCGTAAAAGACTTGTTCAAAGTTCTTCTAGGGTTTGGATGTCCATAAGTCTATTTATATTCATTTGTGATCAAAATGCCCTTCACTTTTCTTATCTTTGAAAAGATACATTTTCATGGCTCCTGTGACTAGAGGTACCACGAAAAGAGATGCAGTTGAAGCAGTTAATGTGTATCTTTGTGAAGGAATCATTTCCTCAAAGAAGAAAAATGAGAGATCCACAAATGATGAAGAAGGTTCTTCCTCTAACTGCCTCTTGTCTGTTTGTCATTTTGATAATAATTTTAGAGGTATGGTGAAGGATTTCATCAACAAAAGAAATGATTTAAAATCTCAAATCATTTTATCTTCAGAAAAGATAGCTCACTATGAACGTATGTTGTCTCTAACAAAGAACACCTTGTGTGGACTAAAAAGAGAACTTAGTGAGTTAACTGATATTTCTAAAGATCTGGAGGAATTGAACGATCCCATAATCAATGGTTTTTTTAATAATTAGAAGGAATTATCAGTAGATGCTTTGAGAAATCTCTATGATATCTAGTAAACTTCTTATGAGAATTTATTCTTGTGTTTTAAGAAGGATAACTAGGGTTTGGAATAGCAAGCATTGTGAGTACACATAGCTATTTCCAATGATTTTCATCTTGCAATGTTTTTAGATTTATTTATTTAAATTCTTGTTAGAGCATATCTCGGTCGACCTCGCATGCGTTTCTATCTCAAGCATGTTTTTCAATGTTAGTGATCAAAACTATGAGTCTTGATTTCTAGTCTACATAGCTAAGTCTCGGACTAGGATAGAAAAGTGTAGTTGAGCTCAAGGACTTCATGGCGATTCATCATACAACGATGAAGATCTACTCAAGGAACCATGGAACTTCATCAACAAAAAGGTATGTGGATACTTGAACTTATCTATCACTCAAAATTCTATCTCTTCTATCTCCTTCTTATGAGACAAAAGTCGTATGCTATATAGACTGGATCATACACATTTGATATTTCGAGCCGAGTATATCTCGCCTATCTATATCTCGAAATCATGTGTTGGTAAAGCGTTTCGCTTTGATCGGGTTTATCTTCACCTAATGACGAAAGTCATAATGTTTCAATCACTTTGAAAATTGCTTTGACGAGAAATAGTGTAACAACTATATAACGTCCTATAAGAATGTTTCAATGGTTGGAATGAGAGTTTAGGTCTATATAACCAATGATGGATATAAGCATTGTGTGGAAACACATATGTGCATAAGTCCTATTCCTTAATCCGAAGTTTGCGAACTTTGTTGATTGAGAGAAACCGGAGGACTTGGCTTTGCCAAGTCCGCGAACATACGGAAGTTCTCTTGCCGAGAATTTCTGCTGGGATTTTCCAAAAACTCGTTTGCGTGTTTATTCCGCGAACTGGCAGAAGTCTCCTTGCCGAGATTTTCAGCTGAGTTTGGAAAACTCTGCCGATTGTCTTAAGTTCGCGAACTTGTTTGCGTACTTGAGTGGGTTATGATCTAAATATGTGCTCTGAACATGAAACTTAAATTGCTAAGGAATTCAGTATGCAAACCGTGGCTATGAAGTTCATGAGACGATTCAATCGAATCGAATCATCTTTGTTTCAATTGTGTCTTGTGTAGTTACATAAGATCTCATAGCAATTGAACAACTCTCTAACTAGTTCATTTGAGTCAATTGAACTAGTTATGGTGAAGAAGAACAAGGTTAATATTAAATGCTCATATGGTTGACCTTTTGGGTTACTATGTTGAACCAACATACACGTACACGTTTGGGAATGGTTTTCACAAACCCAGTAAACGTATATCTCAAGTGTGTGTGACAAGCTAAGTTTTCGATATAACGGTTGAGAAATATTAACTTGAATCTAAATCAGGTTTTTATCTAACGGTGAATATTGATTGCTTTGTAACTAAGGCAAAACCCTTATTTGAAGACTATATATAGGAGACATCTAGCATTGGGAAAAACTAATCCCACCCGTCTGTGTGATACTAATGCGCTCACTAGAGTCGATTCTCCTCTAACCTTTGGTTTTCTTCTCTAAAACCAGGTTAACGACTTAAAGACTTCATTGGGATTGTGAAGCCAGACCGATACTACTTTTATCGTAGTTGTGTGATCTGATCTTGCATCTTTTATCGTACGAGTACAATCTTTGATTGGATTGAGATCGTGAGAGTTCTCCGATAGGAAAGATAAATAAGTCACAAACATCTTCGTCTCACTGTTTGTGATTCCTCGACGTCCTCTTGTGTATTCAAGTAAGACTGTTGAGAGGTGATTGATTAATCTAGGCTGTTCTTCGGGAATATAAGACCGGATTATCAATTGGTTCCTCTTCACCTTGATTTCATATCTTAAGACGGAACAAAAACCTAGGATTTTTCTGTGGGAGACAAATTTATCCTTTGATAGACTTTTCTGCGTGAGACAGATTTGTTTATTATCAAGTCTACGATTTTGGGTTGCAGCAGCTCATGGTTGTGGGTGAGATCATCTAAGGGAATCAAGTGTGCAGTATCCTGCTGGGATCAGAGGCGTAGGAGTACAACTGTACCTTGAATTAGTGGGAGAATGATTGGGGTTCAACTATAGTCCAGTCCGAAGTTAGCTTGGAGTAGGCTAGTGTCTGTAGCGGCTTAATACAGTGTGTATTCAATTTGGACTAGGTCCCGGGTTTTTTTTGCATTTGCGGTTTCCTCGTTAACAAAATTCTGGTGTCTGTGTTATTTCTATTTCCGCATTATATTTTTTATATAATTGAAATATTACAGGTTGTGCGTTTGAATCAATCAATTGGAAATCCGACCTTTGGTTGTTAATTGATATTGATTGATCCTTGGACATTGGTCTTTGGTGCCGTCCAAGTTATTCCTTGTGTTTGATTAGGACTCGCTGATTTCTATTAGCTTGAGTGAATCAAAACAAGAGAGAGATATTAACTCCTTGAGATACTTTTACCTAGATTGAGTCTGACTGTCCAGTTGATTCTCTAGCAAAGTATTTCGGAGTTAGTCCATACAGATTGCTGAGCGAAATATTGGGTGGTGTTGTTAGACCCCCACTTTTTCAATTGGTATCAGAGCAGGCAAACACGTTAAAGACCTTATAATTCTGTGTTTGTAGCGATCTGATTATGGACGAGTCTATCTCTAATAACGTACCAGTTCAGAAATTACCAGATGATTCTAAAAGCTTGGATTCACCTGAGAGAACTGTCACATCTAAGTCAATATCCAAACTTTCTCTTGATGTAAAAACTGTTGATTGGGAAACTCTCCTAGAAGAACAGTTGGATGAACTTTCTGATGAACGTAATTCAGATATTGATAGAGATGTTGATGAGGAAGTCTCAGAGTATGTTAAGTTTTTGGATTCGTGGAATATGAAGAAGATTACAACTTCTCATGTCACACCTCTTCTGACTCTTCTCTGTCGAGAAAACAAGAAATTGAGAAAATGTTACGCAGATGTTTATTTTTCGAATCGTTCTACCGAATCGATCCTCAAGGATTCTGAGGAAAACTTACGTATGAAGTCACTTGAATGTGACAATCTTTATCAAAATTACTTTTTGTTGGAAGAGAAACTTGTAGAATCTGAAGCAAGGTTTAACTTCCAGCAAACAAGTTTTGACGACAGAGAAAGCGCTTATCTCACTCGAGAAAAACGCCTTGAGGCTGATTTAGCTGCTGCTCTTGATAAAATCAAGATGTTGGAATATGACTTGAAAAAGTTCGATACTAGTTCAAGAAAATTAACCACTATGCTAGGAGCAAGTAAAAATCATCGTGATACACGAGGATTGGGCTATAAGGGAATAGATGCTCCAAGTACTAGCAAAGAGGTAAAATTTGTCAAGTCTAGTGATTCTTCTCAACAAAAGGTTTCCACTGATGGAAAAAGTGAAATACCTTCTCCGGCAGTTAAGGTTCAAAAGAGCAAAGTTTATCAACCTCCAAAGTTAGCACACACGGATCGAGGTAAGAACATTCCTTATGTTTTCCACTATTGCGGAAATAAAGGTCACCTGGAAAGGAGATGTCGTTTCCGTATAAGGAATGAGAAACTTCATGATGTTCTTGTTTGGGAATCACAAGAATTTGTGAAACCAAGATCATACGTTAAGACCGATCCTCTTAACGTTACAAGTTGTAATTGTCCAACATTTAGGCAAAGGAATCAGTGCTATGATAGACCTAGATTTTCCTATAAACGTCGTATGATTCCTTTTCATAATAGTAATGGTTATCAAAAGGATAACTTCGTAAAGACGAAGACAAGATCCGATGCTCCCAATTGGAGAAAGACTAACTTGCAAAAGAATAGTCAATCCAATTTTCTTCCAAGAATTCTAGAAGAGAGTGATGGGAAGAAGGTTCTGACTGTTCCTAAACACACTCAGAAGTGGATACCGAAGAAAGACAATGATGTTTTGAGTGTGAAAAGAAATTATCTTCCAAAAAACTCCATGAATATGGAAAAGGCAGTATCCATGATGTTGGAACTTAACAAGTTTTTTGGAAAAATGGAATTGGATGTGAAAGGATCTAAAAGTGATCTCTTTCATGATAATCCAAAGGTCACTTGTGGTGAGCAAGACTTTGTTCACCCCAACGCAACTTGATTGTGTTGGAAGTGCATCCTCACCAAGGAATGCCCTGCTTTGTATACGGTGAGGGAAGCACAAGAATTGGGGCACACAGATTATGTTCGGTAAGGCGGAAGAATTCGATTGGATTCATCTAAAAAGGTATGTCTATAAACTTGAGCAAGATTTGTACTTTTATTTGCTTAGAATACTTATAATAATCTTGCTTATCGTTCATTTCTACCTAACTTGATCTGTGTTTAAGGTTCGGGATGTTTGGACTACATGGTACACATACCAAGTATGCAAAACAGCATTCAAAATCAAAATCCAGGGGTTGAAGTTCGCAAACCCGTATGCATACTTGACGTCGATATCCGGTAAACTTGTTTTGGCCGTAACTTCTTCGTCCGAAGTCGGATTTACCTAATTCTTTTTGAATTCTCTTCCTTATTGAATTCCCTTCAAAATGGAGATGATAATTGTTGAATTTGGATGAGTTAATATTGGTCTTTTTCCTGTCTCTTATTTTTTTAGTGTTTGCTCTGTTTCGTTGCACTTGTTCTATTCTCTTGGACTTAGGCACTGGGATTCTTGGAGAAATCTTATTCTAAGCTATTTGGTGTCTGTTACAAGAGTGATGTTGGTGAATAACAAAGAATGAAGTTCGAGAATGGGTAGTAGTTCACATTGCTATATATTCTTGAGTGTTCACAATCATCTCATGTGAACTATGGTGCATAGTCGTCAATGACTTTGTATGTTCTTCTTTGTTAAGGAAATCTTTTTATACGCTTTTGGTAACCACTCTTGGTATAAATCCGTGCGAAAAATATTGATTCTACCTTCTAAGGGCAAAGATTGTTATTGCAGTATTAATCTTTATGATTTTGTGATACTGCAATTGTTTATGGGATATGTATTGTTTGCATCCGTGAACTTGAAGGTCCCATATGTTGTCAAAAGTAAAGTCGTTCATAAATTGGTATTCGTATTGATGAAAGGACGAATGGACTTTTGACAAATACAAAATTTATACCTATGCAGTCATTTAATTGATGGAAAATAGGGTAAAATCTTTTGTGTGACAAGGATAAAGTCTATTATGTCGTTATGCAAATAGTGATGGAAAAATAGAATATATCCTTGTATGTATTCCACTGTAATGATCATCACTGATCCATATCTTACTAGGGTATCACCCAGGCCTTCGGCCTGGGCTCAACCTCTTGTGTGCCTTCGGCGCGTGGGACTTTATGATTTGGCCCGGCAATCAGCATGTCTGATCATTCTGGCTCGCGACGTCGAAATCCTTTCGTCTGGTGGATTATTTTCTAGATAATGTGCATCCATAAAAATAAAGTTACTATCCTTGAATTGTTTCCTTATAAAAAAGATGCATGTTCCTTCCAAATACCTTGGCCTTCATTAAATAATTGAAGAACAATATAGGTGCACAATGACGTTAAGTAAATGTACGGAATACATGGATTACTTACAAATTGTTGTGGATGGTTTCAAAGTGGGCAAGGTCTGTATCAGATGGATTGGAATGAACTTTATTCAAGTATAGTTTGTACCCTCATTTTAAAATAGTTTCATTTTCACATTGCATTATAACTGGAAGGTAAATAAACTTACGTTCTGCATTGAGTACTTGGCTTTGGGCGTCAAGTTTGGTTTCACGTCATTCTTATCATGCAAGACCAATACCATCCATTCTGGCCAACAATTTTTTTATAGATAGCCTTGCTATATTGCTAATGAGGAACTTATAGTCTGTCAAAGAGTTACTTGTTTCCAAAGATAAAAAGTTAAACAAACTATAAGACAGAAAAAGGAAAATCGAAATGGAAATCATAAATGACGGTAAACAGATACTCGAATTAAGTCAGTTTAGTACTGCAAACACATACTCGAATTAAGTTAGTTTAGTACTGCATGATTTGCAAACATAGAGAGATGAGCAGTAGAGATCAATAAAAGTCCTCATCGAGATTGAAGAGAACGAACAAAAGTGAAGAAAAAAGAGAGACATAAATTTCCATTCAGGCGACAACAGCTATAAATAACTACAGGAAGAGGTTGCAGAATTAACCAAATATAAAGTCCCACCACTGATATGATGGGAAAAAACCACGAAGGTTCAAATGTTACAAACTTTTTAAGCAAATTACCAATTTCCATGTTTGGTACCATTACATTCCGGACAATGGTAAATAACAATTAATACAATCAAGCGAAATTAAATGAGAAAATAAATAACCAATTTGACACCAGGATTAAAAAGGATACTAAACAAACATCCTTTGAGAACATTTGAGAACTACTAAATTAAGGCATTGAATTTAAAATTTAACTATGAATAAATTGTATCTAATTTATTAACAAAATAGAGAAATTTCATGACACGACTCTCACCTACACAATAAGTGAGGAAAAACAAAAGCGCATAAATATAACTGCAATTGCTATCTCTAAATCTCGCATAGACCGATGATGGATTTGTGAATGTGCCAGCCGATGAGTTCTCTAGAATGTGTGCGCCTACCAACATGCAGTGATATTGCAGCAGTATCGACACCCTGTAGCATCTTCAGAAAATAAAAGAAACAGTATTGATCGACCAACATACAGATAGAAAGACACCAAAGCCAAAAATATACATAAACACAAAGAAAATAGAAAACCACTTAGTGTTTTCTTTGTAATTGATACTATTTCCTCCCTCCAATTTTCTTTGATGGATTACAACGAAACAATTTCCGCCATTGGTGTTTTAAGAGAATGATCCGAAGAGGGACACCAATAAATCCATTGCACATGGTAAGATCAAATTAGTAGTGATTGAAAAAAAAAAAAAAAAGAACAACATCAAAATAAAGAAGAGGAAGTTACCAAGTTTAAACAATATATTTACTTTGAACGAAGTGTACAAAAATACTTGGATTATGAAGTTTTGATGTTTGAAGTGGAAAAATTGAAAAAGTATGCTACTCTGGATGAAGAGGAGATCACTGGCCTCCGGGAGGCCACTAAAACACCCAGCGTTACATAGAGAAAGATTAGAAGGGAATCAGAGACTGTCAAGTTATGTACTAAGTCTCTCCAACTACCTGCAACAATGTACAGAAATTTTGGTATCCATACTCTTCTACTCCTTTCCTTAGTTAAACATACATTAAATTTATGCTTACACATAACTGTTTGATATCTCTTTGAAGATCATGCAATAGTTACCGAAATAGTTATTGTGGGAGTTCCATCCATAACCTTGGTCTGCATTTCATAAAAAGTTGGTCAAACAAATGGATCAAAAACATATAACTTACAAAATTTTGCCGGATAAACCATTTACATGAATATTTTCGCTAAATAAATGAGACTAACAACAACTAAACTAAATGCGAACAGGAGGACCATAATCGTTTATAATCATTACCAACATTAGCCAAATCCATGGTTGAAGAAAAATATTCAAAAAATTGTAAGGAAGAAAAATCTCACCTTTGAGACTCCACCAACTTAAGGAAGACCACCATATTTATTTCTTAATTTTTCAACTTAATCAGCATAAAATGGGATTGATGATTACCTGAACATACCGTTCATTATTACAATAAACTTTAGCATCATCATGGAACTTAATCAGCATATTTCTTTCTTCTATTCCGTTGTGGCATTGGTGGATTCCTCACTTTCACTCTCACCTGCAAAATTCACATCAACAAACCAACCTCAGTCTCGGCTAATGATGTCCAAGATGATGCCACAAACCCTCACCTTCTACCTCTCTATATGGGCTATGGATTTTGCGAGACGATTTGTGGTAAAACTTAAGGTAAAGAGAGAAAGAAGCCACAAACCCTCTACTACGTCCATTCAACAATGAAGAAGGCGAAATAATTATTGAGCAGGAAAATATGTAGAGAGTTAAGTTTTTTTTGTTTCCATGAAACTGATTAATTACGGTTTCCACAGTTAGCGGAATAGGATTCGTATCTAACCGCTAAAGATTTGTACGCATGGCATAATTTTGAACAAATTTTAAGCGACAGCTCTCCACGTATTGAAACTGCAAAAACGGAACCACTAATATTTGATTAGGTCGTGACACGTTTTGGTGTTAAAACTTTTTTCCATACCTGAAACTTTTTGACCCATTTTCCGCCAAAAGATCTGATACCCCATATAAAAAACGAACGACAGGATTTGTCTCAAGGACAACTGACGTTGGATGGCCAAAAAGACCACTCTGTTTTAGTTTATTGATGTATTACTGTGAGGCTCCGTAATGTGTCTTATGTCGAGCAAGATACAACTAAGTTGATTACTTTGTGATTAGCTTTGTTGGTTGTTCCGTAAGGTACTTTATGTCGAGCATCTTTGAACTAAATTAATCATCTTGATTGGTTATTTAGTTATTTGCTCCGAAAGTCTTCTTTTGTCGAGCAAAATTTTTGACAATTAAATTGATTACCTTCGTGATTAGTTTGGCTGTTTGTATTCTAATTAGATTAATTATGGGTTCTCTTGTAATTAGTCTAGTTGAGTTTTCGTATATTCCACAAGTTCTTTTGTTGAGTATATGAAGGGCTATACTAACTATGTTCTATTGGTTGATCTAGTCGTATATTCCGTAAGGTTTTCCTTATGTTGAGTATGTGAACGATTAAGTTAGTCATCTCCGTATGTGTAGATGGTGGATTTTCGACAAAGGCTAAAATCGTAAACTCATAATTATACGAAGCTCTGATTCAGCAATCAGACGTGAGTATCGAGACACGGGTCTCTCATCGAATTCTCAACGGATAGTACTTTCTCTCAGAGTACATGTAGATATGAAGTCTCACGACTGGACAACGGCATATCTCATGAATACTGAATACTTTCAGTGATTATTTATATATAGTATCACGAGATGGACGACTCCTACACAGCTTGCTCTGCTAGTATAGAGCGATAACGTCTTCAGGAACAAACAACAAGTTTACCCTGACTATATAAAGGATGTGACTTACCGACAAGCTCATATCGGGATAATTAATGCTCCTAGATAGCTTGCTCTGCTAGTATAGAGCCACAAAGTTAATTATTCCTAATTAAGATTAATTTTGTCGTGACATTCACTACTGAATTCCCAGAATAATCTATTATTGATCCTATTCCACGGTCGAATCCACGACTGGTCCCATGGAATGGCAATAAACAATTGTTCTGATTCTATGATCGAATCCACAGCTTGATCTCATAGAATAGCAATAACTATATTATCTCATTACTCCGATTTCGTGATCGAATCCACAACTGGTCTTATAAATGGTAATAGATAAATCTTAATTACTCCGATTCTATGGTCGAATCTACGATCCCATGGAATGGTAATGCTCATTTTATTATTCTGAATTCGTAGTCGAATCCTCAGCTGATCTTATGAATTAATAATAAACATATTATTGCTCAGTTTTGTGAATTATTCTCCATCGAATTCCATAATTAGTAATAAATAATCAACAACCGGGCGTCTGAGCTACCTCTAAGTAAGCCCCGATTCAAATGGTGAAGGTGTATTCAACGACGATACACTAACAGTCACCGCACGAACGAGTATTTCAAAAATACAACGAAACGATGAACCTATGAAAAATAGAGAAGAAAATAATAAATAATTAAAAATATTGACCAGGGTGCTGGGAGCACGGGCACACGACCGACCGACCGTGTCGTGGTCAATCCCACACCAGTTTTATATTTTTAATGCATTTTTATTATTTTTCATGATTTGATGAAAATTCTCTCATTTATATTTTCCTCGGCTTCATGGTACTTCCATAAATCCATAAAAAATAATATCAAATTAAGAAAAGGAGTGTGGGGCGTGACCATTGGCCAACCGGCCATGCCTTGGTCCCAACCGGCCCAACACCCCACGATTTTTTATTATTTTATTATTATTGTTATTTCTCTAATTTCATGAAAAAACTCCTTGATTTCATGGTATTTTTTCACAAATCATCATATAATAATAAATAAAATAAAGTTATGAAAAACTTGTGGGACCAGGCCACTAGCCGGCCGGCCATGCCCTAGTCGGTCCCACACGCCCTTTGCTTTAGTATTTTATTATATCCTATTTTTCCTTGAATTCATCAAATTCCTTGATTTTATGGTATTTCTCTCAAATTAGGAAAAATTCCCTCAAATCATCAAAAATACCTAAAAATATTAAAAAATTATGAAAAACTCGTGGGGTCGGTCCATAGCGTCCGTCCATGCCTCCATGGTCCCACACGCCCATGTTATTTTATTATGTTAATATTTTGCTTCCATGAACTCATGAAAACTCCTTCAATTCATGGAAACTCCCTAAATTCATCAAATTTCTCAAAATTCATGATTTTTTTCATAAAATCATCATAAAAGGCACCACGGGACTGTGGTCACGACCGGCCGACCACGCCTTGACCACGGCGGTCCCACGCCTCCTCATTCCTTATTTTAGAATTATTTTTCATCATTTCATGGTGTTTTCCTCAGTTTCGTCGAAACCCTAATTTTGGCATATTTTATCGAATGGATGCTCAATTGCACGCCAGAAAATATCAAAATTCGCAAGACTGAGACGCGGACGCCTTGGATACACGAGCACGCTATCTTGACCGACCAAGATTGGCTCTTTGGCTCACGGAAACCGGTCCCATCAATTTTCACAGTTTTGACCTAATTTGAACAATTGCTCGTATTAGGTCCAAAACTCTTCCAAACACTTTGGATTTTCATGAAGCGATCGTCAGGCGGTCACGTGACAACCCAGGCCGGTTTCATGACCCCATGGTCGGTCCCTCGCCTCGTCGTAATTAATTAGGTTTTCTCACCTAAGGCTCGGAAGAGTATTTTGAATAAATGATTAAGCCAGCATTTAATCATTCTTCCACCATCGTCAACTCTTCAGGAGTTCTTCGTATTTGCTCACGTGAGCATATGGACACTACATGGTTGATCCACGGTCCCGTGTAGTCGCTCCCTCCTTCGTCCCATGGTTAAACTTCTGACTAACCATGAATTGATCATCAATTGATCAAATTAGGGTTTCTGAATCCAAGGATTATCATTCTAGATTCCAACCTTAATAACTTTACGACGGCCTCATGGTCATTAATTTTATTAATTATGCTCGGTTCTACATTTGGTACGCTGCCAATAAGCCATCCGATGAGCAACACATGCTCAGACGATCAAATATTCAACAATTCATCACATGAGCAACACTTGCTCAGATGATAAATATTTGCTCAAACCAAGGAATATTGGTTCAACAATCAATATTCAACGATCCATCGAATGAGCAATACTTGCTCACTTAATCGTAAGAACTATACCTCTGTCTCATGACATGTTCAACTCATGAGTTTCAGAACATCATGTTCAACTCAGTAACCACATGGACTCATCGTCCCATCAAACCACGAAGTCATCAATTGACTAACATACCACGAGACGTCAATCGTGTCACTTGGGGGGATATCACTTAGGGTTTCGGTCTGGCGGTCTACGACACGTGTGTTCAAACACACGATGGAATATGAGCAAGTCGGGCAATCAATTGAAGGAATTCATGAGGTAGTGGGTGGAAAATCGACCAAGTCTTCACAGGTTGAGCAACTGGTTTCAAACACGATCTCCACTTCCCCACTCCTTGATTCCATCAACTGTCAAACTTCATGGAATCATGGTGTTTAAAATTCCAGCAATATAAATAAGTCTCTGAATCATGATTGAATCATCGACATCATCAGTATCATCAATCTCACGTCAAAATGACAACACGAGATCATCAACTCATCAATTGAGCAACTACTCTCAATTGAGAAATTTTAATCACTCAGAGCTTATCGTATTCAGAATTCCCACACCCACAATCTTTGATTACCATTGATTCCACACATTTCTCAACTTCCCTCCTACAGATCAACCCATCCTCTCTTGTGACCGAATTTACTCTGGAACGGTCATTGTCTTGATTTAGGCCGGAGTACTACAGATTGATCTCTCGAATCTAAAGCACCCCCTTTGCAGCGGTGCATCTGTGTGAGGTTTAACATTTCGCTCGGTTCGAGGAGTCTTCTCCGTAAGGTCGTCTCCTCAATTCCTTAAAAACCATCAAATCGTTTTTCCCCATCTACAGATTGGCGACCACAGTGGGATATCATTCTCTCGGTTGAAATCTAACAATCTCACAAGATGGTTGGTCTCAGGACTAATTCAACTAATTCAGATCAGAATATTTCAAACGGCAACATTCCTCATGTTACACCTGGCGGCATGGAAGGCAGAGGGATCCCGACTTTGGCAGAGTTGGCTCAAATCGTAGAGGTTCATACCAGGAACATGAACCTGAAGAAGGAGACGATAAACCACATCCTCGACTTTCTCATCAGATTAACGTCCGAGTTAGGAGGTATCTCCGCCTCAACACCGGGGACTGAAGCGTCATCTGACCCTCAAATCAACAGCTTCACCACATACGAGAAGCTGGTGGAACAAGAGGCCACACATTTGATTGAAAATCTATGTGAACTCCTGCACTTCTCCAGGGATCAGCGCACAGACACATATTCAGCACTCAACCAGATATCATCCAGCGTGCAAATAACGCCACCAACACCATCAGTTGAAGAAGTCTCCCTAGTGCCTGGGCATTCGATCGACAACATCTCTTTTGGAGAAGAAGATCGCATGACGGATGAAGGACACAACCGAGCATTGTATGTCACTGGTTTCATCAAAGGCACCGAATTTGGAAGAGCTCTTGTTGACACTGGTGCTTCCACCAACATTGTCACTATGAAGACTCTCGGGATGGCCAGATTCCCACAAGTTAAAATCGTTCTCTATCCCATCCTAATGACAGGATTTGAAGGAAGTCAAAGCCATACATATGGATATGCATACATAGATTTGAGGGTGGGGCCGATTCGATCGAAAGCAAAGTTTCATGTGATCGAGCAAGAACTTGACTACCACATAATACTGGGACGCCCATGGCTCCATGATAACAAGGTGGTTCCTTCAACATACCATCAATGCATGAAGGCCCTGCTCGACAACAAGATCGTTCGCATTCCGGCTTCATCATCTCCTTATGCTCCCGTCTATGATACTGAGTTCCTTGAATCTCAAAAAGGCGTCCCGGAACCTCCAGGATTTCGCAGTACTCCACTTCCAAGCTGGACTATCGAGAAGGCTGATAACGATCCGTCATCCTCAGCTGCTAAAATGATCAAGTCACCTACAAATACTACACCGACTAAACGCCATAATGATCAAGTCTCAACTCCAGGGACAAACTTCACGACCGATCGAGACGTAGAAGGGAGAGTCATTTATCGCCGACGGAAAGATTAGCAATTAATCGGGAGAACGATGAAAAGTCTCCCCACCATGAAGAATCGTGTCAGAGTGAGCTATCACTTGAAGAAGTCCAAGATGCCCCACGACAACTACAGGACGGCACTGACTCTACCACTGACGATCTTGAAACAATCAACATTGGGACTGAAGACGATCCAAGGCCAATCCTGATCAGTTCAGCGCTATCACCAGAGCGGACCGAGCTGGTAAAATTATTGAAAGAATATCAAGATGTGACGTACGAAGAAATGCCGGGTCTGGATGACAAACTCGTCACCCATCACCTGCACATCGTCCCTGGTTCCAAAGCTGTCAAACAACCGCCCAGACAATTTAGACACGAAGTCGAGGAGCAAATCAAGGTCGAAATCCAGAAACTGTTGGCAGCAGGGTTCATCAAGCCTATTCTTCATCCAACGTGGCTAGCAAATGTGGTACCTGTTAAGAAGAAAAATGGTCAAATCAGATGTTGTGTCGACTTCAGGAACTTGAATAAATGTTGTCCAAAGGATGATTTTCCTCTACCCAACATTGACATGCTCGTCGATGCAACCAGTGGTCACGGTATGTTCTCATTCATGGACGGCTATAGTGGGTACAACCAGATCAAGATGTATGAACATGACGCCAACAAGACTGCGTTCCGTACTCCCATTGGGAATTTTCACTACACTGTGATGCCCTTTGGATTAAAGAATGCTGGTGCCACCTATCAACGAGCCATGACTGCCATATTCCACGACATGATGCACAAGCAAGTAGAAGACTATGTTGATGATGTGGTGGTAAAATCGAAGACTCGAGCATCTCATCTCGAAGTTCTAAGGCAGGTGTTTGAAAGGTGCAGAGATACAAATTAAAAATGAATCCTTTAAAGTGCGCATTCGGAGTTTCTTCCGGAAAATTCTTAGGATTCCTGGTCACGGCTGAAGGGATCAAAGTCGACCCAGACAAGGCAAAAGCTATTACCACCATGCCTCCTCCACGTACCGTGAAGGAACTACAGAGCTTTATGGGCAAGGTAAATTATATTCGACGCTTCATTCCTGGATTAGCTCAACTCATTGCTTCGTTCACACCTCTGCTGAAGAAAGGAGCAAGCTTCACCTGGACAGCTGTTCAACAAGAAGCTTTCCATAAAATACAACAGATATTATTGTCACCGGCCGTCATGAGGTCTCCAGTGCAGGGACGCTCTGATTCTTTACACAGCCTCCAGTGACGTCGCCATCGGCGCACTCCTCGCTCAGGAAGACGACGAAGGCGTCGAACGACCGATTTACTACTTCAGCCGCACAATGAGAGATGCTCAACTCCGATATCCAAAGGCCGAAAGGGCATGCCTGGCATTGGTACATGCAATCCAGAAGTTCAGACATTACTTACTATCTAACAGGGTCGTACTCATCTCCAAAGCTGATCCCATAAAGTTCTTGCTATCAAAGCCAGCCTTGATAGGAGACCAGCGAAGTGGCTACTCCAGATGTCAGAATTTGACATAGCTTGCACGCCACCTAAAGCCATCAAAGGTCAAGCGGTCGCAGACTTGCTCGCTCTTTTCCAGGGGAAGACACAACAACACTACATGAAGAAGTGCCGGCGAATTCCCAGACATCTTGGTCATCAGGAAAAACATGGCTTCTATACTTTGATGGATCTGCCACCCCTAGTAGTGACACCGGAGGAGCGGGCGTTGCTGGTGTCTCCATCTGGTGAAGTTTTCTCACATTCGTTCAAGTTGGATTTCCACTGCACCAACAACTCAGCGGAATATGAAGCCTTCCTATTAGGATTATCTTGGCCAAGCAAGCAGGAGCAAACACACCTCGAGATAAGGGGAGATTCAAAATTATTGGTCAACCAGATGAATGGAACATATTCTCTCAAAAAATCACACTTGCTCCATTCAGAACCGAAGCTCAGCGACTGTTGACCTATTTTGCTGACGCAACGATCGTCCATACTGGACGGACTAACAATAGGCATGCTGATTGCCTAGCAACTCTCGCCTCCAAGCTGCAATTCGAAGGAGCACAGAAAACGATCACTGTACAGGCGTACAGTATCTTCGACTTGGCTCACTCAGATCGAAGACATTCCAGCGAACGATTGGCGAGCACCCATCATTCATGAATTGAGCCTCTATTTCAGAAGGCCAAGTCAGCCTCAAGGAATTGAAGAACTACTTCTTGCTTCATGGAGGGCTATACTATCGAAACCCTGATGGATCTCTATCACGATGTCTTGGGAGCGACGAAGGAAGAGAAGAACTCAAGCGCATACATGAGGAAGTCTGTGGGCAAACGTTAGTGGTAACACTTTACAGAAAGCTTCAAAGAATGGGGTACTACTGGCCATCCATGGAGACTCAGTCAAGAGCTTTACAAGGATCTTGTCCTGATTGCCAAACACCTCCTCATCACTTGGAGGTTTTGACGGTCCACCACACTGGGGACTGGAGGGAGCCTTACATCAAATACCTCCGGGACAACGAACTACCACTGGAAAAGAAGCAAGCAGTCAAACTCATTCAGAAAGCTAAGAGATTCGTCTATCTCGATGGGATTATACCGCAAAAGCTTTGGTGGAAATTTACTGAGGTGCTTAGCCGAACATGAAATCCCTACAATCCTGAAGGAAGTACATGATGGAGAACATCAAGGAAAGAGGAAACTATTTCTTCAAATTCATGAGAAATTATTGGCCAACCATGGAAGATGATGCAGCCGCACACGTTCAGAGGTGTCACCAATGCCAAACCCATGGTAATCTCATCCACACTCCTTGTCTCCCGTTGAATTCTGTGAATAGTCGTGGCCTTTCTACAGCTGGGGACTAGATATCATTGGGAAGATCAATCCAGCATCTTCAAAACAACATGAATACATCATCACTGCGACAGAGTACTTCACCAAGTGGGTCGAAGCTATTCCTCTTCGAAGCACCACTGGAGTTACGATTGCCGCCTTCATCAAAGAGCACATAATATGCAGATTCGGAGTTCCTAAGCATATCATCACAGATAACGGAACTTTTTGCCAATCAAGATGTTGAGAAGCTGCTCAATAAATATGGGATCAAACAAATCTTCTCCACGCCTTACTATCCACAAGGAAATGGTCAAGCAGAAAGTACCAACAAGACTTTGGTCAGGATTATCAGTCGGACGATTCATGACAATCCTCGATCATGGCATGAGCAATTACCCATGGCTCTATGGGCTTACAGAACTGCACCAAGGAGCTCGATCGGTACTTCGCCATATTCCCTTGTCTATGGAGCCGACGCCATACTTCCAGCAGAAATCAAAGTTCCCTCAGCCAGGATTGCAGCATCCAGTGGTGTACAATGGGATGAGGCCGAAATCTCCAGATCAAGAATCGCTGAGCTAGATATGCTGGAATCAAGGAGAACCAAGGTGGAAAAATATGTGGAAGCTTACAAACAGAGGATCTCCAGAGCCTACAACAAAATGGTAAGACCTCGAACATTTCAAGTAGGAGATTTGGTATTAAAGACGGCAAAGCACATTCAACAAGACATGTCGCTCCTAAGTTTCTCCTAAATGGGAAGGGCCATATGTTGTTATCAAAGCAGTGTCTAGCGGATACTACAAAATTTTAGCAATCAATGGAGGAAAGGAAGGAAACATCATCAATGGCAAATGGCTCAAAGCTTATTATGCCTGATCCATGAAAAACTACCTCTTCATCATTTCAAGCATTTTCAAAAATGTAATTTCATTCCTCCAAAGAGCATGCGAATGCTCCTTTGTTCATTAAACATTTCATAAATGAGCAAAATTCGTTCATACCATGATCAACTGTTTCACCTAACTAGAAACTCAGATTTACTCAAAAAACAACAACCACAAATGCTCACTCAGAGCAAACCATCCAGCAACGGATAATCCCTGTAAGAAGCCTCGTCAAGCTTCTTCTGAAAAATCTTGGTCTTTGCCTTCAAGTCTTCGACCGCTTTCTCAACCCTTGCTGACTCCAGAGCCAGTGTCCTCTCCTCATCCAGTAAAGCTGCATTCATGGAAATTGCATCAGCAGCCTCTGCTGCCTTATGAACCTTGATTATCTCAAGACGACGACGGAGCCATCTTACATTGAATCGAAATATCTCACAATTCGAGATCATTTCATCCCATTGGTGCAGTTCATGGTTTTTGACGTCTCGCAAGTGCATCTGATTCATTTCCTCGATGATCGGCAATAGCCCCGCTACCGTGGTTAAAAGGGTTGGAAGAAAACCTTTCCACTTCTGTGGTAGCAATGTGACCATACTTCTTCCAGATCTTGGTGTACAGAGACGCATGACATTTGGGAATCACGAATCCGCCGACCATTTCATTGTCTGGGAAGGTATTAATCAATGGGGCTTCGAATAAAAGTCCAGCGGTTGGGTATTCACGAGCATGGACACCGTCTCCGGTCTCCACGGATCCTACAAAATCTTCACATGCCTGATTACTGCTTTCCTCAACCTCAACCACGGTCACGGACTTTCCGCTCTTTCTTCGTCTAGCATCGACGGCGACACGGACATCCGCCTATGATGAGTGTTAATCCCGGGACTCAGTACAATCTCAAGAGTCATAGGTTTACCTACAGACGATCCAGCTTTAGAACGAGCCGATCCATACCGGGCAGGAGCTCTAACAGTCCGCTTAGGCCTTGCATTATGAGGAGTAACATTCTTCTTACAGTCCTACGACAAATCATTCTCTTGTAATCAACAATCTCGATTGAACAGAGACAAGAAAGGAGAAGAAGAAGAAGTGTACAACTTACTGAGATAGACGTTGCTATTTCACGCTTCGACTGAAGATCATCTTGAGAAGAAATGCTATTGCTCGACATGACGGCAAGAGGGTAGGATCAAAACTTCTCTGCACGATGAAACTGACTCAGGAAGAAGAAATATTTGCGTGGATCATAGATTTGGAGTCTTGAAGATATATATATCAGGCGATAGTCATATAGTCAACTCAGTTACGAGTTTCACTGAAACCCTAGGCTTCAAAGATCGATACCGAAGACGCGGAGGAAAATAACACACTGGGGACTGAACATCACGGGTCAAAGGATAGGCCACGCGCCTTGTACACGTCATGAATTCTCAGCCGTGTGTTATGTTACTTCTCATGAAAATCGACAAGTCATGATGAATTTGGATATATGGACATTGGTCCATGTCATGGATTAGAAGAAATCGACGTTAACAAAATGTTCATCATTCAGAAGAAAAGTCTAATTGAAGTAAAGTCGTTTAAACAGTCAAAAGAAAGATATCCACTATGAAGACTAAAAAGGGAATGCTCTAACGTCTAAAGAAGATGGAAGTAAAACTACTCGTCGGACTCATCCGAATTGTCAGCTTCATCGTCACTGTCCTTCTCGGAATCATCTTCTTCAGAGTCACTGTCAGGATCATTGGTGAAGTCCGGTGGACGGAAGATAACATCATCATCTGAATCCGAGTTATCTTCTGCTGCAGCTTCAGCTTCAATTTTCTTCATCGTCCTCTGATGCTCTCTTTCATATCGATCAGGCTTAATGTAACGCTCGGATGGTTCCCATGTGATCTCTCCTTCAGAAGCATCAGCAGAATCAGAAGGCACCCCATCCAAGAATTGACGCTTCTCCTCAACCCTCTGTCTCTTACGCCGGGTGCGATCTTTTTCACGTTGACGGGCATCCTCCTTTTTGTCTTCATCTTTTCTTTTCGAGTTCAGCAAAAGAGACTCTTCGCTCACCCAAGGAACATTAGGCTTCGCCCCTTCCTGGGTAACCCTAGCCTTTGATTTCGCTACAGGAGCGTCGGAATCCTCATCAGAAGAGCCAGAGGAAGAAGAGGAATACCAGTAATCGTAATTGCTGTTATTGTTGGTCGACATTTTCTGGAACCGGAAGATCAAAGATTACTACTATGTAAACAAACCAACATCAGCAAAAAATGGTAACTCTTAACTCTTACCTTTTATACTTCCACTAACAATAGTGATAGTAATGCTAGAGTTAACACCTCAAAATCGTTCGTCTCTTCGAAAACTGCAAAAAACGAACGAAACTTTATTTAATTTCGAAACTGATTTTTCATGAAATCACGGACACAATTTTCATAATGTGAACATTCACACAACTGACCTATGAAGTTATAACAATAAATATTCATCATAAATATATTGTCTATCTTCGAAGGTTCCTCAAAACCCACGTTTTGATTTTTCGAAAAAACAGCAATTAATGCAACTTGCATACATAAATTCTCAAGGATTTTATCTAATGAAAAAAACTCATGCAAATAAAATATATCATCATATTTTGCACAATATATGTCACGGCTGCATATATATATATAAAAAAAACTATTTTTCCTTCGTATCGTCATTATTTGTCTTTAAAACGAAGGTTTATTTCAAAAATATTGTGAAAGCTCACATCTCATACATATGATAAAGTTTTGTATTTACATGAAAGCTCATAAGCAAAATTTTATCACTGGACACAAGTTCATCATACATATTTTCCTTCGTGTCATCGTTATTTGTCTTTAAAACGAAGGATTATTCCGATTTCATGAAAATTCACTTCTTTTATGATAAACCTTGGTACACATGAAAGCTCATAAACTAAGTTTTATCACTGACCTAGGTTCATATATAAAAAAAAATCTCTCCTAAATCAGGGATTATAGTTAGTTTCAAAACTAACGATCGAACGAACATACGTTTTCAAAAACGAGGGTTTTTCATAAAACTCACACTAATATACACATGTATATAACTTCATCATGATCAAAACATGAACAACTCATGAAGGTCACAACATCAGCAAACATAAAAAAAAAAAAAACGCACCTGGTGGCGGAATCGGCCGGCGGCAACGGCGGCGGCAGGGGTGGCGGCGCGGCGGAATTTCTTGCTGGCGTGAAGGTGGAGATGAGGAGAGTGGTCTGGGGAAAAAAAAAAAAAGGATTAATCCCTTTTATATCAATTTTATTTCCAAAACCTAATTTTCTAAGGATTTCCTTATTGGGCCCGACCCGCGAATCCTAACCGACCACGGACTCGTCGTCCAAACCAGCGGTTCAACACCAATTTATGCTCATCAAACGACGCTCCAATCATGATATTGAAGCCTTCATCAAGTCATGGTTTGCTCATGTTCTCTAAATCCGGTAACGTCTCAACTTACGACTAAGTTCAATTACTGGTATTATTATTTATGGCCGGAAAATCACCATTTAATGATGACTGAGGAACACAACTTTCCTCAGTAAGCAGGGGACTTAATGTAGATGGTGGATTTTCGAAAAAGGCTAAAATCGTAAACTCATAATTATACGAAGCTCTGATTCAGCAATCAGACATGAGTATCGAGACACGGGTTTCTCATCGAATTCTCAACGGAGAGTACTTTCTCTCAGAGTACATGTAGATATGTAATCTCACAACTGGACAACGGCATATCTCATGAATACTGAATACTTTCAGTGATTATTTCTATATAGTATCACGAGATGGAAAACTCTTAGACAGCTTGCTCTACTAGTATAGAGCGATAACGCCTTCAGGAACAAACAACAAGTTTACCCTGACTATATAAAGGATATGACTTACCGACAAGCTCATATCGGGATAATTAATGCTCCTAGATAGCTTGCTCTGCTAGTATAGATCCACAAAGTCAATTATTCACTATTCCAGAAGGGGCTATAAATGACGATTGAAGTCTGTTATATAACATGATCTATCACGGTTTTGCTGGGAATCAAGTACGCAGTATCTTGCTGGGATCAGAGGCGTAAGAGTACAATTGTACCTTGAATTAGTGGGAGACTGATTGGGGTTCAACTATAGTCCAGTCCGAAGTTAGCTTGGAGTAGGATAGTGTCTGTAGCGGCTTAATATAGTGTGTATTCAATCCGGACTAGGTCCCTGGGTTTTTCTGCATTTGCGGTTTCCTCGTTAACAAAATTTTGGCGTCTGTGTTATTTCTATTTCCGCATTATATTTTTTTATATAATTGAAATAATACATGTTGTGCGTTTGAATCAATCAATTAGAAATCCGACCTTTGGTTGTTGATTGATATTGATTGATCCTTGGATATTGGTCTTTGGTACCGTCCAAGTTATTCCTTGTGTTTGATTAGGACTCGCTGATTTCTATTAGCTTGAGTGAATAAAAACAAGGGATAGATATTAACTCCTTGATATACTTTTACCTAGATTGATTCTGACTGTCTAATTGATTCTCTAGCAAAGTACTTCGGACTTAGTCCATACAGATTGCTAAGCGAAATATTGGGTGGTGTTGTTAGACCCCCGCCTTTTCAAGTCCAAAGTCTATTTGGAAGATGATTTTGCAGTATTAATTTTTATGGTTTTACATATTGCAACTTGTTATGGGATATGTGTGTTTGCGTCCGTCAACTGTGATTGTCCCATATTTGCTCAAAAGTTAAGTCTACCATATGTCTTTATTGATAAAAGATAGAATGAACTTTTGACAACAAAAGTTAAGCCTATTATGTCTATATGCAAATATTGACGGAAGATAGGATGAACTTTTGTCTATAAAGATTAAATCTATTACATGTCTCTGTGCAAATATTGATGCAAAATATAATGAATCTTTAAATATTCCGCAGTATTGGTCTTTCCCTGATCCACATCTTTGTGTAAGTACTGTGTGGCTCCATAAGTTCTCTTATGTGAGAATTTCCGATTAAATTAATCTTGGGTTCTCTTGTGGTTAATTTAATTGATTATTTTGGATATAAATTCATGTTTCATGTTATTTGTTAATGTCCAAAGAAATCCTTCTTTTCTTGTGAAAGTAAGGTAGCTCTTGTTGTTCTTTCGGGAATGAAATTTTAAGGGAGAGAATTCTTAATTAAACTTGTGCTTAATTGCCAAATCTTTGTGGGGAGTGCGGTTGTGGAATATCGTAGAAGTTTTCTTATATCTTTATAAACTCCTTGATGAATACACTAGTTTCGGCTATATGAAATCATCGAAACAAAGTTGATATGTTCTCTTTTGGTCATGAAGTATCTCTATGAAAATTTCATTAGGATCCCACTAGTTTTCGTATCTTTGCCAATTTATATTGACAAAAAGGGGGAGAACTAATGTGCAGCTTCGCATGTTATTTTTTCAATATAATACGAATAGAAAGATATGTTAGGAATGGAAACAAGTCGATTCAGTATTACTAACCTCAAGTTGAAGGATGATGTCTTCGTTGCAGTCGTTACTTTTTCTCATTCTTCAGGTCTTCGGAGAAATACTTGTACGTCTCAACATTCCTAGACTTTATAGTTTAGCCTAGACGAAGTTGACTCTAGTATTTAATCAAGCGACTATAGATGAGTTTTGATACAAAAATATGACAACCAAACTTGACATACCAACGCTTGGTGGGTTCCACCGAGCTATTCTCTAACAACCACCTATCAAGAACGATCTTCAAAAGATCAATTAAGATCAGTATTCAGATATCTATCTTGAGAAATCACAAAGTCTAAGACGATTTTTTTTTTGCAATTTCTATCGATTTCGTTCTTGATACGAGATACCGAAAACCTCGAAGATCAAGAAGAACAAGATCATGATACACAAACTATCAGGTAATAGATAGTTGGACCTGGGTTCACGAATCCATAAGTGAAGTTTTTAAGTCATAACCTGATTATGTTTCTCAGGGGAAACCTAAGTCGATAGAGGACGACTCTAGCAAGCAACTAGTACACAAAAGTGTCAGGGGTTAAGAAATCTCGTTGCATGAGTCTCTCCATTTATAGATTTTCAATACTTCATGTAGCTTTGATTGCAAGCTAAAATAACTTGATATTCAAGCAAAGAATTTCTCAGTTTAGATGAAATTATTATTAGAAATTTATCTTAGCATGTGAGAAGTTCGCCTTGAAATTACACAGAAGAATATATACTATGGTCCAGGACTCCAGGGTCCTGGAACAATGACAGTCTGTATTGGAAAATATGCCTAATAAACTTTCAAGCATAAATCATGTTCATTAACACTCAAGACTTCAACCATAATTCACAAGCACTGAGTGATTTAGTGAACAAAGTTGTCTTAGAAGTGCTTCAGAGAGTTGTAGTAAGGCCAAACATATTTGAATATAGTTTATGAGCATCTTCTTAGTTTTATACCGGATAGGTATGTGTAAGGGTAAGCATACCTATGGACCAGTCCTTGATCTCGAATTATTGGGGTACGCGTACCGCATATGTGTACCCTTAGCCATTCACGAACTCCAATCCTAGGGATACGCGTACTGGGTATATATATCCCCCTCTCATTCACAAACTCATAACCTTAAGGTACACGTTCTAAGTATACGTATCCATCCTATTCTAGAACTTAGATCACTAGGGTACGCACATTGGGTATGTGTGCTTACCCTGTGTCCAGAATACTCAAGTTAAAGTATTTATAGTGGATAATTAATCTACTCAAGTTGTTATGCTAATACGTACTATTTTTACGTTCCTTAAAGTCTAATTGTACCAAAAATTGGAAGCAATGCTACGGTGATATGTTCACCCTCTTAGTCTTTACTTGTCTCTTTTGCATAATAGGTATAAACCTACATCTTGCAATTCACTCCCCCTTACATAATGCTCCGAGATGACATATGTTATAGTAGAATACTACCGTAATTCTCCCCCTTTTTGTCAACAAAATTGGTAAAGGAGAAAAACAAGAGATTATAATGAATTTAAAAATATATATATATATGTCAAGACTAGAGATAATATACCAGCTTTGATTTAGAAGATTTCACCAAGTAAGCTCAGCGTCTTCATCAATGAGATATATAGGTACAAGCATCTCCTATAATTTCATAGCCGCACTCCCCACAAAGATATGACAATAGCTGAATTACTCGTATGGTTGATTCGTTCTCACCTATATTCCAGTCCGAAATTTGACAGTAGGCTTGGATTTGTAATGACTTAACACAGCATTGTGTTCAAGTTCTGGACGAGGTCTCGGGGTCTTTCTGCTCACTAATTGCAGTTTTCCTCGTTAACAAAATTTCTAGTATCTTTTATTATTTCTTTTTCCAATTATATTGTTTATCTTTATGATAAAAATATCACTAGTAATATGTTAAACAACCTAGGCAGTTTTCAAGCCTAAAAGACTCTACTGAATTTGCATGATTTATTCTTAAGAATTCGTATCTTGAAATATAGATTACAAGAATTGTTCTTGTCGGAATTCGGTTCGGATACATTTCGGGTACATATTAGGTTGATTCTTCGATATTGATTTTTCATATCGTCTAAGTAAAACTTGTGTACATATCAGGTACATGATATCATCTGTTTGATCTGTATTACTTATCGTGACAAGTTTACCCCTAATCAAAATTTGGTGGTGTACTTGGCACCGATCAACTTTTCACTAATATACAGTCTACTTATCAAAACTATAACATATATTGTTAACCAAGAGCATTATGAAGGAAGGGACACCGTGATTCTTTTGGCACATTTATGCAAGTTAGACGAATTTTGATAATCCTTTACTATATTTTTGCATAAAATTTTCGCAGTCCGCAAAAATACTCAAAATGTTCTATTTAACGGACTAAGCTTCTGGGCTTGGTGGGCTAATCTGATGGGCTTAATGGGCTCAAGTGATAAATTTTACTTGCGCTAAGAAAAGAACGATTTTTTGGGGACCATGATTTTTTTGGGGTACCATGATTTTATTTTGGGTAAAGACATTAGAAGTAAATCTAGGTCACCCCTTATCTAGATATTTATATTAATACCTAAATTACCCTCTTGATTAATTTTGGGTGATGATTAGTTAGTGTTAATAATAGTTAATGTAATGGATTAGTGAGATGATTAAGTTAAAGATAATTAGTGAGATTAAAAAATCCGATGATTTTTTTTTAAAGAAGTAGAATTATTGAGAGAGTAAAGTTAGAGAAGATGAAGAAGGAAAACATGAAAAAGCGATGGATTTTACCAACCACAACCGGAGGAAGGGTATTTGGGTACCCAGGTATGCTTCAAACTTAGATAATGTTGGTTGAATTGCTCCAAACTTTCAAAAAAAATGAAATTTTTTATGTAGATTTGGGCTAATTCGGTTACCATATGTCAAGAACATGTAACTGAACACACCTGAAAGTGTAGTTCGGTTACGTTTTCCAAACACGCAGGTTACCGAACTCGCTCGTTAATGGAGGTTTTGGTCGTACAGTGTAATGTTCGGTTACCTAGGATAAAATGGTAGGTAACCGAACTTTGAACTTAACAATTTATTTGGGTACATATTGTGTGTTCGGTTAGTTCGAAAACTTCAACGCAACCAAGTTCCCAACCGAACTGCAGGTTAATAGTAACCTAGTGTTAGAAGTTCGGTTGGTTCGCAAACTTCAACATATTTTGCGAATCAACCGAACTGGGCTTATATATGCATATATGCAATTAGGAAAACGTTCGGTTACTACGAAATTTATTTCTTGGCGAATTAGGTAGAGTTCGGTTACGAAGTTTCAAAGGTAGAGTTCGGTTACAAAGAAAACTTAACATTTTTGCGAACGAACCGAACTTGTGGACTTCTCATTATTTTCGTAAACTAAAGTCCAGTGATATCCTTATTTTGCGAAGGAACCGAATTTATGGACTTGTGTTGTTCTAATACAAGGAGTTCGGTTAAAAGTATTTTTTTGCGAATCAACCGAACTCTGAGTTCGGTTAAGAAAAAATTAATTCGTGATAACCGAACTTTTCTCTGAAAAAAAACTCTCCATTAAACATCTCTGCAACTTCCATTTTATACTCATTTTAATGATTACTTCTCATTTATTCAACCAAAAATGAATGACAAGTAATGGGTTTGTGAGGATATTTTTGTTAATATTTTAAATTAAGTTATATATATATATAGTGGTGGTGGTGGTTGGTGGTGGTGGTAATCGGAGGTGGTGGTGGTAATCGGTGGTTGGTGGTGGTGATAATCGGAGGTGGTGGTGGTGGTAATCGGCGGTGGTGGGCGGTGGTGGTGGTGGTGGTAATCGGTGGTTGATGGTGGTGATAATCGGAGGTGGTGGTGGTGGTAATCGGTGATGGTGGGAGGAGGTGGTTATATATATATATATATATATGTGTGGTTATTGGGTTGGTTTTAAATTAAATTAGGTTAAGGATAGGTTAGTCATTTCGATGCTTTAAGACACCCCTTGTAACTATAGGGAAGGTGGCCTAATAAAATCATAATCCCCTCAAAAAAACCATGATTTCTAAAAAAATCGTTCTTTTTTTTAATCAACCTGTACTTCCACCCTTGTCATCTAAAATAATTTTCAGATTGAGAGGAACAATCTAAAGTTAGTAATATATATTTGGAGTCTTTTTGATCCACTTCTAATAGTTTTTTTTATTATTTTAATAGCTCATTAAAAATTTAGAAAATATAAACGACTGTGTTGTAATATTCGGTAATACATTGCTGGACCAAGTAAAGAGAGATGTTGCCTAGCACCTTATTCGTGAATGACAAGCATTTATGAACTTTATCAATTCAAAAATACTCCCTCCGTTTCGATTTACTTGACGCTGTAGAATTTTTCACAGATATTAAGAGATATCAGAGAGAGTAAAATTTTTCCAATAATGTCCATATTAATTCCTAATTAAAAAATTAAATAACCTAGTTTTGTGTTTCTAAAATATAGGGAAAGTTATCAATCCCATAGTTATGTACTTGGGATGTACAAGATTGAGTATATATCCTCCATGGGGTATATTTAAAAATTATAGAGTAATTGTTTTTGTGTTGATTACCATGAGAATTAATTTTCTGGAGTGATTCCAAAGCAGGGATTGACTAGTGAAAATTAGAAGAAAAAAAAAACTAAAACTATCATCTAATTTGAAACACAAAGAAAACCCTAAAAAAGGAAGTAAAATGGAACGGAGAGAGTAATAAACAAATTTGGTTCCCAAACTCCACAAAAATCCGACTCTCATAAGATAATGAGTGTTTGTGCATTAGTTGAGACACACATCATAAAGGGCTATAAGATCTCTAGCTATATATAGCTGCTAGCTAGTAGCCTAGCTAGCCACAATGCCAGTAACAAAATTAACTCAATTGGTTTTCTCATCTTGAGTTAGTTTGTTCCCGATCCAACTGTACTTTAAGTCACTGAAAGTTGTGTGTTTAATGCAGAATTAATGCTTTTTGGGTTCTTATCTTTGCTACTTACTGTAACAAAAGAGCCTATTTCAAAGATTTGTATCCCTAAAAGTAGTAGTGAAACTTTTCTTTCATGCAACTACAACAAGTCTTTAGACGAAAACGTCTTTGAAGAACCCTCATGCCTAAACAAGGTAATACAATAAAGAAGAACCAAAGTTATGCTAGCTAATCATCAGTCGGAAATTATCATCATCGATACAGCAATACTAATTCATGATTTTTATTCATTTGTCGCAGGGAAAGGTTTCTCTTATCTCCGGAGACGGAGTGAATCAACTTCAAATTCTAATCTTCATCTTGGCTCTTTATCATGTCTTCTCATGTGTTCTTACGTTTAGTTTTGGCCACCTAAAGGTAATTAGAATTAATCTAGTACATTTTTCTTTTCTTTCTCCGGTATTAAGCTTTGAAAAGACCCCATTCGGTTTCTACGGTCTTACCTCGGCCAGCTGGAGCAAACACTGAGTAATTCGGTTTACATAACTTCTAAACCAAGTTGCATAATCTTAAGTAATACGAGTAACTAATAACTCATGGCATAGGTGTACGTAGGTATTGAATCCTAGTGATTACTATTTTCTACACCCTACATGAAAACGTGGACCGTTTACTAATAGTCTATTAAGATTGTTTCAACATTCCATACGTGGATTGGTTCATGGTTGTGAATATTTGTGTGGCAGCCAGCAATGGATAGTACTGTACACTATAGTGATAGTAGTCCTAGATACTGGACCATTATAGTAATGGTAGTAAGTTTTCTTGATTTACGTATTCATTATGATTACTGTTTTCTTAATTATTAAGATGAGAAGTTGGAAGTCCTGGGAGGAGGAGACAAGAACGTTGGAGTATCAATTTTCAAACGGTGAGTTATTTATTGAAAATGACCTGTGAGGTTCTTTCTAGCCCCTTTTACTTGGGGATGGATGTTTCTTTCTTGCTATTATTATGTTGAAACACTTCCGTTGCACAAAGAACAGGAAAAATGTAGTCTCACTAAAATTGTTTGATCGTCCCAAATTTGGTTTTATTTTTGCTGGACGAAAATTTATTTATCTTCCAACCCCAGGATTTTAATCAGCTCAATTTGCTGTTCTTATTGCCCTAATTGTAATGTCCATTGACAGACGCCACCACTGCCTGAACTCAGGATATTCTGCCCTAAAAACTAAGATGATTGTATGCTGTAACTGGTGTCCAGACACGTTACAAGTAGGTTTCATTAACGTTTCAGGCAAGATAACTAGCTAAACCAGTTTTCTTCAAGGATCTGTTGTACTAATATTGCACTATTATGCAATCATGTGCGCTTAACTGCATTCAGATTTGATATCAATATTTCTCCCATCGCAGATCCAAGGAGATTCAGGCTCACCCATCAAACATCATTCGCACAGCGACATCTTAAGTTCTGGAGTGATCATCGTCTCCTTCGCTGGCCGGTTAGTTTCCTTTCATCATTTCTCATCTGTCCATTTGTTTTCATTCTTTTAACTAAGTCTTCTTTTATTGATAATTTTCTCAGGTCTGTTTCCTTCGTCAGTTCTATGGCTCAGTCTCTAAAACTGATTACTTCACACTCCGTCATGGATTCCTCACTGTAAGCCTGCAACAAGTTTTTACAGAGAAAAAGAGAGATCAATGTTTATTGTATATGCGGTTTAAAATATAAGTTGAAGTGAACAAAATTAGATTCCCTGTTCTTTCTCTTTTAGGCTCACTTTGCAGAAGGCAGCAGTTTTGATTTCCGAATGTTTCTAAGGAGAGTTTTGGATGAGGACTTACAGGTGGTCGTGGGTACAAGGTACGTTTACAAGAAAACTCGAAAACGTTTAACAGTGGCTACAATTGCAGAGTGTATGACTTGGCAATGAGTATAATACGGCAGATGGATCAAAAAAAATTCCAAAAGTTTGATTCTTGGGTTTCTTGTTTTGCAGCCTGTGGATTTGGGTATTCTCAGTACTTTTCATCTTTTTCCATACAAAACGTCCCCTTTCAAGATTATATGAACAACAGTGTTACAGTTACAGACAATAATCTAGACAAAGCTAACTTGAGCCATCACATTTGCAGGATTTTACAACCATTTCTGGCTTCCTTTCCTTCCTCTTCTGGTACGACTCCAGGCTAATTTTTGTAATTAAGCAAACCACGGAATCTTAATTATAAACTTCTGACAGACAAATCTATATACTACGAAGCCTAAAACTTCAAATTTCATTCATGGCAAATGCTTTTGATAGTTGGGACAAAATTACAATTAATCATAACCAAAATGTGCTTAGAAAGCCGTGATTCAGCTTCTGTTGTTTGTGGGACTTTGCTGGTGAAACCCCATGATAAGTTTTTCTGGTTCAGCCGGCCTCAGTTGGTTCTTCATCTTCTACATTTCATCCTATTTCAGGTAATGAATATTGTGACTGCGATGATTGAAATGCTAACACCTAAGTTGTTCTAGGGTTTATCAACTGTTTCCTTACAAATCTCAGTTGGCTTTTGCAGAACTCTTTTCAACTGGCATTCTTCACTTGGACATGGGTAAGCACTAAAATCCAACTGAAAGTTCTTCAACTTCTCCATAAAAGTAATAAAGTTAATAACCAAACTTCTTACATAAACAGATTAAGTTCGGAATGAGATCTTGCTTCCATGAAGAAACAAATAACATTGTTATAAGGCTCGTCGCTGGATCACTAGTTCATGTCCTTTGTGGATACGTAACACTACCTCTATATGCTTTGGTTACACAGGTAAAATATCCAAATGTTTTTCAGAAGACCTCAGTTTGTCTCTTCTTTGATATGTATCTAACTTGTGCTAAACTTACATCAGATGGGTTCATCGATGAAAAAAGAGGTATTCACGCCAACAGTTATTGAGGGTCTAAAGAGCTGGCATAACGACGCCAAGGGAAACAAAGATGGAAGGAAAAATAATTTGAAGAAACTGTCGCCTTCTCACAGAGTTGACAATGCACTGTGTGACAATCAAGAACTAGAAACCGTACAAATTGATAATTCTTCGCCACAAGGAACTGGCTATACACAAAATCCCTCAGCTGGACATACAGCAGTGGAAATAATGGAAGAAGAAGTGGCGTATGAAAAGACTTAATGTAAAAATTAAGTATGGTTAGACTTCCAAATTTACTGAATCAATGACAAGAACTGGAACTTATCATTAGAGATTTTCTCGGAGCTTCTCCATAATAATCAAGACCCATACTATTTTTCCATTGTTATAACTTATGAAATATTGTACAGAGAATAATTATAGGATATTAAATACGCGTTGATAAATTACACATTTTATCATTGTCTTAGACTAGTTCAACTGGTTCGTTGTTGAGCAAGATAAACGTAACTTTCTAAGTTCAAACTAAAGATTTATAGTTTAATTTAATTAGATGTATGTTGAGCAGATATAGATTACCTCCAAACCAGCAGTGCAAAAAGCTACTACTAAATAATGTGGCAGGATTGATTGATGATTCTAATTTTAACGAAAATAAAGAGCAGAGGTAAGATCAAACGGACTTACTATTTACTCAACCAGTAATCTGAACTGCCCCAGAAGGAAGTCAATCATCAAACTGATATTTTTACCAGAGGTCCGTGAATGATGCGGAATAAAAGAGATGTCCATGGCTACACTGTTAAGTGGAAATAAAGCTCCAAATAATAGGAATACTTCCGTTGCCATAGCTCCATCCTGATGTTTGTTTCTGATCTAGCAAGTCGAAGGAAAAATCATCTACGTTAGTTTTTGATAGGTGGATCCACCAAAAACCCTACACCATGCTCCAACTCATCTACATAGCAGAATAAACAAAACCTAAAATAAGTTAAATAACACATTTCAAAAGTATTTACCTGAATCATACAAGGATGTGATCTTCGATTGGGAACTGTGTATAGATCGACTCCAGTAGGATCTAGAAGACTGGGTGCACTTTTCAGTCTGTTGCATCTTTATCTAATAAGACACACTTGAACTACACAAGTTCCAGTACTTAGGCCTCGTGTAGCTAGTAACATCCCACAGAAACAGCTAACTTTAAACTCATGCAAAAAGGGAAGACGTTGCAGAAAATAAAATATAGAAGCATGAAAAAATATGATAGAAAAAGATAAAACAAGAAAAAAAAATCAACACTTTAAGAGAGGCACAAGTTCGACTTTGAAGCAGAAAAAATAAACACACATTGCACCTGTAAAAAAATCACAGGATGTATCGGATAAAATGCACAAAATTGACTTACAATATCCCGAGAAATCTAACAGTTGGATTGCAGGAAGACTTTCCAATACGAGAAGGTTTACTCGAGTTGACAATATAGCACATCAATCTAAGGGCTGCTTGATCTTCAAAACTAGCTCTATAAGAGAACTGAGGCACAAATTCTCAACTTTGCAATGAAATAAAACATCCTTGTCAGAATCTAAAGGGATTAGTACATTGTTTCTGAAAAAAAATCTTAATCCTAACTCCAATTGAGAGTTTAAACATTTATCTGTCTTTGCAGTGATAGTCTTGCTTTCTATGTGACAACTACACTCCATTGATAAAACTACCCCTTTACCAGTACTTCTGCGGTTCCCAGACGTCTTATTAAAATGGCCAACTCCTGGACATGCACAAGAGTTTTCTCGACCTTCAGGTCCAACTTCATCTTCAAGAAATTCTGAACCAATAGCACTTGCGGCAGCACAAAATTTTCTAACGGATGACAGAAGATTGACAGACAAGGATGAAACAGCATCATGAACATCTTCTACAGTCCAGCTGTTTCCCTTTTTCTCCTTCTCGTGAATGAGAAGCTTCTGAATCAAGCCGTTGATCTTATATACGCAGTCAGAGCAACAATTATAAAAACAAGTTACCCCAGAGACAGCTGAAACATCACTGTTTTTGTTAGAGTTAGAATTGACATCTTTATCAGGATCATCATGAATATCCACCCTCCGATTAGAAATGTCAGTCTCTCCCATTGCAAGACCATTAGAATGGTAGCTGACACTTTCAGTTCTGGAGTTCATATTGCCACCTGATTCATTACAAACACTATCCTCAGATGGAAAAGTTATTTCTTCCTGTCCCACACCATTTGACGACTCAAAACCTTCACGATGGACTGCAACTGAGACATGCTTTTCAGATAGACCACCTATAAATTCATTGGTCTTCCTACATGTGGTGGAAGTGATTTCAACGGTAAGCGAGTTTGCAACCAAGGAAGAACTTTGAGGCAGAACAGGAGAAGAGTGATCCGAAAACACCGACTGTTCAGACTGCTCCATGGCCACTGTGGTTCTCACCTCAGAGTTGAGTAAACCAAGATTAGTAAATTCCGTTATAGAATCAATGCATTTGTCATTTTTGATCACAAATCTCGGAGGACTCTGTCCATGCATTTTTACTTCATCGGAGTTCTTTTCAGAAATTCCTAATATGCATGGTTTACTTCCAGTTAGGAATTCCGAAGAACCCCCCAATACCGCATCTGTGCTTGACAGGGGAATTCGACTGTCCAACTCTAAACTGCAGCAGAAGCACATTACATTAATTTTAATATTATGTATTTTTAGAATAAAGTAAACAATAAAAGTGAAGTTGTTCATGTTGGCTTTTTATGGTTTAGCATCAAATTATGATTAATTAAGTTAACCTATGATCAGTTTAAGTTAAGCTGGATAAACAATAATCAAACTTATATGATGTAATGTATAGCCATAATTATGCATTTAATCTTGTTTATGGTTAATGCTAGATTAAGCTAATCATTCTATGAGCTGTCCTATGTAGCCAAATGAGGTGTCTCTCAACCCATGATGGACTCTCTTCTAGCCTCATAAATGAAAGAGATTATGCTTTACCCACTAAAACAGTGTGGGGAAACAGAAGTAGAAATCCAAGTTAAAATCTATTCAAGCTATATTCTTTTGTGTTATGACTTATGTAACTTTAAACTCTTTTTTATTACATTAATAAGTATTTCCCGCCTTAAAGGACAACTCCACGAATGAATAGGAAAAAATATCTTTCTATTTTTTGTGAAGAGAATGAATAATTTTAAAACAGAATATCTCCTAGTGTACAGTCTGTTGTTATATACTATCATGTTGTTAACTAGACCAGGCTGTGGAGTATTTTAATACTAAGGTAAAGTCTGTTTTCAGCATAAGGCACAGCCAACTCTTAAGTATGATGTTTATGGAGCTTAAATTCCAACAGGTCGAAGTCTAGCATTACCTCTGAAGTGTGTATGCCCAGCTGTACACCAGATCTTCTAGATAAGCAACTTGAGAAAGAAGACGAAGGAACCGATTTCTATCTTTCCCACTCGAAATTTTTGCATTGATCTGTTCAACTAAGAGCTCAAGAACCTTTCGAACATTAGAGGAAACTTCTATAACTGATGTATAAGCACCTTGATATGCCAACATACCAACAGCTATAAGCCCTCTGACAACACCAGAATTCTCTCTGTTTTTTGTATCACTAGAGTCCCAGCTAACAGCTACACTCTCCATCGATATCTTGGGACGAATAATACATGCATTAAATGGCCAACCTTTCCAAGGCCCATTTATATTTGTACAAGGACCTTCTTTTAGTTTCGATGTAGTCCAACAGAGTTCTGAGAAATGAGGATATCGCAGAATTTGATACCCAAATGTAGATATTGCACATAACAAGCTCGGTTTCCCTTTTAAAGTTCTACTTGGGAGAATTTTCGGAACAGAATCTTGAGAGTAACCTGGTGTGTCCTCAATTTCATGATGGTCGGTAGATCTTAACACCACTGGAGATGGTTCATCACAGCTAGTGTGTTGCTGACTTTGGTTGCCAATATATACGCGCCTTCCAGATGTCACAGCGTAGGATCCTTCTTCGACTACTCCGTTCTCTTTATGGTATTTCTCGGTAATGGGATTATCCACAACTGCAGCAGTAACAGTATGTTCCTTGGATATATTAGCTATATGAGTTCGGTCATGAATTAACTGAACGTAATGTTGAACCAAACGCCATGACAACTCTTTTGCAGATGAGTTGATTGCCATGCTGCAATCGAAGTTCTCGTCAAGTTGAACGAGAAATCGTGGTACGGTGTGTTCGGAAGGGGCTAATTTGCTACAGTGGGACACATGACTTGTAAAGAACTGACTTATTCTGAAAGGGAGTACTTGATTTGGCACCTCAGAAGTAGCCTGCAGGTGTACAACGTGTATTCAGAATGTTTTATATCATAAAAAATAATAACAGCACTGCGAATTGAAAAAAACAAAAATTATAAACAACATATGAAATAATTTACTGAAAACAAGATGAATAATACAATCACACAAGTATTACTAATCAAACAAGAGAAAACAATAGCACACATCTAACAGCCACTATACAAATAATAACCTAAAGTCAAATAGCCCCTACAAAAATTAAATACCATACAGAATTAGGTAGAGCAGAAGTGCTGCCCAAAGATCACACTAGATGATGTATTATCAAACAAGTCAGGTAAAGCACGTCTTGCCTCTGAGCACTGAGAGCAAAACCAAAAGGTACAAGATCTAAGAGCTATGAAAAAGAGCAACTTCAGATCGAGTTGCAGTCATAAAAAAGAATAAAAAACAAGCAACAACACGAGAAAACCCCTATGGACAGCTAAGTTCATGCTCGTGAGAGTTCGCATAGCATCACAGAGCATTAGATCGGGTGTTAATGGATTTCAAGATAATCATATCTCCCTAAGCATGTGTTACTAATATTGATATCTGTTACCCACTTGATAGTTTTATTTTCTGTAGTTGTTTTGTTGCAGTACTTTCAGGCATGGATTCACACAAAAAATTGGTGACCCTTTGATAAATTTCTGAAGCTGTTGTAAGGAAACTAAGTAGTTTGGTTAATATCATGTTATTAAAATCAAATCAGGATCAAATGCACATGGATACAAAATAGCAGAACATTTTACGGGATATTCAAACCAAAGCCTTTGAGGCTGAATCAAATAATGATGAGTACCGAGACAGAGAAGTCCATGAAAAATCAATCAAGAACACTTCTTTCAAATTCTTCCATATTTTAAAATAAATAAAAATTGAAAGTTAATTAACCGTGTAGAAAAGCTTAGCCCATACCAGAATTATCAAGGATGTGGACAAACATGTTGAATCCACCTGCTCAATAAAAGTATTCCACGCCTGTGAGGCAGTTCTTCTAGCATCATAAGCCACTGTTGTATCAGTTGATTTGTATGCATTATCAGATGTATCACTCTCGCTTTCAGCAACCAGATTGTTTGCCTCCATGGCCCACAAATCAATTCTGGGTAAGTAAATAATGCACAAGCCCGCGCGTGCACACTTCACTGTCAGATAAACTAACATTTAGAATTACCAAACATGAATAAACCCTAGCACATGGGTAATGCTGACATGCTAAACGAATGATCCTTGAATAAAACTTTGGTCATCTACATGACTATGTTAGTTTCTGTGTAAAAATTAATCTAGTTAGAACATAACAGGGAAAACTACACTGAACAACACTTAGACCTCCTAAAATTCCCAGTGAAGCAGTAACAAACCAGTCTCATCAGTCATCAAGGTTATCACTCTAAGCTACATTCGGAGAAAACTGTGAAAGAAAAGAAACGGTCCACTACAAAATGATCGGGAATTTAGTTGCCCAACTGGAAGACTTCAGAGAATATACCAGCAATCCTTTATATTAAGTTAAACTAGTTAAAAAAAAAATAACGGATAAAGAAAACTTACGCAATATTCGGGTTACGCCTTGGACTACATCTCCTTGTCCTTCTTGTGAAATAGTAGCCTGATTAACCTTCTGGATTTCGACACGCCCCACAAAACTATGGAGAAGACAAGAGGCAAGGTGACTTTGACCAGATCTGGGACATCCAACAACCAATACCCTAAATCCCGATCCTCTGCCTGATGAATATGAAACATTGCTCAACAAATTAGCACGTGCGCCAGCTAGATTCACTTTGTGAAGTTCAAATTTCTCATTTTCTTTATTGGCATCATCATCATCTACCACATCTGAATCTGCAACACTAGAAGGCCCGATTAAAAGGCCACTACGAAATAGATTTTTTTCTATTTCTTCGACAATATCTGCTTCCTGAACTAAATCATGAAGATGACACCACCAGGATTTACTACACGTATGCCGCTTCTCCAACGCCGTGATGATAACGTTTTTAATCAACTCAGCTGCTTTGTAAAGAGAAGGTGGCAACCATATGCGCTCATCAAGAAAAAGGGAAACAAGCAAATGCGATAACGGTTGTAGCAGACAGGGAGTTAGATGAGTTTGAAGAGGAGAAGAAACCACATCACTTGCAGCCATTCCTGCTTCTCTACGAGAACACGGGGGAGGGGCACATGCGAGAGCATCTAACCAATCCCTTTCTTCCACAGAAAAGGAAGGAAGTGGGGGACATTTATCATTGTTAGCTTTCTTTTCTGCAACCAATACCATTAAGTCTTGCCAGGCACAGTTCCGCTTTAAAGCAATCATGGCTGCTTGAGTACAAAGAGCTTGCAGATCTGCACCAGCGAAGCCCACAGTTTGCTGGGAAATCCACTTCAGCAGCGCCCCATTTACAGGTTTTGGCCACGTTTGAGTGTGAAATGACAGAATATCAGCTCTATCTTTAACTGATGGCAATGGAAAGTAAATTTCCCTATCAAATCTTCCCGGCCTCCTCAAAGCAGGGTCAACTGCCTCAGGACGATTTGTGGCCCCAATTACTATGACTGAACCACGAGATTTCAGACCATCCAGTAGCGCCAACAAAGTTGACACAACAGAGTTATGTGTTTGATCTTGCTGCCTCGTCCGACATGGTGCCAACCCATCAATCTCGTCAAAAAATATTATAGACGGCTGAGATTTCTCAGCAACCTGAAACAGGAGTCTTAGCTGGCGCTCGGCATCACCAACATACTTTCCTAAACAATCTGCACCCTTACGAGCAAAATACGCTATCCGCTTATCACCACGAGCACATGAACCAATCAACGCTCGCACTACTAGCGTTTTTCCTGTTCCAGGATAACCATGCAAAAGAACTCCTCTAGGTGGTGTAATCCCTAAAGTACTAAACAACTCTGGATACAGAAGAGGCAATATGACAACCTCCTTCATACATTGGATGACGTCTTGAAGGCCAGCAACAGATTCCCAACCCTGGTGTATTTTTTCATTTTCCGAGTTAGAACCTCCAATATACACAGGTGCAATTCTCAGGAGATCTCGATGTAGCCTCTTTCCCTCACGTTTCAAGAACTCTTCATCCTCACCACAGTTCTCCAACCATTTTTCCTCTACCTCAAGATCCTTACGTGAAGCGTCATGTGAAATCTTCATCATTTCCAACTTCATTTTCTGAATTTTCAGCTTTTTCATCCACTTCAAATGATGGGGTTGGAAAAAGTGTCGATGATCTTCACAAGCTATGAGAAACTTGCGGTGATCAAAAACGCAACCCTCAACTCGCGCACAAGGCTGAAGAATAAAAATTGCATACAAGTCATGAGATGGAGTATGAAACATAGAAAAGATAAAACAACTTGTGGAAGTCAAGAAAATATAAAAGTAAGGCCTGACTGAAAAGATATAATCTTACCAAGTGGTAAGTTTTAGGACATCGATCGACACGGCATCCAATAGTTGCTCCTGGCCTCCCACAGCGGCTGCATTTCAATGATCTTCCCCTACAAAGAGCTGCTTTTACATTTTTCAGGCATCCTAAACCGGCAAAATACACCTAAAAAGAGAAATTCATCAGAAAAAATTTAGAATACCAGATCATATCACATAAAGTGAAACAATAGCTACCATTTCCAACACAGGAAACATCTATCATGAGGAGTTATATAGGTTAAAGATCATCAGCAAATATGAACAACCGAATTACATAGAGAAAGGAAATCTGAAAGGCAGTATCTGAATAAATTGAATAACACCTGATTGGCATTATATATTTTTAATGCAATGGAAACCTTTGTTCTTCCGTTGGGCTCAAGTGCTAGGAAAACCCAATCCTACATTGTCAAATAAATCTCAACACTTGGTTGATAGATGTGTACGTTTCAGATATGACAATAGATCATACTAGCAGCGACCTTTGCCCCCACATTGGCTCATGTACTACCAAAACTTATTCCTTCTATTTTAAACTAATAAATCTCAAGATTTGGTTATCATGTTTACGGATGTCTATGCTTCATATGATGATGGATCCTGGTAAAAAGACCGTCTAAGGTTGAAACGTAAGTTATATTTGAAATGTCGCTCTCCCTTAATGTTGAAAAGAGACACATTGCAGGTGCCACTGACAACTCAGTTTCTACTCCATGAACTATAAAACTGGTCTTTTCGTTTGTCATATCATCAAGCTCTTTGTTTCCAGGGTTTGCTAAATATTGCGAAGGGCCAACAGCACTCACTGCTTTTTCCAATTTACTCTAATCTATAAGCAAGGATTAGTGACCAGAAAGCCCATGGTGGAGCAAACAACCCCATATGATGGCACCACATCCTAAGCCATACAAACTAAATTGTATCTTAAAGTAACTGATGGATAAATAAACAATTCAAGCGCAAAGGAAGCATCTTTGACTCACAACAGGTGACAATGAAGAAAAACTCCTTATAAAATCTGCAAAATATAACTGATTATTGGCCCCACAAAAAGGTTCTACGAATCTAAACTAGTCCTTAATTTAATAATAACATTGATTCTATCAGCAGATTACAGGTGCAGAGAGGTGAGAGTGAATTGTTAAACTATCCTGAGCAGAAAGACATAATGAGCAGAGAAAACCAACGAAACTCATGTTAAATAGTAAAGGAAATAATAAGTGAGCAGCATGCAGAAATGAATACTAATAAGTTGTATACAATGCTGTGCTTGTAGTAAACAATTTAACGATAAAAGTACATAAAGACATTCAAATATGTGCAGTTTTTCTCAAGTGAACCACAAGTATAAAGCTTAATAATAAAAGTAGCTAAGTCCGTGAACCCAACCTCTGGACTCCACACAGCACAGTTTTGATGAACCCATACACCAGCAATGCCAAAGCGATCGTTTATGGGACCCAAAAGACGTCCAAGCCAGCCAGGTTCGTCCACAAAGCCATCCAACACATTATAACTGATATTGATCTCCTCTGAAGCTGATGACCCCCCATATGCCTCATCATCACTCTCAGCCGAATAATGGACCAACTTTCTTGCAGGTTTTCCATCAGTCCCTCCGCCACACAAACCACATCTTCGCCCTTCTCTTATCCGAGTCTTGTAGGGAGTACCAGTTCGAAATTGTTTCAACTCATCCATCTTTATATTATTCTCATCCATCTTTGTGTTATTCTCATCCATCTTTGTGCTATTCTCATCCATCTTTGTATTATTCTCATCCACTACAGGCTCTCCACCAAGGTCGCCTAGCGAGGTATCCTTGTCCTCACAAGACCCACATATATCTAATTGTTCTGCCTGAATTTCCTCCATTTCCACAGCATTTACTTGGTTCCCTTCTTCCTTTTCACTACCTACTTTTTTCAGCTGCTCATCAAATTCCGCCATTGTCTCCACATACTTGCTTCCACTCTGCTTCACATCAAATTTCAAACTACCCGCCCTTTGCCCCTCCCCTTCCTCAGTTTCCTGTCTAAAACTAACTGGAGTAACTTCCGTGTCATTTTGATCTTCAACATTCATATCATTGTTTTGTTCTACTTTATCAGAAGACGGAGTTGGTTGATTATCAGCCTTGTGAGCCTTCAAACCGTTGGTTTCATCATTAACGACCATATTCTCCTTAACTACAGTTGATGTTGCCTCTTTAAACTCTTCCTTCTTGTTATTCATTTCACTACCATTCACCTCGGATCCTTCTCCTGACTCATCCTCGTCATATATAAGTTTCCTCTTACCCCGAGGAGAGCAACTCTTTCCCATTAATGCAAAGTTAACATTACCAGCTCTAGATCTAAGCCTTGACGTCCAACCACTCGATTCATCCAGATTTTCAGAACTCCTGGATGAAGAGGTCTTCTTCAATCCATCTTCAATCCAATCCTTATTTCTGAAAGACACAGAACCACCACCACTGCCATTATCAAATCCACGCCTCTTTCTTACAGGAGGAGAAGGGGATGCATCAAGTACCATAGGTGCTCTCCTAGCACGAGTACTCCTACGAAGTAATCCAGAGTCTGATCCAACCTCTTCGGCATTGTTCTCATCTTTACTAACACGATGTTGATTATATACTTGTTCACAAATAGCATCTAAACTCTTCTCTTTCTTCTTAACTTTGACAAATCTATCAGAATCTGTGTGTTGTTTTTGTTTAGGAAAAACAGTTTTACCCTTCTCTCGCATGACAAGTGAAAGAAATAGGTATAGAAAAATAAATGGTGAATCTCTAAACCTAATAAATAAATAAACACAAACCCTTAACCAATCTTTCTAGGTTTCAATGATTTTCAGTTCCACTATATTTCTCTATAACATGGAGAAATTGACAAAACAAAATTACTGAAATGACAAAACAAACAAACTTACTTGGTTTCTCCGATTGATTGAATCTACAATACAGAGACTGTAAATAGGGATTCTTAAATTAAAAAATTTAGGGCAAAAAGTAAAACCCTAGGATTTAAAACCACGGAGGAAGGGATTTTTGATTTAGGAGTTTCGAGAGTCTATTGGGTTCTGCGAAGACTAGGGCGTAATGGAAGCGAGAGACAGGGAGAGAGGAGGAGAAATATGAGTAAAACCCTTTGTAAGAAATAAAATAATAATGCATGAAATGTAATAGGTTTAGTTTTGTGGGCTATTTTTGGTTTTCGCTTCTCCGTTTCCCACCAAACGTTAACGCCAATAAAGCTTTTTTGGTACTCCCTGACTTGTTTTTGTGTGTTGCAAAATTATTGTTGTGAGAGAATGAGTCAGTGTCTCAGACTCTCAGTGAAGGTGACAACGGCTACAAAAATAAAAAATAAAATTGGAGTGTCTTTAGATAACCCTGTCACATTTTCCTAATAACTAGTGATTTCATTTATTTATTTTCAATTTTAGGCCATAATCCATCAAACAAACAAGTTAAAGGAAAAAATTTGAGTTAAGCTTGTATACAAATTCGTGTTGATTGGTTATGCAATTGCTATCTGGGCTACTACAAGTTAGGCACCCTCCATGAAGTCCCCAGTGGCGGATTGTCTGGGCAGATCATGAACTTATGGGGGCTGTCAACCCTGGTTTAGCCAAAATACTTGTATTAATCCTCCGACCTCTGTATTCCCATCTTGAATATAGAAGGTAGAAGTCATCGGGAACCCAGTCTAATGTAAAAGCTAAACTTTCAATTTTCAGATTAGTCTGTTTGGTTTAATTGTTTTTTTTTTCTATGAAGGCTATTATTGGGGCGTCACATTCCAATAGAGGGGCTTCACTTGGATTCTTAATGTCCAAAAAAGTGGTTATGAGATATCTTAACACATATCCAAAATGTCTAAATTACCCTTTAACTAGAAGTGATTTTACGTCCAGTTTTTTTTTAATTCTAACCGTATAATTTTAGTGAAAACTACAGACAGGCCCATTTTACAGATTCTTCCCACTGTGAAACCCATGCTCAAAAAAACACAGGCGCGCACCCATTTTCTACGACAAAATATCTCCCAAACCCATAATTTCTGAAATTATGTTTCAGTCTTTTTTCTTCTTCTTCTCCGATTCGTATCTCCCTACTGTGATCGTCTCAGTTCTTCATTGGAGCTTCAATTCACGGGTAAATCTCAACATCTTCGTATTTGGGGGTTGAAAGGGGATCTGAGCATCATTTTGAGCTTCTGCAGTTGAACTGAAATGGAGACATCAAGGATTGATTGAAGCAGCGATGACGAGAATGGATCTGTGGTGTTTGGGGGTTGAATTTCAAGCCAATTGTTTCAATTCTCTCAACAACAACGATTGAATTTGGGAGTGATTGCTTGTGGATTGATTGCAGGTGGTATAATTTGGGATCTGTTGATTGAAGAACTGGTGTTGTTCGATGATTTGACTTAGGGTTTCTTCCATTGATTCATGGTTATATACGAGAAGTTTAAGCAACAGATTTTGGGGATTTTTGAAGTTAACTGAAAGGGGTTTTATATGGAGTTGTTGGATGAATGAGATGGATTTGTTGGGGTTCAGTGTGGTGCTCGATTGAGTGAGAAATTATGAAGGTAATGGTGGTGTTTGCAGGTCAAATTGGTGTTGATTTCCGTCGAGTATTCTCTGGATATAGACAGAGTTTGGTGGAGTTTTGGTTATGCCAGAAAATCAGCTGAAATAGATGCCACTGTTGCTGTCAACTGGGGTTTTGCTATGGCCTGAAATTGGAGGTTTTTATTTGAAAAATCAACAGTACCTGGCATAAACTAAAATGGGATTCTGGGGAATTCTGGTTTTGAACTGAAATTGGGGGTCTTTGGTTAATTGAATTGATTCCGTGGAGATGGGTTCTTACCCATTTTTGTTCTTGATTAAACAATGGTTGTCGACTTGTCGGGCAGAATTGCAGACACAAATGGAGAAGACTCGAGCTTCAAAGCCACTGGTGGTTGTGCTAGACAGATCTTTAGACGTTGTGAACATGGGGAGTTGAAAAAGATGGTGTCTGTCCTTCTCTACTACATTACTGATGGAGACTGGAGTGAGCAACGAAGAGAGACTTCGGCATTTCTGTGCTTCAGAGACCAAGTCGAAGATGTAATGAAGTTGTAGCGACTCGATGGGTGATTGCAGGCAGCAGTGGTCTACAACAACAGTAACAACACAGATTTGCGGAGGATTTTTGGATGTGGATTAAAACTGGGTTCAATTGAGAAGTGGAGGAATGTGATGATATGAGTGCTACAGAAAAATGTCTATGTTGTTAGTTATAGATTGTATGGCTGTCTAAGATGGAAGATGTACTGCAGTTTGGGGTTTCAATTCAGTGAAGTATGTGGCCTGCATTCAGGCCAGTGAATCGGCAAGAGCAGCAATTCAAGGTCTATGTTGTTTACAAATTTGTTGCATAACTTGTTATGCAGTCCCGAAAATGGTCGCATAACACGTTATGCAACAACTTTTTTATCACTATTGAAACCAATGAAAACAAAGACTGTATAACTTGTCATGCACCTAGTATAATATCTACATAACATGTTATATAGTCGCGAAAATTGTAGCACAATATTTGATGCATCCGAAAATATGACTGCATAATGCATTATGCATCGAGAAAATTGTAGCACAATATTTGATGCATCGAGAAAACAGATGCATAACCTGATATGCATCCGTAAATATGGATGCATAATGCATTATGCATCAATTTTTTATATACGCATTAAAACCAACCAAAACAATGGTTACATAACTTGTTATACATGCATAACTTTGTTATGCAGATGCATAATTTGTTATGCAGTCGAGAAAATAGTTGCATAATTCATTATGCATCTGCAGAATGTGTTATGCGTCTTTTTTGGTGGCCGCATAATGGCTACATAATGCATTATGCATCGAGAAAATAGATGCATAACCTGATATGCATCCGTAAATATGGATGCATATTGCATTATGCATCAATTTTTTATATGTACGGCTAAAATCAACCAAAACAATGGTTACATAACTTGTTATAGACGCATAACTTTGTTATGCAGATACATAACTTGTTATGCAGTCGAAAAAATGGTTGCATAATTCGTTATGCGTCTGCAGAATGTGTTGTGCGTCGTTTTTGGTGACTGCATAATGGTTAAGTATCAAGTTTTCAAAAAAATTCCCTAAAATGAGGATCACCTCCGATTTTTTCGTTAAAAACAAAAATTTGATATTCTTGTTTGTACTCGTTGCGTAGCTCTTTTAAAAAGATTTCCAACGATATAAAATTTGTAAAATTCTAAGGCGCGGATTTTTAGATATGTTATGTCCAAGTTGCGCTGCCAATTATACCCCTGAAAAAGATAGTATGCATAACGAGCTATGCCTGAAAAGATAGTATGCATAACCAGTTATGTATTGATTCATATAATAATTTCATATAATTATGGGTGTCACGGTATCCAAAATTAATTGTGGGCCTGAGAACGAGAATATTATTTTTTTTGGGTCTCCCCCTAATTTCCCCATAATTTTATTTGTATGTAATTTTACGTCCAGGTTTGGATTAGTTCAAACATTAGAAGCTCATTTTACGTCCAGGTTTCTTTTAATTCCAACTGTAAAATCCGATTTTACGTCCAGTTTTCTTTAAGTTCCAACGGTAGAAGTGATTTTACGTCCAGATTTGGAGATTTTACGTCCAGGTTTGGATTAATTCCAACTGTAGAATTTTATTTGCATGTAGTTTTACGTCCAGGTCTGAATTAGTTCCAACCGTAGAAGCTCATTTTACGTCCAGGTTCCTTTTAATTCCAACCGTAGAATCTGATTTTACGTCTAGGTTTGGATTATTTCCAACCGCATAAGTGATTTTACGTCCAGGTTTGGATTATTTCCAATCGTAGAAGTTTATTTTACGGTCAGTTTTTCTTCACACAAAAACTTTGTCCTAAAATTCACCAAGTTAACAACAAAATTCGTTAATTTAATTTTTATCTAATTAAATTAAATTAAAATTAACTAAATAAAGGTTGTTTAGTCATTACAAAATTATTTGAGATAAGGGGTTTTTGATATTACTTATGGGTGACCCGTTTTTGTCCTATTAGGTGACGCCCTTCTAATGGAATGTGACCCCCAATAATAGCCTTCTTTTTTTATCAGATTTTTTTCTCTTTTTGAAGATCTTAGGCGACCACCCTTCCAAAGTGCAATAGAAGTCACTAGCCTGGGCCGTGATCTTTCTTGATCAACCATAGACCCCAACCAGGTAAGTGTTTGGTTTAGTTGTTCAGTTCCATTAAACACTGAAGTGATCACTCATGGTACCAATGCTTCTAGTTCCATGCAGGAAACATGGAACAGAAACAATAAACTGTTCAATTACAGGATTTTGATAGTAACATACCAAAAAAGAAAAGGAGTGACAATCACAAATGATCTACTTGTAGATTCTGATCGGTGTTGCGTTCTTTTGGGGGGGGAGAGTTTATGATACACAGATTACTATAGCATTCATCCTGAAAAAGTAGGACTCATTCATCTTCCTCAAGCTCTGTGAAATCTTCAACCATAGTTGGCCGTGCAGTTTGGATATTGGTTGAGCGATATTCATCAATATCCAGGAGCAATAATGGGTCACAGACAACTCTTTCAGCCTGCAATATCTTGGGGCAACCTATAGAATCACACCCCAAAAAAGGTCAATGTAAAAACTCAAAAGAAAGAAGTCAAAGTTATTGTATAGTGGGTATATTGGATGGCCTGGCTATATATGGTATATTTATATAGCTGGCTCACATATTCTACTCCTATCACATATTTATATATGGTATATTTATATGGCGGCTAGAGTATTGTTGGAAACCAAAGTTACCTGCTACAGGGCACTTGCAAGGTGGCCTTTCTTTCTTAATATAGTGCAATACGAACTTCATTTCATAAATATGTTTGCAATCCATACTGCACCAGACAAAATAAGGCAAAAGTTTCAATGTTAGAAAAGAATTCTTTGATACAGATATACACAGTGACTGCAAGGAGTGAATCAATTTGAATAATCTGTGGGTTCATTCAACATAATTAACCAAGTCGTAAATCTGGTGTTAATCGCTGTTGAAATTTTCCTTCCTCACTCAACTGATGTACGGACACTCTACATATGGACGAGGTTTTTTAATATAAGCTAGAATGACTATTATGGTTGATAGGCTACATTAGCACAAAGGATACCCAAGAAGATGACACCCCGACAGAAAATTTCATGGTTGGACAGAACAAAGAATCCTAAGGCCAAGAATAACTCTTGTCCCACCCAAACTGTAAATCTTCTTTTTTTAGTGCAGAAACCCTTAAAGCCAGCTCTAGACCTAATTTACATACACCCTGGATCCTTCACCCTTAAAGCCAGCTCTGGATACGACACCCTGGACACAACAAATCTGAAAAGTAAAACTAGAGGATAAATATTTGTATCTGGCTATCTGCCAATGAGAACTGAATCCCCATCGTATATATATCCTGGAAGAAGGTTATATCAGCAAGGAGCATGTAAGTAAGGAATACATGACACCACATGCTCATACACTTATGTTATATGACTGGGGAAGGGTTCTTAGTATTGAAAGCGCACAACATCTAGAGATCAAATAGCAGCAACTGAGCATACTGTTTATCAGAGTCACTTGCCAATTGCATACATGTCTCTTTAGAGACGGCCAATGGTACACCATGATCCACCCAATGGTTTCACTCATATTCCATCTAAAACAAGTACACAACTGTACCGCTGCTACGTGATGATATTTAGATTAGAACAGTTACCGATAAATTATGATAAGTACGAGATTGATTGATATAAATACGTGAAGAAACTGTTTCTTCGGTCGGTGAACTCCAGATAAGAGATACTAAATCGACCTACTAATAACTTGGATGCTATACTTTGCAGATTATAATATATGGGTAAGCAAATAAGGAAACGGAATAAAGGCTTGGGAATATCATACCTCCGAACAGGGTCTTGTAGTTCAGTAATAGGCTTTCCACTTACTGGGCATGTGATATTTAAAATGCTGGTCTGAGTGCTTGTCATGACGATGTCCTCCTGCTCGTCACCAGGCATTGACTGACCTGCATGGTGAACATTCTGTGGAGGAGCCGTTGAGAGTGTCAAGTATATAAAAGTGATTAAAAAAAAGGAAATAATAAATATGAACAATGGAAACACATATGCTGGATAGTAAATAAAATCTAAATGATATCTTTGCTCCGTGCATGTAGAAAAGAAAGGTCCTAACATGATCTCTTCATTATTCTATTTTAACTTTGTTAAGCTGATTGGTGTTTCCTCCAGTATTACTCCTCTAACAACCGCTAATTAGAAACATAGCCGGCAAATGAACACTAAAATTACACAAATCATGAGTCACAGCCTGCTCCTTAAATGACCATTTGCACCAAAGCGCACTGGCAGCTGATGAAGCTCACAAGACTCAACTGTGATTAGTCGTTGGCCTAGTGATTTATGATATCATGGAATGATTTCTGCAAGTTGGACCTGATTTACCAAACATTAATTTTATTGCCTCAAACGGGAGCTTGGTTGAGCAATTCTAAGATGAGTAAGTTAAAAAACAAAACAATCCTTATAAAACTCCACAGAAGCAAAATCTGAGATAAGAATATACTGATGTAACTGATAATCTGTGATCCCCAGTGGCAACAAGAATCCGGACAAGTAAACGCTTTAATCAAATGAAAACATAATGAAGACAAGTACATGTATATTGAGTTACCATTGGTTTGAGTCGTTTGACCTCCGACACTAACAATTGACTGCCATTGCAAACTATAAACTCCAGAAAATAGGCAGGATCTGAATTTTTTATCACACAAAAAAAGGATCTGAATTCTGAGATACTAGTTTCAGTGTAATACCACTCTTGTCCTAATTAACAAAACTTTAGGAGTATATCCAAGGACTTCCACCCCTAGTGTGGAATCTAGTTAAGTACACGATCAGCATTGAAGTGTTCAAACTTACATATCTAGTTAAGCTACATTCAGACCTAACTTCTTCTCTTAGCTCACTTAGTGTTCAAAAAAGTTAAACGATGAATTTTCTTCCAGCGCTTTGTCAGTGATTCTTACTGTGATCTCTTAAAATAGCAAATTCTTACTATGATCTCTTAAAATACCAAAACTGGCAAAAGAAAGAGAGAAAAATTACCCAAATAGCTTCTCTGAACTGACGTAGAGATGAATTGTTCTGAAGATTCAATGGGTTAGCAGCCTTCGTTTTCGTTTCTTCCTCGTCAAACAATTTCTTAAAATCCGTTAACTGTAATTAAACCCAAAAAATTAAGTAAGTAAGTAAGTAAGAAACTAGCATTCCGGAACTAAGGGGAAAAGAGAATGGAGAGAGATAAATCTACCCCTTCTCCAGGTTGGTAAGAATTCCCAACAGTTTGGACTGCAGATGAGAAATGTGCGCAATCATTCGATGTTTTCAGTAACTCGATGACAGCATCTTCAAGCTCTTTCACCTACATTATCATAAATGTGTACTCGAACAAACAAAACTTTATCAAAACATGAAAAATTGATTCAGAGTTGAAAAGAATAAGATTTTACCATTTGAGATCGATTCTCTTTCTCCAAATCGACGGCTACTCCTTTAACCATCGTCGAAACTTTCCTAATTTCCTGAAACAAGTAGGTGACATATCAAAATTTTATAAAATAGGAAGTGAGGGTTAGGGTTACAGTCAGGGTTTTGAAATAAATGACTTACACCGACGAGAGCCTGATTATCATTGAAAATATTGCTAGAGGCTGTTTTGATCCTACCAGCAGTACCCTCGACATGGCGATTAGAGGTTGAAGCCATAGTTTTTTTAGGGTTTGGGGAAATTTGTTCTTCAGCTGGTTCGTTTGGTGATCTTTCGGTGATGCTGATGACTGTAAGACAGGATCTCCGAGGAAATTATGAATGAGGGAATTTGGCGAAACTTTATTTTGCTTTGGTGAAATTTTACTCAGCAAGGAATTTTCTCTCGCCTGTCTGCAGTAGTCTAGGGCTGCAGAACGGGTAGGGTGGGTAGGATAGGGCCTATTTCGCCATCCTATCCGCTGAATGGCGGGTAAGAAATTTTTTACCCGCCATCCTATCCGACCCAATAAATGGCGGGCCGGGTAAGATAAGGTGGCGGGTATAACCGTTTTTTCGTAAGTATCTACACAAGTACCCAACGGTACTGTCAATCTAAGTAAAAATAAACAAAAGCATTCTGGTAGGCACAAATCCATTTGCAGTCACAAGAAACAAATGTTCCGTTTTTTTCAAAATCTGTAGGGGGTAAAGCAGAACCTAACTAACACAAAAATACAAAAACAAATCTCCAAAGGTTTAAAGCTCTTCGCAGGGACTTGACGCTACGACGAATCCCAGCATAATTCCATGTTCTTCATGTAAACTTGGTCTTCATTCATCATCTACGATTATAGAAAAGCTTTAATTACCTCCGCTCTTTGTTGGTTAAGTCCTCCACTGGTTGCAATAAGCAGAGAGCCATTCGACTTGCGCTCACTTACAGCGCCTAAAAAAATGTGGAACAATAACAACTGATTCTTATTAAACATGCTCCGTCAGATGTATCACATGGTATTCCAACGAAATAATTTCAATGATTATCATCTACTAATCAGTGTTTTTCCCATTATTGATTAAATTACTATGCAACAAGAAATAATTTCCAGCACCAAGTTCTACAGCAACAACTCCGTCAAAGTCAGAAGAAGAGAACATACTATGCAACAAGAAATCAGCCAATACAAGTTTTGTTTTTCACACCTAAGAGGAGGAAATATGTGAGAGAACCAAGCATTAATCAACTACAAAGAATAGTGTAACTCATGCATTACCTGCAGTCCAACACTTGGAATTGATGATGTGATACTATTTTGGATAGTCTTAATTAATAATATTCGACTGTTCTGCACACACTGTACCGTATAAGAAATTTGTTTTAAAGAAAAGATCAATACCATTCCAAGTAATTTGACAGTCGTGCACTAAAATTAGAGCTATAGCAATATGCTGATTCACTGACAACGTAGGAGATACATACACATACGAAAATCCATGGAAAACCTTAAAAGGACTTACCGGTACGTCTAGGTAGAACAAGATCACCATCTTCATCTAGATTCATCATTTGACATGGCAATTTTCTTCAACATTTACAACAACACTTTGTATCTTCACCTCTGCATCAAATACTACATCATCAAATAAATTACAAAGTTAATTACTAGTAACGCGATACAACACACTTTGCATACCATTGATACCAATAAATATCCCCAAGTACTTATTTTGCTAAGCTGCGAACAACACTGCTTAAACCAATCAAACAAAGTAGTATAGCCATTCATAAAGAGTGGATTCAATAACTTGCAATTCAATTGAAACCCGTTTTTGAGAACACCAAATAAATACATCCTGATTGACTACATTGCAATTCAAAGATGAATAATTTGCAATTCAATTGAAACCCACTTACTAGAATACTTCAAATAAACTATCCTAATTAAAAATCCAAAATTTGCAATTCAATTGAAACCCAAATAATAGAAAACACCCCTAACAACAAATATGTATTTTCTCTCTATAATCCATCACTGATAGAAGTAGTTACCTGGAAGCTGGTGGTTTAACATGGAGAAGCATCATGAAGTACAATTCAACACCAACAACAGATTTATGACTCTTTTTTTTTTTTCATATTGCTTGACCCAATTGTTAATTGCTTTTCATTACCTTTAAGAAAAGAAGATCCAGAAAGCCATCCCTCAACATTTACAACAATAATATGAAAAACTAAATTCCTTTGAGAATTTTCATCAATCAGTTAACATGCATGTTAAGTTTTCATAAAATCTCACTTATTTAGGAATTAGGGTTTGATTTCATAGCACAAAGAGTAAAATCATGAGAGCGACTTGATGATTCAGACTAGTTTGTCTTCCTTTTTCTAAAATCAAACATGCAGAGGATGAAATCAATCAAAATCCTCACAAAATAATCAAACCTGAATTTACCTTTTGAAATTCCTCTTTAGACGGAGATGGAGCAAGAACAGTAGAAAGGGTTTCTTCAAAAGACCGAACTGAATGAGTTCTCCACTTCTAGATTTAGGGTTGAGTTTGATTTGGGAAGAAGGTTATTCTCTGTTCGAACTTAGATATGGTTTGGGGAGAAGAAGAAAGAAGAGGAAACAGTTAAGGAAGAGCAAACAACTTCATTTATTAAGCCTAATATGTTTCGAAATAACGAAAAAATACAAAGGAAAAAACAACAACGCAAGGATAATTAAGTCATTTCGAAATTAACGGGTAAGCGGTAGGGTAGGTTGATTTCGAGCTTTACCCGCCACCCTACCCGTTTGATGGCGGGTAAAATAAATTTCAACCGTTATCCTACCCATCAAACGGCGGGTATGGTAGGGTACGAGTAGAGCAGGGACGGATAGGATAAAAATGGAGGATATGGGTAGGGTATGTGCACCCCTAGTCTGCACTCTATGCGAAAATAACCGGGAAGACCAATGTATTTTGGGCGGGAATGCTAGGTGGCAACTGGCAAGACTCAAGACGAGGAAATTAGGGCCGAAAATACTCACCTACCTGTACCAGCCCGCCATGGGCTCCCTAGCCTGGCCTAGTTAGCACAAACGGGAAGGTTCGGGATTTTCCTAGTAAAATTTAATAGCCTGGTCTGATATCTGCATAAACAACCTGGCATGATACCCATTTGAATTATCATAAGAATTTTAATTTTACGGAAATAAATTATTACGTGATTTGGTTATATTTTTGCTTTAAAATTCTTATTCTCATTTCTTTTTTACATTTAGAAGATTAATCGTATAAGATTCTTTCAAAAATTATAGTTCATATAGCCTCCAAATTCCAAACAAAAATTTAATCGGTTATTACAAAACCTTAAAAGTACAAAAATCACGTAGCCTGTTTGGCATGTCTGGCCTGGTTAATAAAATAGGCTTTAGGCGGTCTTTAGGCCTCAAAATAACTATATTTATCTGGCCTGCCCGACCTGACGGGCTTTTGGGGTAGCTGAATATGAAACCTGTCGGATCTGGCATGGGTTAAAAATCAGGCTAAGGTGCCCGGCTGACCCGATTTACACACTAGAGTAAATGTTTCGGGGTCTGGTTATGTGCACGAGTGATGCACTAACATTTCAATCTCCGTTGTTAATTTAATTTATGAATCAGGTACAAGGGTCGAGATTTTAAATATGTATGGACGGTAGGGATCATCATTTAACTGGCCATGTGAATATGTCAGATATACTTTCTTTAGAGGAGTGTGTACAAGTTTAGTCTTAAGATTTATTAATCAACCACTTTTATAAGTTTCATGCTAGTTTGCACGTATACTCGATTTTTTCCGGATGAGTAACATATATAATTAACTTTTCATAATATTTACAATTAACAACTAACAAAATGATGATTGAATGATCAGCTTGCCAATAACGCGATATTGGCTAAAGGAGATTGTGAAGAGGAGATCAAAGCAGTTAAAATGAGTTACATAGACTACATGCTTTGTCCATAATACATTAATTACCGAGGAAATTTTGGAGTTGAGACAGAAGATCTAAAACTTATGTGTTATTTTTTGTTGTAAGGAAGCAAATTAGGCAGCTTTTCAATTGGCAAGCAAAACCAATACAAGTGCAACATTTGGTTTACATGTGAACCACCGATTTATAATTATAAATTTCTTAACAAAGGCCGATGGTCCAGAGATTATGGAGTTTAAATAAGTCTCCACAATACTCATATTATGTTTTGTAAATTATCATTATTAATTTAAGGTTTTTCGTCAAAGGAAAAATGATGACGATGATCAAAATTGATAGTTGCTCGTACCTTCCTTACTATGCCTTTTAGCCAAAAGAAGAGAAAAATCCTTACAGAATGACGTTGAAAAATGTTAGCTCCCTGTCTCAGTTGTAATTAAGGTAGTTTGTAGTAGTTTAATATACTATCATACTCACATTATCGAGCAATGGTTCGTCAACTTGTCTTTACAATTTAAAGCATGGTATATGGTTAACAGAGAAATGTTAGATAAAATAAATAAACAGTCGATAGACGATCTGTTAGAGAATGACTTGGTCGAACTCGTGAATTATGTTATTTCAAGCATATTATTAATGCTAGATGCACAAAATTATATCTTGATTTCTAACCTACTTAAGTCAAGTCTCGTATTAGGATTAGAGTATGGTAGTTGAGTATCAAATATCACTGAATAATCCTCGATGATTGAAGACTGAAGATCAAACGAAAACATTTGGAGAACTTCATCGAAAAGGAGGTATGTGAAGACTGAACCATTTTATTTACTTATAATATTACCATTCTATCTTTATGAGACTATGTCATATGACTAATAGTATATATACAATTGCAAAGAAGAAGCTATGACCAAGCTTGTCTTGTTAAACATCTCGAAATATGATTCAAGCAATGGATGTTCATAGATCCTTAGCAATCTTAGTTCAAAAAATTTATTGTTCAAGAAGCATTTTCGTGTCAAATAGATCATTTGTAAATTGGCCAAGCAGTGATATTTATATCTTTGGGGGGATTGGGAATGTTTCAAAACATCAAAAGAGAGTTTTCAGAACTACTAAAATCAAAACACAGGGTAGGTACACATACTTTTAAATATCTTTTATTCCTAAATGTAGGTAGATGGGCATGCACAGTATGCGTACCAAGGAGTTCTGAATTCATGAATGGGGGAGGTACGCGTACCTCAAGAGCCTAAGTTCGTGAATAACTTAAGGTATGCATATCCAGTACACATACCTTAGCACCCTGAATTTACGAACTTGCTCATAGGTACGCATACCTACTGAGTACGAATTAAGCAGATGCTCATGAACTATTTTTACGAATATGTTCAACATCGATACGACTTTCATGAACACCTTTAAGACATCTTTTATCACCAAATCACTTTTTGTATGTGTATCATGATTCAAGTCTTAAGTTCTAAATGAGCATGATTGTGCTTATACATTCATATGATATACTTGCCATGAACTATCATTATACACGGTTATGGTACCTTGGAACATAATATATATTTTTCTATATAATTTCAAGATAAACTTGTCACATGCTTACATGAACTCCAAACAAGAGTTCTATCTAAACTGAGAAATTGTTTGCTTGAGTCTCAAGTTATCTTAGCTTGAATTCTAAGCAACTATACTCTTGAGAGTCTATAAATAGAGAGACTCAAACAACTGGGAAACTCAATCTCGGACACTCCTATGTCCTAGTTGTTTGCTAGAGTCTTCCTTAATTAACCTAGGTTTCCTCTCGCAAACATAATTAGGTTTACGAATTAAAGACTTCACTTAAGGATTCATGAATCTAGGTCCGACTATCTTTACCTTGATTGTTCGTGTATCCTGGTCTTGTTCTTTTTGTTGTTGAGTATCTAGTCAATCTCCTTCATGAAAGAGATAAATAGAAACCACACAGTTTTCTTCGTCTTAGACTTTGTGATTCCTCAAGATACATATCTAAAACTATTCTTTATTGATCGGTTTAAGATGTTCGTGAGAGGTGGTTAATAACCCAGGCTTCTTAACTAACTAAGTGTAATTGTTCCAGATTTGTGAGGTTTCTAGCTTTGTATATTGCAAACAGATTTCCAAACCTTAAAAGAAAATCATATAGGCTTATTTGTTAGAGGAAAATTGGTGTCAAAAGTCTTCACTGAGGTTGAAGCAACTCTTGGGCGGTAAAGGACGTCAGCTAAGGGAATCGATTGCGTAGAGCGTTGCGAAGTTCAAGAGGCGTAAGGAGCACGACTATAGTTGAATTGCTTGGAGGTTAAATCGGTTTCAACTACATTCCACTCTAAAGTCTGATAGTGGACTAGTCTCTGTAGCGGCTTAATACAGTTTGGTACTCAAAACTGGACGAGGTCTCATGGTTTCAAGCAAGAACAATTTTTCTCGTTAAAAAAACTTTTAGTGTGTTATGTTTTTCCTTTTTCACATTATATTGTTTTATCTTACAATAGGAATAACACAAGTAGTACGTAAATCAATTTTATAAGATAAGGCCATATCAATTTTGATCAATTACGAGACTAGTTCTTGTAGAATTTGTTTCTTGGAAAATAGATAGTTTCGTACTTGGAAGAATTTGTATCCTCTTTACTTGGACACGACTAAATTGATCTTGGATATTGATTTAGGAGACCATCCAAGTACTATTGTATATAATTAGGTTCATGGAATTTATTGTCTTGACTTTCTGATCGTGGATAAAAAGAGATATAAAACTCTATCTACATATTGTTCAAGGATCTTTAATTAGATCTACTAGCAATTGTGTATTAGGTTTTGTTCATACTGATTTCCGAACGAAAAAGTTGGTGGTGTACTTGGTACCTAATGTAGTTTTGAAAGTTGTTGTAAAGTGGTAGCAAAGATTCGTTCAACTCAGACTTGTGAAGATTGATTTTAGACCTAATTCTTAATTAAACTAGAAAAAATGTATAGGTTGATAACAATATTGCGAGAGACTGGGACTCGGGATTCTACCATAAAACTCATTCATGTGATTCATATATTTATTCAAGACAATTTTAGCTCAAATATGGACTCTATTTCTTTGCCACAAGTAGATTTTCAAAGTTAATGAATGTAAATCGAAAGCACGAGATATCAAAATTCTTAAACTAAGCATGACCATCAACTGAAATCGCAATAATTCAATAAAAACCATAAACCGATTAATAATCAATGCAAAAACTCATAAAAGAATTAAATATAATTACCACACACATGAAATATGGCTTCCTACGTCATCCTGGTGTTAGGGTTTAGCTCCTCATGTCGGAAACACTCTCAAAAGATTTATTCATGGCTCAAAAAGTGTTTACAAAGGTGAAAAGATGAAAACAATGAATTTGCAACGCTTTAATGCCGTTACAAATTCGTTGTTACAAAAAATAGTTGAAAATGATGAACTCCAGTCACTAAAAGCTTTTTGCAACTATTTCCGAGGAAAACAATTTATGCGACTGACTTCGCTGGTCCAATGTTCTTCGTGTTCTTGATAACTGTAACAACAAAAATAATTCTCTCGGACATCTTATTCTTCACTTATCCGCCTTTGTTAGGTCCGTAAACTCCCGATATCACTTCTCTGACTTCCCAAACTCCTTTTATACACCACAGGGTCTAAATATATCGAGTAAATCCCTAAAATAAGCTTGCTTTCTTTCACCAAAAGTCAGAGGAATAATTCATTTTATATCTCTGTTTACGCGTTTGTTGAGTTGTTAAAACTCTCTCTAGTCGACAGATGAGAATCCTAGGAGAATATCTACTCCAAACAACTTGTAACTACCTTAAATAAAATCACTAGTATCCTGAAATATCCTCCACCTATGTTTTGCTTCAAATCAATAATCCAGCCCATTCTAGTCGATCCAAACACATGTCCCTGTTTTTCTCTAACAAGTCCAACCCAACATAAATCCGTGATTGAATCTCATTAAAAATCGTCCAAATTCAAAACATACTCAGTTGACTGCAACTTTTCCCGCCAAAATCCAGTTTTCAAATGGTGAAGATGGAGTGCCCCTATCCAAATCGGGGGTCCCTTTAGCACATGTCTTAGGGTGTAATTAATAATTTTCGGGGTGTGAATAGTAAAATTCTTGGGGTGCCTTTAGTAATTTTCTCCAGTACCACTTTCGAGCCAATTTTTTCACACATGTTTATTTCTTCAAAAACACCTACAAACATATAAAATACCAAAATGAGTACTAACAATATAGAGAATTGAGATCAATCCATACACAAAAATGTGTCTATTAGAACCCTCTCATTTTCAATTGGTACCAGAGAAGGCAAACATTTTAAACCTAATAAGTCTATGTTTGCGGCTATTTGAATAGATTGACAAGAGTTCAATCTCTATTTTACGTACCACCAGCCTTCGACAACACAAATTATTTACTGTAAAAAATTGTTATGAGCTCCTTCTTACAAGCTCGTAATTTCAAAACATGGGTTCTTGTTATAAAGAGGTATAATCCTCTAACGGTTACACAAGGCAAAAAAAACTATTGTGAAAGACATATCCACTTATAGCGGTGATGAAACCAGTAATTCTAAACACGACTCTGACTGACTCAACGCTATCATCCATGCCACAAGTCAAGATCTTCAATATCATGTGTGTACTTGCACTATGTCGACAGATGCTTGGGATATCTTAGCAACCATACTTGAAGGGAATACCTAAGAGAAGTAAGTCTTCAAAACCAAAGTTCTTACTGGCAAAACCTTTGCATGACTAACGAAGATTCGTTTGTGGAATTTAATCACAAATTATTTGAGAAGGTGAATGCCTCTCATACATTAGGTAGGACTATATTCGAAAAGGTTATTGTAATGAAAATTTTGAGATCTTTGTCATCCCAAATACGAGTCTAAAAACATGTCATTATTGAAGGAAATGATCTTACTACACTTTCTATAAGCATCCTTGTTGGGAAGTTTAAGATCTTTGATCATGAACATCACACTAAGAACGAAAAAGGCATTGCCTTTAAAACCTTAAAGAACACTTAAGTACTTGATAAAAGTGAAAGTATCAGTGCCTTTGAGAAATATCAGAGTGATGATTGTGAATTGTCAGATGGAGATCTTGACAATACAATGTCTTTTATCATTAGACTGTTTAGAGATCTTCTTAGGAAGAGAAATAAACGTTTCTCCATAGGAAAATCCTGATTATTACACAATCCACATAATAGTGATCCTCATAAAAATAGGGATTCTAACGATAGTAATGATGAGGAAATGTGTCATGTACCCTGCTATGCATGGTTAGAAGAGGGTTCCCCTTATCATATCATTGTTAGTAGTTAGTAAAATAGATACTAAGTATTAATTAGTAAATTGTCTAATTAGTAGTTAATTATCAGTGTAATGAATGGGTGTGATATAACCACCTGGACCGTTGAGGGTCGTTAGATATTAAGTTAGATGTGTCTAGCTATATAAGCAAACAAAGAGTCTGCAATGAAAACCTTAAGAAAATTATAATATAAATATCGAGTTATCGACTCAGGCTTGTTCTTCGGAATTAGAAGGCTCGATTCTTCGGAATTGAGAGAAACTTGTCATGGGTTCATGACAATAAACCTCAGTGCTTCAAGTGTAGAGGCTTCAGTCACTTTCCTAATGAGTGCTTGAATCGCAAGAAGTACACTGGCAACAAAGGTCTTGCTGCGACACTCGATGAGACGTCTAATCATTATGATTTATAAGAAAAATATGTTTCAAGTGTAGCTCTCTTGGCTGGAATGGTCAATTCTGATGATCCTTATGTCAATACTTACGTCAATATTGACAACTTCCTTGATGATCCTTCACCAAATTCTTTGGAGGTTAGAATGGATTTTTCACACACTAATGAAAATTATGTTATCAATATTTCAGGACCATCACAATTGTGTCTTCCTGTAGAAACGAGAGATGTTATCGAATCTCTATCCAATCGAACATATATTTACTGTACTATTGAAGGTTACTTACTCAAACATTGCTTCAAGTATAGACAAAAGTAAGGTACATCAACAAACTGAAATGAAGGGATAGTCGCTTGACAAATGTGCTTCAACTCTTCCAAAAATAAAATATATCCAAGGTGTGTAAGGTTGTTCTTTCTTCTCCCAAAATCTTGAATAATTCTAAGGGAAAGGATAAACCTAAAGGAAAGAAGAAATTTATATTTAAACGATCAACGAAAACGGATGTTGACAAACCTATGCAGGAATTAATGTAGTGATGAGTTCACTGCTTGCCTAAACACAACTTCATTGTGTTAAAAAGTGCATTATTGTCTCATGTGCCCTCTAAATAGACAAGAACTATGCACAATAAGGGCTTTGGGTCAAACTACACTTAGTATGTGTCTTGAATATTATTACTTGAATTTCCACCCTCTTGATGTTTGAAATAGTGTGTGGACTCTATTTTATGACACTTGTTTTCAATTGTAGCCATTATATGAATAGAAAATAACGAAATTCCATGTCGAGCCTTGCTCCATTGAAATAAGTCCACAATATGATCTCGTGTCCGATCTGGTGTTTGTCCCAGTTACTTAACTGGAATGTCAAAATTTATTCTCCATGCATCTTATGATAAGTTTATGACTTAATGATAACACATCACAGAATAGAGAGTCCAAAATGTAATGACTCGATATGAGTATCAATTAATTTTATGCTCTCAGTATAAAATTCTCTTTGCCTATCTGACTTATAAGGAATAGACGAGAACAGGATCCATGGGATCTTACTTGACTAACTAAGATTTCATGTATGCTCTTAGAAAAATATCTAATGGTACAAATTAATATATTAAACTCAAAAATTTTGGCATGAATTAACAAAGTTTTCATACTCTTAATTAAAACACATACATGTTCATCTTTCAATATATTTCAAGTACAAACTTGAAGGAATGCTAAAATTGACATTTCACCTTTCAAGTTTGAGTTATAGTTCGTGAACGGAATCCTTGATAGACACAATTTTGTGTCTGTATTGTCCTCAATGTTTGTATTGTTGGAACTCGATTTTTGTACTAATATTGTGTTTTTAGGTATTTTTAGGTATTTTTGGAAATAAATACTTTCGGAAAAATCGGCTCGAAAAGTTACGCGGAGCACCCACAGAGGACATTTGATATTCAGACTCCCACAGTTTGGATAAGAGGCACCCTCAGGACACCCCTCAAGGCACCTACTATTCGCACCCCACCTCTGGATAGAGGGAAGCCCCTTCTTCTTCACGGTTAGACAGATTTTGGCGGGAAATATGGTTTTGAAAATGCAGTTAACTCGTTATTCCCTGTTTCGATTTTTGATGAGTTCTGATGAGAATTTTTAGGAGGAATGAGTTGGAATAATCCTGTTTAGTCAATACAGGATTTGTATGAGGCTTAGAAACGTGAAAAAAAAGGGGATGTGTACGTGGACTTTGCAAAACAGAGGAGGAAGATACTCGGGATTATGCCGATGCTGATATGGAAAGATTGCATGCGTTTTCAACGTCTTGACCCATTCCTTGATGATCAGGGAGCATATTTGGAGCGTGTAGACACTGATTGACAGCATGAGAAGGCAAGAAAGGAAAGAATATATCCAAAGTTTATTTTTATTTACTGCGGAATGATGGAAAGATTTTCGTAAGTAATGAGGTGATATTCTTGTACCTGTTGAGTATAAATTAGAGGTTGGGATAGCATAGAAGGGGGAAGAAGTTATTGGAAGGGAACAAAGTGAAGAAATAGAGAGATACAAAGATTTGATTCTGCTGCCATTAGAGAAGAACACGAAGAACAAAGACTACAAAGAGCAGTCGTTTTCTAGTGTCTTATTTTTTGAATTTCTGTAACACCCGAGATGCAGCATTTATCTTCGCTGACTGAGACGCATATAGTAACAGCGATTTCTGCAACATCTCATCAGTGTTGCAAATCACTGTTTTATTATAAATCATCTTTGTAAGCACCTTTTTGAGCAATAAAAATGAATTTTGAGCGTGTTTCCAACACGATTAGCGGCTAAAAGTTCCCGGTGACCAAGGCAACGGAGGAAACTATTCTCTTATGCATGATTGGTAATTTTCTTTTATAATTTCAATTATTGTTAATTTGATTTAATTCACTAAGATCACTTTAATATATGTTTTTATGAGATGAAAATGGTTTTCTTAATTAGTTGTGAATCAATTTGATGTCTTATGCTCAGAAATAATTCTTTGATAATTCATGCTTAGGGATTACAATTTAATGTTTGGAAACCTTACAGATATTAGTGAGTTAATGTGAAAAAGGGCTTAATAATAATTCTTGAAATAATCTTTATCAACCAATCAGTTAAAGGAATAGTGGAATCTGGAGTCTTGGTCTAGTCTTAAAATCTTGATATCACTTTATTTGAGTTTATCTTTGTTTAGCTTAGAAATTTAATTTAAAAAATTGAACCTTCACAAGTCTCAACGAATCTTTTACTACAACATCATTGAAAATAACCATCAATCCTTAACTTTAAGAGTACTATTGGTTTCAAAACACCATACAGTTTGTCATTCTTCCTTTTCTAGTCTCACGCTATTTTTGGAACTCTTCCAAAAAGTTTGCTTGTAAAGTGTTATATATTGGTACTCTTGTGAACACAAACTCTTATTCGTAAGAATTATGGAGCATCCAAGCACGATATCTTCTAGTGAGACTTGTATTCCTATGGTTGTTGATAATCACACAACTATGAAGGAAGATGAGAAGTCCTACTCTTTAGAGAAAGATTTCTTTAAAAAGAAGAAGAAGAATATGAAGAAGCTTAGAGCAAATTGCTCCAACCAACAAAGGCTTGCAACCTTTCTTGAGAACTTAAGAAGACTAAGATGGAAGTGCAGGGACACAAAGACATTCTGCAAAAACTATTCGAGATTAAAGAAAGCATTTGTCAAACAACAACCTAATAGGTTTGAAAAAGTTAATTCTCTTATTCATAAACCCCTATATTCCAATGTCGGTTGCTGACAACGAGTTCAGGGAGAATTCTTTAAGGGTACTAGTTAAACCACATGTGCGATGCACATGCTTGACTTTTACTCTTTGAACAATACCAAACTTGATTACAATTATATTTTTTTCGTAAAATAAAATTTAATGTTCTTATTTGTACTCATTATGTAGGTAATTCAAAGAGCTTTCCAAATATGTTAATTATATAAAAATCCGGCGTATATTTTAAAAAATATCAAGTTTTTAAAAAATTTGATATATTTTTTAAACAATGACATTTATGTTAGTATGTAAATATATTAGATGACCGCTGCCACGGTGGGATGGCCGACCGAAGAAATCTGCGCGAAAGTATCATTTTTCCTGATACGGCGTGAAAGTATCATTTTTCCTAACATGGCGCAAAAATATAGTTTTTCCTGACACGGCGTGAAAGTATCATTTTTTTCTGACACGGGGTGAAAGTATCACTTTTCCTGAAACGCAAAATTATCCGATGCATAAACCAAAATATGGCTGCATAATGGTTATGCATTTAATTTTCGAAAATTGTACCTAAAGTGAAAATATCACTTTTCTTGAAACGGAGGGAGTACATCGTTTTATTAGTTCCAACGGAAAATAAGTTGATGCATAAACCAAAGAGGGAAGATCCCTTTACACTTTTATTTTTACACTATCTCACACGGTTGACACTAATTATTTTACAAAATCTAAACGGTAGCATATTTGAAGCTAACACTTTGGAGATATGTTTGTCTTATCAAAATCTACATGCCCCTAAAAAATGACCAAATTCCGAGATGTGTAACTCCACCATCTACTATTTTGAAAATAAAACGTCAAAAAGACTTTATTGGGATAGGGTTTGCGTACCTAAGGTGATTGATACGGGTATGTTTTGGTATAACAACCATTGAGTTGACTAAATCACTAAATCACTTTAAGACCGTACGCAATTATTTAGTAGTATTCCTTTAACCTTAGGTTTCTTCTCGAGACCCTGTAGGTTAACGACTGAAAGACTTCATTGGGATTGTGAAGCCAGACGAAACTACTTCTCTTATAGTTGAGCGATCTGATCTTGCCATTTTATATTGTACGAGTTCAGTTGAATAATTGACTTGAGATTATATCTCCGATAGGGCAAGATAAAAATAAATCACAAACATCTTCGTCTCATCGTTTGTGATTCCGCAATATCTAGTTTCGCTACCATACAATTTAGATTATTGTGAGGTGATTGATAATTCTAGGTTGTTCTTCAGGAATTTCATTAGGATCCCGTTCTTGTACCTTTGCCAATTTTATTGACAAAAACTGGGAGAATTAATATGTAGTTCACACTACAAATACATATGGTTTTCGGATCATTATGTAAGGGGGAGTGGTTTCCATGTGAGATGGAGTATTTACTAAGGGGGAGTGATACATATCACCGTAATGGCTATGTATTTAATTTTCGAAAATTGTACCTAAAGTGAAAATATCACTTTTCTTGAAACGGAGGGAGTACATGGTTTTATTAGTTCCAATGGAAAATAAGTTGATGCATAAACCAAAGAGGGAGGATCCCTTTACACTTTTATTTTTACACTATCTCACACGTTTGACACTAATTATTTTACAAAATCTAAACGATAGCATATTTGAAGCTAACACTTTAGAGATATGTTTGTCTTATCAATATCCACATGCCCCTAAAAAATGACCAAATTCCGAGATGTGTAACTCCACCATCTACTATTTTGAAAATCAAACGTCAAAAAGACTTCACTGGGATACAGGTATGCGTACCTAAGGTGATTGATACAAGTATGTTTTGGTATAACAGCCATTGAGTTGACTAAATCACTAAATCACTTTAAAACCATACGCAATTATTTAGTAGTATTCCTTTAATCTTAGGTTTCTTCTCGAGACCCTGTAGGTTAACGACTGAAAGACTTCATTGGGATTGTGAAGCCAGGCGAAACTACTTTTCTTGTAGTTGAGCGATATGATCTTGCCATTTTCTATCGTACGAGTTCAATTGAATAATTGACTTGAGATTTTATCTCCGATAGGGCAACATAAAAAGAAATCACAAACATCTTCGTCTCATCGTTTGTGATTCCGCGGTATCTAGTTTCGCTACCATACGATTTAGATTATTGTGAGGTGATTGATAATTCTAGGCTGTTCTTCGGAAATTTCATTAGGATCCCATTCTTGTACCTTTGCCAATTTTATTGACAAAAAGGGGGAGAATTAATATGTAGTTCACATTACAAATACATATGGTTTTCGGATCATTATGTAAGGGGGAGTGGTTTCCATGTGAGATGGAATATTGACCAAGGGGGAGTGATACATATCACCATAGTATTGTTATTGAAGTTGTGATACAATTGGACTTTGACGCTGTCTAATGATACTATGACACTGTATAATAATGATTTAGAACTATTGTTTTCTTATTGTTATAGCTACGGATTTTCAACAACGATGATGCTAAACTTACAACCTTTGGGATCATTGGAGTACTTGGAAGTGACGAAGATTTCGAGTAATGTTGAAGATTAGGCATGTGGAATAGGAGCTACAAAATTTAATTAATTTATTTTTTGTATTCCATATGTATTAATAGTTTTTCCACTAAAATTGACAAAGGGGGAGATTGTTAGAGCATTGCTCGGTCGAACTCGCATGCGTTGCTATCTCAAGCATGTTTGTCAATGTTAGTGATCAAAACTATAAGTCTTAATTTCTAGCATACATAGCTAAAGGTCTCGGACTAGGATAGAAAGTGTAGTTGAGCTCAAGAATTCCATGGCAATCATCATATAAGACGAATGACTACTCAAGGAACTGGTGGATCTTCATCGACTAAAAGGTATGTGGAGACTTGAACTTATCTATCACTCAAATGTCTATCTATTCTATCTCCTACTCTTGAGAAAATGTCGTTTTGATATATAGACTTTCGTTATGCACATTTTCTATTTCGAGCCGAGTTTACCTCGCCTATCTATTTCTAGAAATATGTGTTGGTAAGCTTTCGCTTTATCCGAATTCATCTTTACCTAGTGACGAAAGTCATGTTATGTTTCGATCACTTTGAAAATTGCTCTGACGAAAAATGGTGTGTGAATAACGGCTATATCCGTCCTCTGAGAATGTTTCAATGATTGAAATGAGAGTTTAGATTACATAACCATTGGTAGGATATAAGCATTGTTGTGGAAACACATATATGTATAAGTCCTTATTCCTTGAACCAAAGTTTGCGAACTTTGTTGATCAAGAGAAACGGAAGTGGCGTGAGCCAAGTCCGCGAACTAAGTCCGCAAATTGGCGAAAGTTCTCGACCCCAGAATTTCTGCTGGAGTTTGTGAACTCCTTCCATGAGCTTAAGTCCGCGAACTTGAGCAGGTTATATCTAAAACCGGTTGTTCTTGAACTCATGTTTATTTAAACTAAGGAATGCTTTTGCAAACCGTGGCTATAAAGTTCATGAACCGATTCGAGTGAATCAAACCGTTTTTGCTTCGATTGTGTCTTGTGTAGTTACATAAGATCTAAGCAATTGAACAACTCTCTAACTAGTTCATTTGAGTCATTTGAACTAGTTATGGTGAAGAAGAATATGGTTGATATGAAAGTAATCATATGGCTAACCATTTGGTTAACTATTGTTGAACCAACAAATGTTAATGTTTGGGAACGGTTCGTAAACCCAAAATTGGACATTTCATTTGTGTGTAACAAACTAAGTTTTCGATCCAACGGTTGAGAAATATTAGCTTGAATCTAATCAGGTTTTCATCTAACGGTGAATATTGAATTCTTTGTTACCAAGCTAACATTGATTGCAAACCCTGATTTGAAAACTATATAAGGGAGAACTCTAGCAACTGGGAAACCTAATCCCCACACCTTACGCGTGATACTAATTGCACATCTAGAGTCGATTATCCTTTAACCTTTGGTTTCTTCTTGTAAACCAGGTTAACGACTTAAAGACTTCATTGGGATTGTGAAGCCAGACCGATACTACTTTTCTTGTAGTTGTTTGATCTGATCTTGCATCTTCTATTGTTACGAGTACGATTGTAATAATTGGCTCGAGATTTTATATCTCCGATAGGCAAGATAGAAAAGTAATCACAAACACTTCGTTTCATCGCTTGTGATTCCATAATATTTTTTTTCGCTGCATCGATTAAGATTATTGTGAGGTGATCAATAATACTAGGTTTTTGTTCGGGAATATAAGACCGGTTTATTGATTGGTTCTTGTTCACCTTGATTTATCAAAAGACGGAACAAAACTCGTAGGTATATTCGTGGGAGACGGATTTATCTAATACCATAGACTTTTTTGTGTGATACAAATTTGTTTATTAAAGTCTTCGACTTTGGGTCGTAGCAACTTTTAGTTGTGGGTGAGATCAGCTAAGGGAATCAAGTACGTAGCATCCTGCTGGGATCAGAGGAGTAGGAGCATAACTGTACCTTGGATCAGTGTGAGATTGATTGGGGTTCAACTACAGTCCAGGCTGAAGTTAATTTGGAGTAGGATAGTGTCTCTAGCGGATTAATACAGTGTGTGTTCAATCTGGACTAGGTCCCGGGGTTTTTCTGCATTTGCGGTTTTCTCGTTAACAAAATTTTGGTATCTGTGTTATTTCTTTTCAGCATTATATTTTGTTATATAATTGAAATATCACAGGTTGTGCGTTGTTCAATCAACTAGAATATCCGACCTTTTGGTTGTTGATTTAAATTGATTGACACTTGGATATTGGTCTTTGGTACCATCCAAGTTATCTCTCTTTGATAAAGACTCGCAGATTTATATTTGCTTGAGTAAAGATCAAATCGAGAGCTTGAGATATAAACTCTTTGATATACTTTTATCTAAATTGAGTCTGACTGTTTAGTTGATTCTCTAGAAGGTATATTGGAGTTTGTCTATACAGATTGCTAATCGAATTGTTGGGTGTGGTTGTTGTACCCCTACTTTTTCAGATATGACAATTAAGCACAAGTTCAAATTGAAATTTCCCCCATTTGATGTTATTCCTAATAGAACAACATGAGCGACCTTTCTGATCTAATCATAAGAAGAGGATTTTCTTGGACATTAACAAATTTATTCGCCAGTTATAAACAAATTAGATTTGTATCCCGATTTTTGTTTTGCTCTCTCCTCGCCAGTTAAGAAAAAAGAAGTTAAAAATAATGATCTAAATTTTTAGAGGTACTAAGACATTACTTTCGTGAGAAAAATAGTTCTAAAAAATCTTTTCTAGGCCAGTTACGAGCAAATAAGACATTTTATGCTATATGACTCAACATAATAAGAATTATGTCTTATCTAGCTATGTACAGACGCGGAGATTAAAGTTCTCGATCTTATTTCTTGGTCGTTACGTATTCAAGGAGAAAAGGCAATAACTAAGACCATCTTACGTAGTCCATGTAATAAAGTGTAATCGTGAAAAGATCAATATTAGTTGCAATTCTCAAAATAGTTTACTCCTCTTTTAGACAATGACGAACACAAAAGTTAAGAGCTTAACTTATGAGAACATATGAGATATCCGTTCTAATAACCGAAAATCTGATAATAAAGAACAAATCTCACAAAATAAACAATATGTACTGCGACTCATCTCCAAAATAAAATTTGAATAAATTAAACTTTAAAAAGCAAGATGATAGTATTTAAAACAACTAATGCAAAACACATAAAATAGCTACTCCAAAAGCTAGTGTTCCCCCTTAAAACAATAAGAATAAAATTCCTATAAGCAGTTAACTAGTAAATATCTTATACTGATATAAAGAAAATAGGTATTTTGGTTGGTCACAGAAGGACAAAATAGCTTGGTGTAACCCTGATATTACTAATATGACATTCAATATCAACTATCACTTCACATATATTAAAGGGTACAAACATACATTAAATCAATATTTACATATTCAACCTTATTGGGCCTACCAAGCGAAGCGAGGGAGGACCTTATATATGGTGACTTTGTGTCAGTGTGAAGCATGACTTTTTTTTCCAATTTGACATAAAAAGATTGGATTTGGTGTTTGTAACCAAAAAATTCAATTAACAATGAAAGGACTAACTTGTCCCTCCCTTTTAGTCCAATTATCCTATTGTTAGGGGTATAATTGGCAACCAAACTTTAATATAACATATCTAAAAATCCGTGCCTTGGAATTTTACAATTTTTATCTCGTTGGAATGGTTTTTAAAAAAATCTACGCGAAGAATACAAACAACAATATCAAATTTAGAGTTTTTACGAAAAATTTGGAGGTGTTTATCATTTTAGGCACAATTTTCGAAAATTAAATGTATATCCATTATGCAAACCACCACAAATGATACATGATATTTTATGTAGCCATATTTTGGTTTGAGGGAGGATCCCCTAACACTCTTATTTTTAACTATCTCACACTTTTGGCGACATTTTTCTTAATAAAACTTATACGGTAGCGTATATGAAACTAATATTTTGGGGATATGCTCGTCTTACAAGGTTCTACATACCAATAGACATTGAGCACTCTCAGAAATACCAAACCTCATCATCTACCAATCTTAATTTTAACCGTTGATATTTTCGACGTTTGATTTTCAAAATAGTAGATGGTGGAGTTACACATCTCGGAATTTGGTCTCTTTTGAACAAAACTAAACAACACAAAGCTAAAAACAAAATTAAATTTTTAAAGCCTGTGGTGTGCAAGATCTTGTCTCTTTAGTGCAAGATCTTATTTCCCCAGCAGCGACGCCAAAAATTGATGTGATTTTAATTTTGTTGTAGAAAGTGGTAGTAGAAGTTCGTTCAACTCAGACTTGATGAGATTTGATTTCAGACTTAAAATAGAAATAAAGAAAATATATACACAAGGTTGTCACGATATCGAGAGATTACTGAGACTCAGGATTCCACCAAACTTCATATCACGTGGTTCAAATATCAATTCTTAGACAATTATAGCTCTTATTTATTGACTCTAATTATTTGCCAAGGTAGATTTCTAAAAGATTGATTGTAAATCACTAGCATGACGCATCAAAAGCACTTAGACCAAGCATACATCATCAAATGAAATCACAATCAATTAAGAAAAATCATAAAGCGATTAAATTAGTGCAAAAAGTCATAAAAAGAATTAATATAATTACCACAGTGAAGAAAAATGGCTTCCTCCATCATCCCAGTATTGAGTTTTAGCTCTTCATGGTGAAAACACGCTCAAAATAATAATCCATAGCTCAAAAAGGTGTTTTATTGAAGAAAAGGTATAAAGCAGTGTGTTTGTAACAGTTATAATTGTTACAGAACCCACTGTTACAGAGAAACTTTAACAGAACTGTTGCGAACTCAGTATAATTGTTGGAAATAACACATGTCCTGGGGTGTTTCCAACAAATTTCTGGGGTGCCTCTAGTAATTTTCTCCCAAGAGCGCAAAAACCACTTTTCGAGCCAATTTCGCCGCAAAATCTTATTTCTCCAAAAACACCAACAAAAACATAAAATGCCAAAATAAATACAAAAATGGATACCAACAATATAGAAAATCGAGATCAAAATAGACACATAAATGCGTCTATCAAATATCCCCAAACTTATTATTTGCTAGTCCCGAGCAAATCAAATCTAGAAAATAAAATCCTAACTCACTGCCGCAGGCATCGTCGGTTGCATTTAGCGTATGCAACAAGCCTTACCCAATGCAAAAGATGCATTAACAATTTCAGACACTTTGTGATAAAACTCATCAAATGAATCTTCATATGCCATACGAAGGTTTTCCCAGTCGGAATTTAGGTTTTGAAGCCTGGCTACCTTTTCACTGGTATTTCCTTCGAATACGGTTTCTAAGATATCCCACGCATCTTTAGACCTAGTGCAATTTGACACATGGTGCTGAAGATTTGTGGTAAGGCCATGCATGATGGCATTCAAACTGTCGGAGTTTTGCTTTGCAGCAAGTATCTCAGCAGCATCGTATTCGCCAATAATCTTTGGAACAGTAGTGTTACCTATTGCCACAATGGGAGCATCATAGCCATTAACTACATGTACCCATGATTGAAAATCGCCTGCTTGAAGAAAAGCTCGCATAGAAATTTTCCACCATAAGTAGTTTGAGCCATCGAAGACTGGTGGTACGATACAGATAGCACCTCTGTCCATAGAGTCAGGTCGCTACAAACACAGAATTTTGAGGTCTTGAACGTGTTTGCCTGCTCTGATACCAATTGAAAAAGCGGGGGCCTAACAACCTCACCAAATATTTCGATTAGCAATCTGTATGGACTAACTCCAATATACTTTCTAGAGAATCAACTAGACAGTCATACTCAATCTAGATAAAAGTATATCAAATAGTTAATATCTCAATATCTCGATTTGATCTATACTCAAGCAAAATGAAATCTCTGAGAGATAAAAGGTACCAAAGACCAATATCCAAGTGTCAATCAATTTAAATCAACAACCAAAGGTTGGATATTCTAATTGGTTGATTGTAACGCACAACCTGTGATATTTCAATTATATAACAAAATATAATGCGGAATAGAATTAACACAGACACCAAAAATTTTGTTAACGAGGAAACCGCAAATGCAGAAAAACTCCGGAACCTAGTCCAGATTGAACACCACACTGTATTAAGCCGCTACAGACACTAGCCTACTACAAACTAACTTTGTTCTGGACTGCAGTTGAACCCTAATCAATATCACACTGATTCAAGGTACAGTTGCGCTTCTTACGTCTCTGATCCCAACAAGATACTACACACTTGATTCCCTTAGATGATCTCACCCGCAACCAAGAGTTTCTACGACCCAAAGTCGAAGACTTTAATAAACAAATCTGTATCACACAGAAAAGTCTACAATGATAGACAAATCTGTCTCGCACAGATAAACCTAAGAGTTTTGTTCCGTATTTTGATAAAATCAAGGTGAACAGAAACCAATTGATAACCCGAACTTATATTCCCGAAGAAAAGCTTAGAATTATTAATCACCTCACAATAATCTAAATCGTATGGTAGCGAAACTAGATATTGCGGAATCACAAACGATGAGACGAAGATGTTTGTGATTTCTTTTTATCTTGCCCTATTGGAGATATAATCTCAAGTCAATTATTCAATTGAACTCGTACGATAGAAAATGGAAAGATCAGATCGCTCAACTACAAGAGAAGAAGTTTCGTCTGGCTTCACAATCCCAATGAAGTCTTTCAGTCGCTAACCTACAGGGTCTCGAGAAGAAACCTAAGGTTAAAGGAGAATCTACTCTAGCAAAACCAACTAGTATCACACATGAGGTGTGGGGATTAGTTTTTCCAGTTGCTAGATGTCTCGTTTATATAGTTTTCAAATCAGGGTTTGAAATCCAAGTTACCTTGGTAATAAAGCATTCAATATTCACCGTTAGATGAAAAACCTGATTTAACCAAGCTAATATCTTTCAACCGTTAGATCGAAACTTAGCTTGTCACACACAAATGAAATATATTTCATTTAGGTTTGAGTAGCCGTACCTAAACCTGTACACTTAGTTGGTTCACAAATAGTTAACCAATGGTTAGCCATATGAGCACTTCCATATTAACCATATTCATCTTCTTCACATAACTAGTTCAAATGACTCATAAGAACTAGTTGAAGAGTTGTTTAATTTCTTAGGTCTTTATGAATAGACACAATAAATCGGTTTGATTCACTTGAATCAATTCATGAACAATATAGCCACAGTTTGCAAAGATTACATTCCTTATTGATTTATTGTTTAAGTTCATGATCTTCCGATTTGAGAAATATAACCAGCTTGGGTACGCGTACGGGTACGTGTACCATAACTACCAGACTTGAGTTTAGAAACTCAGCAGAAATTTTCGGTCGAAAATTTTCGTGGGTATGCGTACGGGTATGCGTACCTAAGGTGACTGGTTTAACAGTTTGCAAATTTACAAACTCAACAGAAATTTTCGGTTCGAAAACTTCCGTTGGTACGCGTACCCAACCTGTCTCCTTCACCAATACCACATGCACACATATGCACACACTTGGTTTCCGGCACATGGATTTATACACTAATGTGCGAACACACTATATATGCTTATATCCATAGTTGGTTACGTAATCTCAACTCTACATTTCAACCATTGAAACATTCTTCTATAATGTTATAACAATCGTTATTCACAACTATCGTCATCAAAGCTATTTTCAAGATTGAAACGTCATCATGACTTTCATCACGGGTTAAGATGAAAAGTGGTTAAAGCGAAAGCTTACCAACACATATTTCGAGAAAAAGATAGGCGAGTAAACTCGGCTCGAAATAGCAAATGTATATGTACAAAAACTATCATACTTATACGACTTTGTCTCAAGAGTAGGAGATAGAGTAGACAGACTTTTGAGTGATAGATAAGTTCAAGTCTCCACATACCTTTTAGTCGGATGAAGTTCCACTGGTTCCTTGAGTAGTTTTTCGTCTTCGTAAGATGATCGCCATGGAGTCTGGAGCTCAACTAAACTAAACTGTCCTAAACCGATACTTAGCTATAAGTAGTCTAGAAATCAAGACATATCGTTTTGACAACTAAACTTGACAAACATGCTTGAGATAGCAACGCATGCGAGTTCGACCGGGCAATGCTCTAACATGTGGAATATTGTAGGAGTTTATTGTATCTTTATAAACTCCTTGATGAATACACTAGTTTCGGCTATGTGAAATCATCGAAAGAAAGTTGATATGTTCTCTTTTGGTCATGAAGTATCTCAACAGAAATTTCATTAGGATCCCACTAGTTTTCATACCTTTGCCAATTTATATTGACAAAAATGAGGAGAATTAATGTGTAGTTCACACTACAAATACATATGGTTTACGGATCATTATGTAAGGGGAAGTGGTTTTCATTTGAGATGAAGTATTGACTAAGGGGGAGTGATACATATCAACCATAGTATTGTTGTCAAAGTTGTGACACAACTGGACTTTGATGCCGTGTAATAATACTATGACATAGTATAACAATGATTGTGAGTGAAAAAGCGGGGGTCTAACAACCACACCCAATATTTCGTTTGGCAATTTGAATATACAAACTCCAATATAATTTTAAGAGAATCAACTAGACAGTCAGACTCAATCTAGAGAAAAGTATATCAAAGAGTTTTATATCTCAATATCTTAATTCAATCTGCAATCAGCAAATAGGAATTTGCGACCCCGATTGAATATAAGAGAATTAACTTGAACGGTACCAAAGAATAATGTTCAAGGATAAATCAATTTCAATCAACAACTAAAGGTTGGATTTCCCAATTGATCGATTCAACGCACAACCTGTGATATTTCAATTATATAACAAAATATAATGTGGAGAAGAAATAACACAGACACCAGAATTTTGTTAACGAGGAAAACCGCAAATGCAGAAAAACCCCGGGACCTAGTCAAGTTTTGAAGACCATACTGTATTAAGCCGCTACAGACACTATCCAACTACCAATGAACTTCAGACCGGAATGTAGTTGAGCTCTAATCAATCTCACACTGATCAAGGTACAGTTGCGCTCCTTACGTCTCTGAACCCCAACAGGATTCTACGTACTTGATTCCCTTAGATGATCTCACCCACAACCAAGAGTTGCTACGACCCAAAGTCGAAGACTTGGTAAACAAATCTGTCTCACACAGAAAAGTCTATAGGAATAGATAAATCTTTCTCCCACAGAAATACCTACGAGTTTTGTTTCGTCTTTTAATAAATCAAGGTGAACAGGAACCAATTAGTATACCGTACTTATCTTCCCGAAGAACAACCTATAAATATCAATCACCTCACAATAATCTTAATCGATTAACGAAACAAGATATTGTGGAATCACAAACGATGAGACGAAGATGTTCCCGGACATGGATCACATATGTCCAAGAGTGCACAACATGTTTATAATCCAATGTTGCTTAGGTGTTCTAAACTCTTATTTCAATCATTGAAACTTTCTTAGAGGATGATAATAGCCATTTTCACATACTATTAGCATCAAAGCAATTTTCAAGTTATTGAAATAATCGTAACGAAACATTCCAAGTCTACACCAAATTATTGTATCACACAAACCATGTAAGATGTTACTCGGCGATTTTCATATGATCATTTTTTTACTTTCGTCAAGAATATAAGATGAACCTGGTTGAACCGAAATCTTACCAACACATATTTCGATAAATATGTAAGCGAGTTAAACTCAGCTCGAAATCTCAAATGTGCATAATCGAAAACCATATAGTAATACGACTTATGTCTCAATATAGGAGATAGAGTAGAAATAGACTTTCCAAGTGATAAATGAGTTTTAGTCTCCACATAACTTTTGTTGATGAAGTTCCACAATCTCACCTTAGTAGTTCTTCGTCTTCAATTGATTAACGCCGTGAAGTCTAATGCTCAACTACACAATTTATCCTAGCCCGAGACATCACTATAAGTAGATTAGAAATCAAGACTTATAGTTTTGATCACTAACATTGACAAACAAGCTTGAGATAACAATGCTTGCGAGTTCGACCGAGCAGTGCTCTAACAATCTCCCCCTTTGTGAATTTCAGTGACAAAACTATCAATACATATGGATTACAATATAAATAAACTTTGTAGTTTCTCATCCAAATGCTTGATATTCTTGGTTCTTCAACATTACTCGAAATCTTCGTCACTTCCAAGTAATCCAATTGATTCCAAATGTGTTCAATTCCGCATTATCGTTGTTGAAGATTCGTAGCAATAACAATGAGAAAACAGTTTCTCTCAATCATTGTTATACAGTGTCATAGTATTATTATACAACATCAAAGTCCAATTGTATCACAACTTTGACAACAATACTACGGTGATATGTATCACTCCCTGTTAGTCAATACTTCATCTCAATATGAAAACCACTCCTCTTTACATAATGATTCGTAAAGGTACACAAGGAGTGAACTACACATTAATTCTCCCCCTTTTTATCAATATAAATTGGCAAAGGTACGAAAACTGGTCAGATCCTCATGAAATTTTCATAGGGATACTTCATGACCAGAAGAAAACAACATACCAACTTGTTTCGATAATTTCACATAGTCGAAACTTAGTGTATTCATCAAGGAGTTTATAAAGATACAAGAAAACTCCTATAATATTCCACAGCCGCACTCCCCACAAAGATTTGGCAATTAAGCACAAGTTCAAAAAAAAACTCTTCCCCATAAAATGTCATTCCCGAAAGAACAATAAGAGTGACCTTACTTTTACAAGAAAAGAAGGATTTCTTTGGACATTAACAAATCACATTAAACATGAATTTGTATCCAAAAATATCAATTAAATTAACCACAAGGAAAATGACAATTCAATTGGTCATGCTCAACATAAGAGGACTTACGGAGCAACACAGTTCATACACAAAGATGTGGATCAGGGAAATACCAATACTGCGGAATAAACTAAGATTCATTCTATTTTTCATCACTATTTGCACAATGACATATACTGGACTTAATATTTGTAAATAAAAGTTCATCCTTTCTTCCATCAATATTTGCATAATGACATAAAAGGCTTAACTTTTGTAGTCAAAAGTTCATTCTATATTTTATCAATACTTTCATACCGACAAATAATAGAGTTAACTTTTGAATAAATATGGGACAGTCAAGGTTCACGGATGTAAACAACATATCCCATAACAATTTGCAATATATAAAACCATAAAGATTAACACTGCAAAAATCATCTTCCAAATAAACTTTAGAATTTAAACAAATAAATCTAAAAATATTGCAAGATGAAAACGTTGGTGATAGCTATGTGTACTCACAATAATGGCTATTCCAAACCCTAGTTATCCTTCATAAAAACAGAAGAATAAATTCTCGTAAGAAGTTTCCTAGACATTAAGACCTCTAAAAAATTATTTATCGTCCCTGAACTCCTTGTCGTCAACAGCCATAAGAGCATAAGGTTCATGAAGAAACGAGTTAATTCCAACAAACCTTTTAGACTGATGTCGAACCAGGGCCTTATGAATTTCGAGAGTCCTAAAAACAAAAGCCTTTATTTCCTGAATCTCCTTTCTTGTTTCCTTCAACTCTTCAAGAATCCCAGAGAACTTTTGTTGATTAGACGGAACAACTCTTGGTTTTCTTACATTCCTCCTTTTTCTTTTCAAAGTTGAAGATACAGGAGATTTATATTTTTCCTTCATGATTGATGGCTTAACAATCATATTAACATCTTTTCCATCTGAAGACATAATGCTTGGAATCTCCATACACGTATGAGATTTTGGGAGGAATTCACTGTTAGAGCATAGCTCTGTTGAACCCACCAAGTGTTGGTATGTGAAGTTTGGTTGTCATATTTTAGTGAATCAAACCTCAATTAAAGAGTCGCTTGATTATGTACTAGAGACAACTTCGTATAGGTTAGGCTAGAAAGATTAGGATAATGAGACATACAAGTATTACTCGAAGACTTGAAGAATGTGAAGAAGTTACAAGCTACATCGACGACATCGTCCTTCCTCTTGAGGTTAGTAATATTTTGACTTGAAATGTTTCATTCCCAACGTATCTTTCAAGTCGTGCTATATTGAAAACATAACTGCGAAGCTTTGAATGATTATACTCTAGTAGACATAGTGTTAAGGAATTAGAATACGAAGTATAACGCTTATCTTTTGAACTTCGTATATAAGACATCGACATAATCGTATGAATGCTATTGTGATTATGTGTATGGTTATGGGTGAAGATTTCGTCCTAGGAAACAATGTTTACATTCGTTTAAAGGAAGTACATTCATGAACTTGTTTTATGAATCGAAAGGTAAATCACTAGGCTTATTGGTATTTTATTCATTGCATATATTTGGATTACCAATATGTGTGAGTTAGTAGAACCAATCATAACTTGTTATGTATCTTGGTAAAACTAGTCACAATGCCTGACTTATGTATTGGTATGACTTTTATTAGTATAACCGATCCTAAGTAATCACCTAAGATGGTATGACCGATCCTAGTAATTGGTGTAACCGATCCTTGTAATTGGTGTGACCGATCCTAGTAATTGGAGTAACCGATCCTAGTAATTGGTATGACAGATCACAAAATAGTGTGTAATCGGTCCTTATAATTGGTGTAACCGGTCCTGGTAATTGGTGTAACCGATCCTGGTAACTGGTGTGATTGATCACAAGTAATACCATGAGAATATGGTAACCGGTCCTGGTAATTGATGTAACTGATCCTGGTAACTGATGTAACCGGTCCCAGTAACCATATTAAGGTAGAACCGATCCTTGTGTTTGTTAGAACCGTAACCCCATTATTAGTATATTGATATTTGATCAATCACATAGTTCTTGGAAATCAGATGAACCAGTTCTAAACTTGTTTGAAAGTGTGGTATAATCGATTCCAAGATTGTAAATATGAAAAAGGATTTACAAAGAAATAAGATGTCGACATACTTTGAACATGATTAGTAACTCTTATCTTTTATTATTCAAAGATATTCCTTAATAACTCAAGGAGATCACTGACAAAGTTGAGAATCTTTTAGTTAAGGTTGTTAATTTTATATGCTTTTAATTACCAGCAATTAAAATGCATATATCCGTAAAATAAAAATTGGTAATGTGCATTTACTAATTGGAGATTTTCTAGTAGGATTTCGGTTAATTTTGGACAAAGCATTTCTAGGAATTATGAAAACCGAATTTGGAAATATATTGCATATCATGAGAATATTCGGCTTTAGAAATTCCTTGGTGTCCAAACTTCCTTGGTCTATAAATACCCAAGTTTGCATTTCGAGCAAACCATCCTGAGAGCCAACAAAACTACCTTGTTGTGTTGTTACTGGTGTAGCCGTCTATTCGGAGAGGAAAGTACCCTAATTAGGCGAAATTTCTTACGACCGCTCGTTTAAAGACTTTTGTGGGATCAAGAAGATCCACGAGTACCGTTGGTGGGAAACTAGATAATTGCAATATTGGGAAAAATATCATTTGGTCCTTTTTAGGTGGTCCCATGTCTGTTTAGTCCTTTGGGAAAACGCCTTTACTGTTTGGTCCATAATAATTAAAAAATATAAAACAGACAAAATTACCTTTCCGTGTTAATTTTTACTTATTTTCTTGTAGCAGTTTATTCGTCAAAATGAACTCCTGTTAATTTCTACTTATTTTTTCAAAAAACATATAAACCAAAGTTCATTCCAGAAATGAACTCCATATAAAAACCTACAAAAACCCGAGTTCATTCCACAAATGAACTCCATATAAAAACCTGAAAAAGTGGGGGTACAATTACCACACCCAATATTTCTCTTAGCAATATGTATGGACAAACTCCAATATACTTTTTAGAGAATCAACTAGATAGTCAGACTCAATCTAGATAAAAAGTATATCAAAGAGTTTATATCTCAATCTCTCGATTTGATATATACTCAAGCAAATAGAAACCTGCGACTCTTTATCAAATATTAGAGAGATAACTTGGATGGTACCAAAGACCAATATCCAAGTGTCAATCAATTTAAATCAACAACCAAAAGGTCGGATATTCTAATTGATTGAACAACGCACAACCTGTGATATTTCAATTATATAACAAAATATAATGCGGAAAAGAAATAACACAGACACCAGAATTTTGTTAACGAGGAAACCGCAAATTCAGAAAAACCCCGAGACCAAATTCAGATTGACACACACAATGTATTAAGCCGCTACAGACACTAGCCTACTCGAAGTCTGGACTGTAGTTGAACCCCAATCAATCTCACACTGATCCAAGGTACAGTTATGCTCCTACGTCTCTGATCCCAGCAGGATGCTACATACTTGATTCCCTTAGCTGATCTCACCCACAACTAAGAGTTGCTACGACCCAAAGTCGAAGACTTTAATAAACAAATCTGTATCACACAAAAAAGTCTACGGTAATAAATCCGTCTCCCACGAATATACATACGAGTTTTGTTTCGTCTTTTAATAAATCAAGGTGAACAGGAACCAATTGATAAACCAGACTTATATTCCCTAAGAACAGCCTAGTATTATCAATCACCTCACAATAATCCTAATCGACGCAGCGAAAAAAGATATTGTGGAAGCATAAACGATGAGACGAAGTGTTTGTGATTACTTTTCTATCTTGCCTATCGGAGATATAAATCTCGAGCCAATTATTACAATTGTACTCGTAACGATAGAAGATGCAAGATCAGATCAAACAACTACAAGAAAAGTAGTATCGGTCTGGCTTCACAATCCCAATGAAGTCTTTAAGTCGTTAACCTGGTTTTAGAAGAAGAAACCAAAGGTTAAAGGAGAATCGACTCTAGTTATGCAACTAGTATCACACGTAAGGTGTGGGGATTAGGTTTCCCAGTTGCTAGAGTTCTCCTTTATATAGTCTTTCAAATCAGGGTTTGCAATTA